>NC_056732.1:480766995-480842928 GCF_019279795.1 Protopterus annectens | reverse complement strand
ACACGTTTTTTAATTTATATAAAAATATATAAAAACAGACACACACGTGTGTATATAATATGTATTTTTTTATTTATTTTTATTTTGAGTTTGTTAATGGGGTAGAGCACAGATTCAATTGGACCTATTTAAGTCTCACCCCAGAGTAAGCATAATGACATCATATACACAGTGACAAAACACAATATATACATGCATTATACACAGACAGGAAATCAGAGCTAGCAAGCTAAAAACCTCAACGAAAAGCAGAGTCAGCGCAAGGTAATGTAGAGAGAAGATGGGTTGGAAGAGGTTATGTTATATGACCAGAGAGATAGCAGTTAAAGTTTCGCAGATTCTTGAAATGTGCTTTTACTTCTAATCTGAAAATGGGGCAACATGAGTGATCTTTAAGAAAAGAAAACTAACACACACACATAATATATACCTACACACACACACACACACACACACACACACACACACATTATGTACTCACCATAATGATGCATATGTGTAATCTTTTTTCGTCCTTCCCCAAACAAATGCTCCCAGATCCAACTTCGACTGCTTCAAAAGACTTTGACGTTGTAGTTAGAGCTCCTCCTCTTACCCATAATCCTCTACACCTGAACACAGATAGAGTTTGCCCTCTACTCACCTTACCATTTTGCACAAAAAAAGGTATCCAGTAAAACATACTCCAATTTAAATCACATTTCAGTTAGAAAGAGGAAGAAGATTGGAGCTTGTCCAGCAAGGCAGGCAGGGAATACTCCTCAGGACATATTAGCAGCCCAAATGAAAAACTTCCAAAGCATGAAATGACTGGAGGTTGAGGAAGGATGAAAGCAGACAACACAAATTCATAATAATGGCGAGTACACGATACATAACATTTGTATCTGAAGATGTCTTTTTCATCAGTTTCTCAACTGATGAGACAGAGTCTCTAAAAAAACAATAGTTGATCCTCGAGGAAGGATATTCTGGAGCACAGCGAAGCCAAATGCTGCCCTGCTCCTAGAGAACATGTCCAATTTGTAAAAAGCAATAAAGATATGAGCACTGGACCAAGTAGAAGTTGTACAAATGTCTTCTATGGAAGCTCTAGACCAGAAGGGATATGAAGCAGACACACATCTGGTGGAATAAGCCTTAGGGGGTTTAGGGAATATCAACCCTTTAGTCTTCTGAAGAAGAGAATGCAATCAGTGAGCCATCTGAAAAAAAAATGGCGCTTGAAAATGCCTTACCCAATTTAGGCTTAGGAAAAAAAAAAACAATTGGTCTGATTTCCTGTAATCTTTACTTCTATGGAGTTAAATATAGAATCCAAGCTGTCTATATACATCCAACATGTACTTAAAAGTATTTTTCCTTGTTGGAAAATTTTGAAAAGAAAACAGGCAGGTTGATGGACTTATTGATACCAGACTCTGATCCCACTTTAGGCAAAAAAGAAGGGTTAGTCTGAAGGTATACCATATCCTTGTGAAAAACCAAATATGGCAGCTAGGAAGAGTGCCTTGAGTTCTGATTCTCGTCTAGCTGACGTAATTGCAACCAGAAAAATGGTTTTCCAAGACAAAAATTTAAAGTACACTTTTGTAGAGGGCTTTGGAGGGGGGGGGGGGGTCAAAGCCTGAAGTAGTGCTGTTAAGTCTCAAAGAGAAGTAGGGTCCTTAACAAATGGTCAAAGTAAAAAAGCGTACCTTTCAAAAAGACCTTGCATAACCTAAGTGAATCCATGGAAGAATGGGTTTCGCTTAAGTGCAAATCAGAATTGACAATAAGTTGAACTTCAATCATTAATTGTAGAATAACTAGCCCCATTATTGAAAATGGAAGCAAGGAAGTCAAGCATAGCTGTAATAGGTGCTGAAAATGGATCTAGTTGCCTTTGGACAGACCAAATGAAAAACCCTTTTCCGTTTGCTCTTAGAAATCTTGAAACTTTCTGGGATAAAGTAAGAACATGATGAACCAGGGAAGAATCTGTGTCACCGTATCCAGATGAGCACCAATGAATTCCAGGGTTTCAGTAAGGGAGAGATGAGACTTGTGTAGTTTACTGCGAGTCCCAATTGAAGACATAAGTGCAAGTAGTTCCTGGACTGAATCAGTATAGGCTTGATGGGAGCGGAAAGAAGCCAGTTGTCAAGGTAAGGAAACACCTGGAATCCTAGTAGTCTCAAGTGAGCTGCAACCATTGCCTTGTACTTGGTGTACACCCTGGCAGCTGTAGTGAGACCAAAGCACAGGACCCTTAAGTGGTAGTGACAGTCTTCCAGGTGGAAGAGTAGTTATCTCCTGGAGCACTTATCTAGTTTGATCTGATAGTACACATCCTGCACATCTAAAGAACATGTCTAATCACTCTTGAGCAACAGTGGCAGGATGGACTGAACGCTGACCATCTGGAACTTCGACTGTTTGACAAACGGATTAAATTTGCCGAGACCCAAAGGTGGTAGAGTCCCTGTTCTTCTTTGGCACTAAAAAGAATCTTGAGTAAGTTCCGGATCCTTGCTAGTCTGTGTCTGTGTGTGTGTGTGTGGGGTGGGGGGGGGGGGTCACCACCTTGCCTGGATGACTCTTTTTGCCAGCAGTTTTTCTACTTCTATGGCTGCTGCTTTCCTCTGACTGGGTGGAACACTGGGAATCCTTTTGCTCCAACTAGGAGGTTGAACAGGAAAATGGTAAGGTATAACCACTGGTTATTATACTCTACACACAGATGTCTTTGGTGATAGCTATCCAGGCTTCTGGATGCAGAGATAAGCACCCCACTCCCAAATGCCTACAGAGTGCAGCAGTCTGGCAACCTTTCTGAAATGCTGAAAGGGCTTCACGGAGAAAGGAACCCTGACACCCTGGTGTTGCAGGCCTCCTCTGCCACAAGGCTGACATATGCTGTTAAGAGGTTCAACCTCTGCCGCATGGCAATCAGTCTCCTTACGAGTCCAGGGAAAACCCTTGCATCTTGCAGGACCACATCTTTTTACATCCTCTTTGGTTCCTGGAAAAGGTCCTTTGATGGGTAAAAAAAATAACCATCAGATAACGTCTTACCATCCCTGTTCACCTCTGGAGAGTTTCCTTCACCTTAGGGCAGATCAAGGTAGATACATCAAAGGGAACATTAATGACTTGCGTCTTAAAGGACTCCGCACAAACACAAAGGTGCATATAGATCTGCCTTCTTTAGAGCAATGCCTGAACCTGCAATTCTCAAAGCTCATTCCGGAGCGTGAGAAATCAGCATCATGAAGGTGTCTGAAAGCGACTGAAATATGGCCCGTTACGAGTACACCGTCTTCTTGCTCTCTGCAGACGTGGACCCCGAGAGGACATTTGAGAGCTCCTTGGTGAAGTCCATCTCAAATCTCAAAGGAGGAATCAATGAGGGGACATATGTATGGCTCTTCAGTATTTAACAAAGTCCAGAAGGTTCAGCATTTTTGCTTGGAAGTGTTTCCATATACAAAAAAGTTCTGTACTCACCATTAATGATGCATCTGTGTTGTCATTTTCTTTTTTCCTCAATTGATATGTCTCAGATGTGACATTGGAGCCAATGTGGCCATTTTTAACAGAATTCATGAATCCAGCTCTCGAGCTCCTACCATTACCCATAATTCCCCCCAAATTATAAAATTAAAAGACCGACCACAGATGAAAAAAAAAATGATATCTGTGGTATACCTGCAAAACTGCACATACACTCTGCACTAATTTTATGAAAGTCAAAATAAGAAACTAGACTTATTTCCACACCATGATTTGTTAAATATGAGGACACATTATGTGCATGCTACAAAAAAATCTAGCTATCAGATATCAGCTGAGACTTATTTTACTTATATTTTTAACCGGGTAGTAAAAGTTCAATCATACCAACAGAAAGAACTGCTGCTAAAATGTGTCACTAGACAAAATTATTAAAAATTGGGGACTGCAGTGTTAGTGGAAAATTACTCCTTTGATAACAGACAGAAAAGTAGTTTATTGCAGCAATCAGTGGATGCTGAAAGGCAGACATGAGATACCCATTTGTTTTCAGAATATTTTTTTCCTGGGGGATCAAGATTATTTTTAGATGAGCAGAAACAAGCAGTGAAAATGTTGACAGACTTTTACTTTTATATACAAAGGTCAGGAATATTTTTTATCAACCAAATGAGACATGCACAGCAATTAATAAAGAGGAGGAGAAGAGTCAAGTGAGATACATTTGTCCTTCCAATAGAACAAGGTGGTTTGGGATTACCTAATTTGAAGGGGTATTTCAAAGCTACACTGTTAAGGCTCCTATATAAAGCAGAAGCAGAAAGATATAATTCAAAGTGTAAAGGGATGATGATGACATGGGGTAGAAGCTCAAAAAACAGAGAGAGAGTGGGACTTTGGCTGCAGATCCTTATGGAGAATAACAATAGCCATACAGAATGTTATCATAAAGTAGCAGTAAGTATTCCAAGAACTAAGCCAACAAGGGAATGGAGAAATGAGGTTCTGCTGATAGGGATTACTGCAAATAGGGGTACAGAAAATAGGGCAAGAGGGGGCTGGAATTTACTGGAGGAAACTGGCAAAGGAACCAAGGTACTAGAAGCAAATAAGAGAGGGAATGGAAGCAGAATGGGAAGAGGTCAAGAATTCATTTGGACTGCAGGCTAGAGATTGCCTTCCCTATCAGTGATTCACATTAGAGTACAGGCAATGAAAAAGAAATAGGGACATCCCAAGTGAAAGACCAGTACTGGTAGAGTTTTTAGTAGAATGTACAACAAAACCTGCTATTAAAAAAGGGATACTTAGTAGGGCATATAAAACACAGCATGATAACTACAGCAATCAGAGGAGTTTAGAAAGGACTGGGAAGACAGACAGGCTAAGCAATTCACAAAGAAAGAATGGGAGGACATATGTATGGCTGTCAAATATGCAACAATTCTACAAGATTTAGGATCTTTGTTTGGAAGTGTCTGTACACATTTTTATACCCCATGCAAACTCCAAAGAATTTTTCCTCAGGTGAGCTGCAAATGTTGGAGTTGTGCCAAGGAAGAAATAGGTAAATGGGAACATATCTTTTTTGTGAGTGAAATGAGTTGCTGGGCTTAATTCCCTGCAGACTAAAAATCAGAATTGCCTTGACAGAGTATGGCCTCCCTAAGTTTAATTCTGGTGGCTGCCAAAAAAGTAATTGCTAGAAAATGGAAATCAAAAGTCTAAAACAGCTTTATTAGACATAGTTAATACAGTAACGGGTAAAGAAATTGGATCTTTATAAAAGGGTAGGAGCAAACTGCATAGACAAAATGGGAACTGTGGGAACAATATACGTAGAAGAATGTTTTAGAGAAGAATGAGGTTTATGGGAAGGCAGGAATTGAATGAGCTATGCAATGTTTGACAATGATGGTATAGATTATAAGTGATGTATACAATGTTTGCGACTGAAAATTTATCAATAAGATTTGTTTTCATTTACATAAATGTAAGATTGCCTATGTTATATGTGATAACTCAGATGTTTCTTGTTTAAAAAATATTAGATGCTGAACGGTCTGTGGACAAAATAAAGATGAGCCAACAAACTGAAAGGAGCTCTGGTTCTTAGTCTTCTAACAATAGGAGAGCCCACAGGGGGACTTTGCTACAGAAATCTTCTCCATTGCTCCAAAGGAAAATGAGCAAAAGAAAAACAAAGTACAGTTATGTAAGTTACACTAACAGCAGATGTTGAAATTGCTCAGTGCTGCAGTAGCCTCTAGGCTATATGGGTTGTTTCCCTGCATAGGAAAACATAACTGGCCAGCTTCACAAAGCTCTGGGTCTCCCATCCCCCACACACCTTTACACTGACTACTGCTGAGTGAACACACCCGAGGAGAAAAATCGCAACATCTCTCTCTTGCAACCACTTTACTTCAGTCCACAGAATTCTCTTTCAATGTACAGGATAACTAAATGATGTTTACTTGCTTGCGCTTCCTAGACAGCAACCTCAGTGGCTCCACTTCCAAGATGGCTGCAAATTGAGTAACAGCTTATTTATAGCTCTTTCAGTGTGAAATCAGAAAACGCAGCAGAGAAGGCGAGTAGACTTGTGCTTATGGGTAAATTGCAGTAACTGACTAGTAATTACACTGCCTGGATGCCAGGAATAAAGAAATACAGCAGACCTGGAAAAAATCAGCTACAAAATGTGAGAAACATTGATTAGAGAAAGTTATGCAGCTGTTCAGCAAAAAGAAGTGCAACCTTCAGACATGACTGCCAGTAACCTACAGGAAGATACAAGACAACTGCATATAGACATGATTAAAATAAACACTAATGGAATACAGAAACACAAACAACAAAAGGCTGGAAAAATGGAAGAAGCTTTAAACAGGTATTCAAAGGAGATGATAAAGCTGCAAAAATCAAAGGTTGAAATAAAGAAAAGGCTGGCTGAATATGAAACTGTTCAGGAAGAGAAGTTTCAAAAACAGAATTAGAGGGCAGAGCACACCTGAGACCTTCAGCTATACCAGAAGCTGGAAGGAACAGACTGCATTAATTTTATGAAACAACAAATAAGCAACTGGGCTGGTATTCCACAGCAGGAGTTGTTAGTTGAAAGGGAACATCATGTGTATGCTCCAACCCTGGCTATAAGAAAGCAACCCAGACCTTTAATAGTAAATATGCAATCCAACCAGCAGACTGAGTTGAGTGGGAGACAGCAGAGTGTCTGTGGATAATAAGTTCTCATTTTACACAGAAGAGGAAAAATTTTATTCCACTATTCAAGGAATGTCGAGATGTAAGTGCGAGATTCAAACTGCTGTACCCAGCTGTCTTCAACATATTCTTCCCTGGATGGAAAAATAGTACATGCTAAGGAGGAAATACAAAAGTGTGTTCAACAAAAAGTAAGCTGTGAAACAGGAGATTCTGCTTCTTCTTCATCTGGTAATAAAGACCACAGAGGAACTGTACATGTGAAACCTTTTCAAAATGTTCAAAGGAAAACGTTGGAGATAAGGAGGGAAGCACAAAAGTTGACTAGAAGAATTGAGAGTACACTGGAAATGAAGCAGAGGATTTTGGAGATAAACAGTAATAAAACCAGTATCTTAATATGAGGTTACAATGCAATGATTACATTTGTGAAATATGACAGAATAAGAACATCTGGAAATATTTAACTTTTTTCAGAATTTGTTAGGACTTGTGGGGGACTCTAAAGCATATGCCCTACTTCATGTCATTAATGCTCAGAAAAGTGCTTTGGGGAAGAGAACGGGGGAAGAAAGTTAACTAAGTAAAGATTTGTTTCCTTAAATGCTACTAATTTTGTGGCATGTGGTTTTCTTTACATGCTATAAAGTATTTTTAAGATATTTTTAAGTGTAACGGGGATTGTACAACAGTTTTTTTTTTCTTTTCTTCTTTCTCACGTCTCTCTCTCTCTCGTTCAATTTTAAGAAATGTATTATATTTATATGTATTATATATCTAAAAAAGCCTGGTTAAAAAGTATGATAAAAGAAAAATTAATGTGCTTTTCCTTATTCATGCATGGGAAATGACTGGATTAAAACCTTAGACTGATTTAGTAACAAGTCTTAAGAGAGAGCAAGTAAATGAAAAAGAACACTGAATATTATGTGGCTTTTTTCTAGCAAATACATTTATTCTCAGTAACAATTCTGCAGCTGGTCTTTATATTTCCATGGAAACAATATGACTGAGAGAAACTGGCTGCCTAATTCTCATGTCTCCATGCAGACAATCTGAAAAAAAGAAACTAGCTACAGTTTGATGGAGAGCGATTGGCTGAGGGAATAGAAAGAAGAGAGAAATTGGCTAGGAGATTATAATATTCTCTGAAAGCATTCAGAGTTTTCCCAAAGTAGATAATGTTCTCTGAAAGCATTCAGTGGCTTTCCCAAGGGAGTTAATGTTCTCTGAAAACATTCAGGGTGTTTCCCAGCTGGGAGAGCTATAAAGATAAGACAAAACCAATCAGCACTTAATAGAAGCACTGGCTGCATCATGCATCTTAGCATGAATGACCTTTCTTTTAGGTTAACTCAAGTCTGAGTGTGGCTGTCAGTTTGGGACTTTTGTTCCTATTAGGAGGGTAAAAAGTACAGTTTTGTACCTACCATAAATGTAGATGTTCGAGTGCTCATACAGCTGCAGTCATAACAGATGGGTAATCCTGCCGTCAGGTGGGTCCTCGGTCGGCCAAATTCCAAAGTCTAGGTCCGGCATCGGTTTTCGTCGCTTCCTCCCTGACGTCAGTGCGGCAGGGGTATAAAAGAGGCAGCTGACGCCATTTTCTTCAGTTTTTCTTGCCCAAGATGTCAGGTGCCCCCCAGAAGGAAGACAAACATAATGTTATGCAAAAATGCAATGTTGATAAATCAAAAACAGTAGTTGCAAGCAAATGCACCATAAAAGAGTACCCCAAAAGGTTATATGAAAAGGGTTTGTCATAAGGCCTGTCCTAAGAGGGGTTGGAAAGAGGGAAACCTGGACTGCAGCTGTATGAGCACTCTAACATCTACATTTATGGAAGGTACAAAACTGTACTATGTTCATCGTGCATACAGCTGCAGTCATAACAGATGGGTAGAATCCCAAAGCTAAGTAAGGGTGGTAGGCACTAAGTGGAATTAGGAGGGGCTAGGATGCCCTGCAGGACTACTGTGGCAAAGCCCGCTCTAGATTTAGAGTATAGTGGGAGGTGATAGTGCTTGGAGAAAGTGTGCACTGAACTCCAGGTGGCTGCTTCCAAAATATCCTTGGTAGGGACCCCCCCTGAGGAAGGCTGCAGAGGTAGCTGTGGCTCTGGTGGAGTGGGATCTGATGCATGCAGGCACAGTTTTTCCATGAAATGAGTAACAAAAGCGTATGAAGTGGGCTATCCATTTTGAAATGGTCTGTTTGGAAATAGCCCTTCCTTGAGCACCTGCAGCATAGGACACAGAGTTGCTCAGATTTCCCGAATGGCTTTGTCCTGTCCAAATAATAACAAAGTTGTCTGTGAATGTCAAAGGAATGTAGTAGTCTTTCCCCTTTGTTTTGTGGATTAGGATAAAAGGTAGGTAAGTGGATAGTCTGATTCAAAGCTACACTGGATACTACCTCTGGCATAAAGGTAGGGTTGGTTCGTAAGGAAACTCTGTCCTGATGGAAAATGATGAATGGTTGCACAGCCATGAGGGCCTGTAGTTCCGAAACCCTGCAAGCTGAGGTGATAGCCAGAAGAAAGGCTGTTTTCCATGACAAGTACTGTAACTCTGATGAAGAAGCTGGCTCGAAGGGAGGAAGGGTCAGCTTTTCCAATACGAAGTTGCGGTCCCAAGCAGGGACTGGTAGTTTTCTTGGGGGTTTTATATTCTTTGCCCCTCTGAGGAACTGCCTTAAGAGAGGATGAGAGTATCTGTGTTGTATTGTGCAGAAATGGCTGAAGCGTGGATCGTGATGGAGGAGAAGGAAAGTCCATTGTTTAACATCTCAGCTAGGTACTGTAAAATTTGAGGTATATTTATTACCCAAGGGTTCTGTCCCTTCTTTTGATTCAAGGCATAAAATCGTTTCCATTTGGCGGAGTAGGCCTTTCTAGTAGAAGGTCTTCTGGCCTCCAAGATGACATAATGCACCTCCTTGGAGAGGAGAAACTGTTGAGAAATCAAGGAATTCTCCATGCAACTAGATTTAGAGTTTTGAGATGGCTGTGAAGAGTTTTGTAGTTGTGCTGGGACAACAGAAGAGGGACTAGAGGTAGGATCCATGGTGGGGAATGTGTCAGGCTCTTCAGGAGTGGATACCAGTGTTGCCTTCGCCAGTCTGGAGCTATGAGAATCATTTTCGGCCTCTCTGCTCTGGCTTTTAATAGAACTTTGGGCAGCAGAGGAAGAGGCGGGAAGGCATAAACTGTCAATCTTGTCCAATTGAAGGAAAGTGCGTCCACTTTCCAGGCCTGTGGATGATAGGTCCTTGAACAAAATTTTTTCAACTGGCAATTTCTGTGGGTAGCAAAGAGATTTATGTCTGGCTGTCCCCATGCCCGAGTTATCTTTGTGAAAATTTGAGGATACAACTTCCATTTGTGTGGATCTGTCATATTTCTGCTTAGGTTGTCTGCCAGTGTGTTATCCTTCCCTGGCAGGAATTGTGCCTGTAGTTGAATTTTCAATTCCAGTGCTGTGTTCCATAGGGTCATGGCTTGCCTGCACAGGGGGTATGAATGAGTTCCCCCCTGTTTATGTACCACATCACTGTGGTGTTGTCTGTCCTTATCAATAGCTGGCCTGGATGCAGTAGGTCTTTGAAGGTCATAATAGCCTTTTGCACGGCTAGCATTTCCTTTTGGTTGATGTGAAGGAGGATCTCTTTTCGTGCCCATTTTCCCTGAACGCACTGATCTGTAATGTCTGCTCCCCAGGCGTAGTCTGAGGCGTCTGTTGTGATGATTTGAGTTGCTTGAGGTACACAGAAAGGAAGACCTGGGTTTCTTTGGCAAGCTTGAGCCCACCACATAAATTCCTTTTGAAGGCATGGAATGAGTGGTATAATTACTTCCAAGCTGTGGCTGTGTTGAGACCATACGTTTTTAGGTACCATTGAAGTTTCCTCATATGCAGCTTTGCACATGGGATAAGTAGGATGCAAGATGCCATGAATCCCAGAGCCTGCAGGACTTTCCTTGCAGTTAGCCTGGTGCAAGTTGTCATTTTTCTTAAGTATTGAGACAGTTGCCCTTGCTTGTCTGGCGTGAGGTAAGCCATCTGGGTGGTTGTATCCAAGTTGGCACCCAGGAAAATTATTTGTTGAGAGGGTATTAGTTTTGATTTCTTTTTGTTGACTGTGTATCCCAGGAAGTTCAACAGTTTTATTACAAACGCCAGGTGCTGCAGTAGTATGTCCTTGCTGTCCGCTTGGATCAGGCAGTCGTCCAGATATGGGTATATTTGTATCCCTTGTAGTCTGCAGAAGGCGATTACTGACGCCAGGCATTTCGTAAACACTCTGGGCACAGTAGATATGCCAAAGGGCAATGCAGAGAATTGGTAATGGGTTGAACCTGCAAGAAATCTGAGGTATCTTCTGCAATCTTGTCCGCTAGGGACATGCAGGTATGCCTCCTTGAGGTCCAATGTTACCAGCCAAGACTCCTTGCCCAGCATGGGAAGAAGCTGCTGTAATGTGAGCATCTTGAATTTTGGCACCTGTAGATATGTGTTTAGGATGGATGGGTCTAAGATAGGTCTCCAATCTTTGTCTTTCCTTGGTACCAGGAATAGTCTGGAATAAAACCCTTGACCATGTTCTTTTGCAGGTACCTCTTGAATTGCTTTCATGTCCATGAGAGCTGAAATTTGTTTTTGTGCCTCTGCCCTTTGATTTTGTGGCAGGTCTGGCATGCCTCTCATTTTTGGAAGGGTGTGAAAGTGGAACCTGTAGCCTCTGTCTATAATGTCCAGAATCCATTTGTCTTTTGTAACAATATGCCAATTTTTGAGAATAATGTCAGTTTTCCGCCCAAAGGTGCTGCCATTAAAGCTTTGCTTGGCAGGTGTAGGGGGAAGTCATTGTGTCTGTTTTCTAAAAGACTGTGATCTATCTTCTCCACCTCTTGGGGTTGGTGCTTGCCACTGTCTGGCTCTGAAAGATCCTTGAGGTTGCCCTCTACCCCTTGGACGCCTGTATCTGCCCCTTTGAGGTCTGTCTGTGGCTGGAAAGGACCAATTTTTTGAAGGCCAGTTTCTGCTGAAACGTGGAGGCTGTACCTGCAGGAAATCTTTCACTGTTTGCATTGATTTTGCTTTTTCCTCCATTTTTTTTAGCACCTCCTCTGCTTTAACACCAAACAATACATCTTTTTGAGGAGGTGCATCTAATAATTTAGCTTTAACATGATCTGGTAAGGTTTGCTCTTTGAGCCAAGCATGCCTACGTATAACAGACCCCGTAACAGCAGCTCTACATGAGGCCTCTAAAGCATCAAAACCACACTGCAAGGTATGTTTACCCACTTGCTCTGCACCATGCAACAAATCCTGCAACTCTTAAATCTGGTTGTTCTGGTTGTGTCATTTTGCTTTTCAGCTGAGATATCAAAAACTGTTGATACTTTAACATATGTAACTGACAGTTTAATGCCCTAATGGTTAAAGTGGCTGAGGTGTACACCTTCCCCCCCCCACCTTTCTAAAGATCTGGAATCTCTCTCTGAAGGTAATGGGTTTTTAGCAGTAGGGGCCTTAATTCCCTTGGGACCCTGTGAAGTAGTTTCTGGGTCAACAGTATGGCTTTTATATAGGAACTGGTGAGAATCAGGAACCCGGTAATACCTGTCTGGTTTAACAGGAGCTGGAGGCAAAGAATCAGGATTAAGGCTGGCTTCTGTGTACACATCATCCAATATATCTAAAACAGGAGGGATAGCCAGAGGCCTATGCTGGGGGAGCAGAAGAAATTCCCTGAGCCTTTTCTTGGAATCTGAGTAATCTTGGCCTTCCCAGTGAAAGTGTTCCCTCAATGTATACAGGGTTTCCCCAAAAGAAAAGTCCTCAGGGGGGAGACCGAGGGAATAGACTCCTCTGCATCAGAGTCTTCGAATGGAGAATAGGCACAATCCTGGTCCTCAGATAGTTCTGCGGTAATAGAAGCTTGATCTGAGGAAGGGTAGTCTTCCTCTAATCTGGGCCTTTTGTCAGAGGGGGGTTGAGAACCCCTGATAAGAGTAATCACATCTTCAGCCATTTTAAGCATCTGTTTTTTAGGCATGGTGCCTTGAGAGGGTGTCTGAGGAACCTGCGTTTTGGTTTTCATGGCTGTTTTAGATTTACTGAAGGCTTTAATAGAGAAGGAGGAAGGCCTGAAGACCCCTTAAGAAATGGCAGGCCTGTCTAAATTCTGAGTTTCCCCGCCAGGAGTGGCGTCTGTATCTGTAGTAGGAATGGGGGCCGAGGAGCCTGCGACCTCGGGTACTGAAGACACTGGTAATGCATTGTCATCAGTACTCGGGGGCTGCGTAGGCGCCTCGCTGAGTACCGGAGAACCGGTAGTCTGCCTTAGCGTGGTATCAGTAGATGGTGCGGACCTCGTATGCCGGTCCTTATCTTTGTGTTTTTTGCTCAAAACTGGAGTCGGAGTATCCGACGACATAATATAATTAAATTTTTTGCCAAAAAAGTGAAGGGTGAACTCCGCCCAACGCTTAATAGTGCGTTTGTTGAATTTAGCACAAAAATGGCAGGCCGAGACGTCGTGGTCTGGGCCTAAGCAAGGTATACAGTAAGAGTGGAAATCCTTATGCGGTATTTGCTTCCCACATGAAATGCAATTATTAACTTTGTCTGACATCGGTCTGAGGCAAGAAAAGTTTCCCCAATGGGGTACTTAGCTTTCAAGAAGACTTCGGCTGAAATACTTTTATAAATCTCAGGAGCTGGCCGACCGGCACTTGCGAACTGCTTCTGCTTCGGGCACCGCGCGGCAAGAAAGACAGAAGAAAATGGCGTTGGCTGCCTCTTTTATACCCCTGCCACACTGACGTCAAGGAGGAAGCGACGACAACTGACGTCGGACCTAGACTTTGGAATTCGGCCGACCGAGGACCCGCCTGACGGCAGGATAACCCATCTGTTATGACTGCAGCTGTATGCACGATGAACATCTTCAATATTTGAAGGTGTACATAGTTTTGTGTGTTAGTATTAAGTTAAAATGTTTTAGGTGGGTATTGGGAGCATGTCTTTTTTTTGAGGGTTTTCAATAAAACAAAGTATTATAAGATGTGACATAGGCTCAAATGTATAGGACAAGAAACAACTGTATAAAAAGTTCAACCTGTCAAACAGTGCACGTAACACAAAAACTGGAACAAGACATTTAACAAAAAGGTGTTATACATCAAAGGTGGAATTAAGACCATTAGGCTTTCATTAATGTCTTTTAATGTAAATGGCCTCAGAGATAAATACAAACAAAAAAGAGTAGTGAACTATATTAAAAATGCAGAGTGCAAATAGCTATGTTACAGGAGAGACGCTTAGAAAGAACCGAACATGTGAATTTGATAAATAAAGGTTTTCAGAATGATTACTCAGTGAAATACCTGGGACAAAGGAAATGAGTAGTACTTATATTAATTGCAAGAGGAGCTCCAATAGTGATAGAAGATGATAAAAAGATAATAAAGGCAGATCTGTCGTGCTAAGGGGCTACTGGCAAGGAAGGGGATTACACTGATATGTATTTACATTCTACCTAAAACTACCATAATGGAGCTTAAGAAAATTCTGGGAGAAATAATCTGTTTTCCACAAGGAATATTACTCATAGGTGGGGACTGGAATTTGATTTGCAGCAGTGAAAATGTGTCTGGGTGGTCTAGAAGGAAAAATAACATAGAAGTGGAAATTTTTGCAGGAATTTATGAAAATATTTGGCATGGAAGATAAGAATTCAGTAATAAGACACCATACTGAATTTACATATTCCCCAAGATATCAAAACTGGGCTAGGCTAGACAGAATTTACATTTCACAGAACATGTGCATTTAACTGAAGGTCTCGATACCCACCCAACTATTTTATATCATGCGCCAATAATAGCTAAAATAAGAACACTGGGTAATGATATAAAAGTGAGACATTGGTGCTTTCCCACCTATCTGTTGAAAAGAGAGGAATTTAAAGAACAGGTAGTAGAGATTATTCAGGAGCTGTTTGAGAGGATAGAATTTTTTTCTGAAAATATAGATAGGGAGTGGAATAAAATGAAGGTTGAGTTTAAAAACAGGGTGGAAATAAAAAAAAGGGAGCTATGATTAAGAAGTAACAAAAAATATTTAGAAGGATGGACAAATGTGAAGTGTTGCAGAATGGGAGATTATCACAGAACAAGAATATGATCAAGTGCAGAATGCTAGGCAGAAAATAAGGGATTACACCTTGATAATATGCATGAGCTTAGAAAGACTACTGTTAAGCAACTGTTTTTCGATAACACTAGAGCACAAAAACTTTTAGCACAACAACTCAGGCAACAGAAAGTACCATCTCCAAACATAGGGAGCCTATAATAAAGAGGGTAACAAGAGACCCTGTAGAGGTATTAGAAATATTTCGAAAATTCCATGAGAGTCTCTATAAAGCAGATAAATATGAAAATCAAGAAAAGATACAAATGGAAGTGTTTACGGAAGAATGAAATATGCCAAGGTTAGAGGCAGAGGAGACTTAATTACTAACAAGATAGAAGATGAGATAAAAATTGTGATGTATAACCAATCTACAGTGAAGTCCCCAGGAAAAGATGATATTCCTGTGGAAGTTTGGAAGCTAGGAGGAAAAAACTGATAAAAAAAAAAAAAAAAAACTTCCAGATCTTTAGCAATATCTTAAGAAGAGGAGAGGTACCACCATCCTTTAAGAAAGCAGTGGCAGGTGTAATACCTAAAGAGGGTAAGGATCTATCAGCTCCAGCTTCATACAGGCCCATTTCAATACTAAACCATGATTAAAGTGTTTATATCTATAATGGCTAAAAGAATGGCAAAAGTGATACCAAAATTGATATATATGATCAGTGTGGTTTTGTGTAGGGAAGTCAAACATTTGACAATATTAAACAGGACACTGATGATCTAGAGGGAGGCAGAATGTAAGAAAGGACCACTTTTATTGGTGGGTCTTGATGCAGAGAAAGCATTTGACAGAGCACGCTGTGACTTCATGAGCAGGGCAATGGAAGCATTTGCTTTCCCTGATACAGTTATAAGGCTGATTAGAATAATATATGAGGGATTGGATGCATGAATTAAAGTGGGTGGGGGTCCTCTCGAATAATTTCTGCTTGAGTTGAGGAACCAGGCAGGGTTGTCCACTTTCCCCTTTGCTGTTTACATTATATTTAGAACCACTGGCAAAGAAAATAAAAGACTAAGAAATTCAAAAATATAATTGATATGGTAGTCAGGAAAAGCTGGCTCTGTTTGTAAATGATATTTTATACATGACAAAACCAGAAAGTGACATTACAGTGTTGTGGAACATTTTAAGATGGTTTCAAATCTTCTTGGGATATGAAATGAATGAAGCTAAAACAAAAACAATAGTGGTAAATTATGTACCCACACACTAACTGGTCCAACAATATCCATATTTATGGGGACATGATAAAATGAAGTATTTTGGAGTATGGATTGGAAATGACTCTGTGGTGGCAGCTAAGGATATGTGGGAAGAGACTCAATAGAAGATAATACAAAAACTGAGAAACTAGAAGTTTTGTTATGGATACTAAGATACAAGCCATTAAAATGTTTTAGTCCCTTTAGTCTTATACACAGGTCAGGCATACTTTTATCAACCAGAGGAGAAGTTGTGGATAGCAATTAAAAAAGAGTGAAGGATTTTATCTGGGAAGGGAAGACAGCAAGGGGTCAAGTGGGATAAGTTGATTCTGCCAATAGAACAAGGTGGACTAGAATTACCTAATTTGAGGGGGCATTTTACAGCAACACAGTTAAGGCTCTTATATATAGCACAAGCAGAAAACTATAATTCAAAGTGGAAAGGAATGATGCTGACACAGGGTGGAAGCTGAAGAAATGAGGAGAGATTGGATTTTGGATGCAGACTTTTAAAGAGAATAACCTGCATCATACAGAGTATTACATTCATAAAACAGCAGGGAGTATTCTAAGAACCAAACCAGCATGAGAATGGAGAAAAGAGATTTTGGCAATAATGTTGACTGTGGTCAGGGATACAGATAATAGGCAAGAGGGGGCTATTTATTGGAGAAAACTGACAAAGGAACCAAGGTATTGGGAGCAAATAACTAGAAAGGGAAAGGTAATAACAAAGAGGCCACAAATGTATTTGGACTGCAGGTTCGAGATTGCCTTCCCTATCAATGATTGTTATCAGAATATAGGCAAAGAGAAAGAAACAGGGGGCTCCTAAATGAAAGGCCAGCACTGGAAGAGTTTTAATAGAATCTAGAACAGAAGCTGCCGTTAAAAAAAGGAATAATTAGTAAAGCATATAAAATATTGCACGACAATTATAAGAATCAATCAGCGGAGCTGAGAAAGGATGCGGAGAGAGACTGGATAAGCAATTCACAAAGAGACAATGGGGGGGGGGATATATGTACATCTCCCAAATATGCAACAAAGTTTAGAACATTTAGGATCTTTGCCTGGAAGTGTTTACATAGGTATTTTTATACCCCAATTAGACCAAGAATTTTTCCTCAGGTGGATAACAAAATGTTGGAGGCATGATGGGCAAGAAAGAGGTAGCTGGAAACACATTTTTTGAGAGTATAATGAGCTGGTGAACTTTGGGGATTCCCTGCAGACCGCTCTGTTGGAAATGCTGGGTGAGCAGGTTGGACTAACTGGGGAAGGATTTTTTTTGAGTTATGCTACAGAATTAGAATTGCCTAGACATAGTAAAGCCTTGCTGAGTCTAATTATGGTGGATCCCAAAAAAAGCAATTACTAGAAAATGGAAATCAAAGTCTAGACCAGCTTTACTAGAAGTAGTGAATACAGTAACTGAGATAAAACAACTGGAATTGGGAACATTAGAAAAGGGAAGGAGCAAAATACACAGGAAAAATGGGAATTGTGGGAACAATATATGCAGAGCAGGAACAAGGTTAAAGAGGCAGGATTTGAATGAGCGATATAATAAATACTTAACTGACAATGACTGGAGGGTTTATAAGTGATGTATGATGTTTAGAACTACAGTTGTTTCAATGGTGTCTGTGATGCAAATTGTTTGCAACTAAAGTGATATCATTTTATATTTTTTCATTGATATAAATGTAAGACTGCCTTTGTTATATGTGTAAATTTAATATTTTTGGGGAAAAAAAAACAGTAACAGAACAGTGACGATCCAGAGGAAAGAAGAAGAATGCAAGAAAATGGCATTGCTGTTGGTGGGTCTTGATGCAGAGAAAGCATTTGACACAGTAAGCTGGGACTTTATGAGCAGGGCAATGGAAGCATTTGCATTTCCTGAAACAAATAAGGTTGATTAGGAGAATATAATGAGGGATCAGGACCGAAAATTAAAGTGGGTGGGGTTGTCTCTGATAATTTCTGCATGAGCAGAGAAACCAGGCTGGGGTGTCCTCTTTCCCATTTGTTATTTGCATTGCCACTAACAAAGAAAATAAGGGACTCAGAAATTCAAGAACACAAATGGTGTGGTAGTTAAGAAAAGCTGGCTTTATTTGCAGATGACATTATTTTGTACCTGTCAAAACCAGAAAGAGACATTACAGTGTTGTGGGACATTTTGAGACAGTTTCAGATCTTTTTAGGATACAAAATTAACGAAATTAAACCAAAGGCAACAGTGGTAAAGTATGTACTCACACATGAAATGGTTCAGGAATACCCATATTTACGGGGACATGACAACTGAAAGATTTAGGAGTATGGATTAAAAATGATTCTAGTGTGGCAGGTAAGGATATGTGGAAAAAGACTAAACAAAAGATAATACAAAACTGAGAAACTGGAAGCTTTGTTATATGGATAGCAAGATACAAACAGTTACACTGTTTTTAGTCCCTTTAGTCTTATACACAGGTCAGGCATATTTTTGTCAACCAGAGGAGAAATTGTGGGTAGCAATTAATAAAGAGCTGAAAGGACTTTAATTGGGAGGGGAAGAGGGCAAGAGTCAAGTGGGATAAGGTGATTCTTCCAGTAGAACACGGCACATTGTGATTACCCACTCCTATACATAGCACAAGCAGAAAACTATTTCAGTGGAAAGGGATGATGATGAAACATGGGGTAAACTCAAGAAACAAGGTGAGACTGGCATTTTGGATGCAGGCCTTTAAGGAGAACAACAATAATCATGCAGAATATTATACCCATAAATTGGCAGAAAGTATTCTAAGAACTAAACCAACACGGGAATGAAGAAAGGAGATTATGCCAATAGGGATGACTGCAATTAGAGATACAGACAACAGGCAAGAGGGGGCTGAAATTTATTGAAGAAAACTGGGAAAGAAGCCAAAGTATTGACAGCAAGTAGCTAGAGAAGGAAAGATGATAGAAAGGGAAGACGCCAAGAATTTATTTGGACTGCAGGTTAAAGACTGCCTTCCCTATCACGAGTTGATATCAAAATATAGGCAAAGAGAAAGAAATACAGAGGTCTTAAATGAAAGGCCAGCAATGGTAGAGTTTTTAACAGAATCTAGAACAAAAGCTGCCATTAAAAAAGGAATAATTAGTACAGCATATAAAATACTGCACGGTAACTATAAGAATCAATCAGAGGAGGTTAGAAAGGATTGGGAAAAGATTGTATAAGCAATTCACAAAGAAACAATGGGAGGATATATGTAGGTCTCCAAATATGCAACAAAATCTAGAAGATTTAGGATTTTTGCCAGGAAACGTTTACATAGATATTTTTATACCCCAAGTAGACTTCAGATAATTTTTCCTCAGTAGACAGTAAATGTTGGAGGTCCGAAGGGGAAGAAAGAGGTAATTGGGAACATATTTTCCAGGGAGTGTGGTGAGCTGACTAAGGATTCCCTGCGGGATGCACTGTTGGAGATGCTGGGTGGGCAGATTGGTCTGAAGAGGGAGATGATTTTTCAGAGCTATGATACAGAATCGGAATTGCCTACACATGGCAAGGTATTGCTGTGTCTAATAATGGTGGCTGCCAAAAAAGCAATTACTAGAAAAAGGAAATCAAAATCTAAACCAAGTATACTGGAAGTAGTGAATATAGTAACACAGATAAAACAATTGGAATCAAGATATTTAGAAAAGGGTAGTAGCAAATTACATAGGAAAAAATGGGAATTGTGGGAGCCATACATACAAGGGAGGAATGATGCCTAAAAGTTAGCAGGACTTAAATGAGTTGTGCAATGTCTGACTGAGAAAGACTCGGTAAATTATAAGTGATGTATAATGTTTGTAACTGGGAGTGCGTCAATATGGTTTGTGATGTAAAATGCTTGCAACTAGCACTGTGTCAGTGTGGTTTGTTTTCATTTATATAAATGTGTAATAGCCTATGTAGCAAGTGATGGTTTAATGAAGATGTCTCTTGTTTAAAAAAAAAAAAAGCAGGAATTGAATAATTTATGCAATATTGCTTAGATTATATGATACATAGCAATATATGTGAAGTATGTTTGTTATGTTAATATAGGATTACTTTTATATGAATGTAGATTTGCCTATGTCACACGTGATAATTCAATAAAGGTGTTTGAAAAATAAAACTTGCTGCGTACAGTATCCCACCAAATCTCTGGTTTCAGTCAGTTTATGAATTTCTACTCGGCACAGGCTCATATGGCGAGCTCAATCTTCCATTTTAGTGAGTCTGTTTTCCAACAACTCAATCTTAATATAGTTATCTACCACTACTGCTCTGGTAACCCTAATGTCCTTATGCAGCTCCAAAAGATCATGAGAATAACTGGTAAGTGCTATCCCTCTATCTCCTTAAGCTGTTGCTCTGAACAATGGATATATCACCCCTCATTTTTCCTCCATTTACTTAAGTTTAGAGAAGACCCAGTCAATCCCCGACTATTCTAAACTGTTGCAAACTGAAATTCCTCTGCTTTGGCTCTGAACTCTCTCTCTCCTTTCTATCATTAGTGCTTGTTCGAAAGCTCAATCACCACTTGAGATCTGTTTTTTTTTTTCTCTTTTTTTTTGGGTGCTTGTCATATTTCAACTAATTTTACTTGGATATCACCACCACTTACCTTGACTATTGCACATTCCCAACTACTAAAACGTACTAGAGGATAAGAAAAAAATAAAATAACTGAGGTGGAGGTACAGGACCCTCTGTGTAGTTGTGTCCTCTCAGGAGCCCACCACACCAGACATTCCTGAAAGGGTACTTAAAGCTAAGCAGGTAAGGCTGATGTACATAACTCAAGCAGAAGATTATTAATTAAGAGTGGAAAAAGACGAGGATGAAACTGAAGGGGAAGTTTCAAGAGATAAACAGTCTAAAACTTGGATGCAGGTCCTTAACCACCGCCATCATGCAGAACACAGTATTCCTAAGGTAACAGAAAGTATTCCAAGAACTAAGCCAGCACAGAACTGGAGAAATTAGATTTTACCAATAAGGATTTCTGCAAGTAGGGGTATAGAAAATAAGTAAGAGGTAGCCAAAATTAACTGGAAAAACTAGCAAAGGAAACAATATTGTGAGTATGCATCTTATGAATGAATGTTAAAGTGAGATGAGGCTAAACAGGACTTTGGGACTGCAGGTTTCATACTGCCTTCACGATCAGAGATTGGCAACACAGTTAATGTAAAGAGAAAGGAATAGGGTGGTGCTAAGTTAAAGACCAGTTCTGGTAGAGATTTTAACTAAGGCTAGAAAAGAAGATCCTAAAAAGGGGTAATTAGTAGAGCATACAAACAATGCAACATACCAATAAGTATCAGACAAACTTGGAAGAGACCCGGAAAAAATAGAAAGACAAATTATAAAGGAAAATAGAAAGAAAGACATTTATATTTTTATATTCTAAGTACACTTCAGAGGATTTCTTCTCAGGCAAAGAGCACATGTTTGAGATGTGATTGGGATATTTTTTTTTAAAAATGTAACTAGCTAGAAGATTTAGGAAAAAAATCCTAGCAAGTACTCTAACATAAGTGTTGGAATAGCAAAAGGCAATGACTACAGAAAATTTTCTTTTGAATGGGAATGTAGGATCTGCATTGACTACACACAGTATGACCTTACTACATTTAATGCCATTGGTGGCCCCCCCGGCCCCCTCCCCGAAAATGGAATTCAAAATCTAAACCATGTGTAAGTTTTGAAAATTGTATAAGAGACGAAACAAATGAAGGTGGGATCTTTAGAAAAGGGAAGGGGAAACATTTCTTATAAATAAATAAAACTTGTGGAATCAACACATCCAGAATAATAAAATTCCCCAAAGCAGGCAGAAGACAGCTCGATATGCAGCTAAATCCAAAAACTTGATGAACCATCAAGTAATCGTACCAAAAAACTTTATTGCAGAGAAAGAAAGTTAGTGCTTTCACAGTAATACCATACTGCTTCTTTAGACAAACATGAATGGGAACAGAATAACTTGTATACAAATGACATAATCTCAAACAACTTAACAGCCAATAAAACAAACATTCATGCAGCCACAGTCTCAGCTTAAAGGCATATGAAGTAGATAATACTTACTGGCATAAAATCTAACAAAAAATAAAGATAAAAATATTAACACAAGTAAATAAAACATGAAAAATATTCATACATATATCAACAAACAATAAACACCCTACAGCCGTTTATTCCTTAATACAGGCTTAATGGGGACATGATCATGCAATTTTTGTCAGTTTATAGATGAGACTAGGTTTTTTAGGCACCCTGTCACGGGCTACTTGTGGAAGTTGAGGGCATCTGCTGATTGCTCCACCAGGAATGTGGTTTATTTAGCACATTGTCAGTGCTGTTATAAATTCTACATTGGCAAGACCAACAGGAGTTTAAAAAAAAGAATTAGGGACCATGTGTATTGCATGAAGAAGCAATATGATTTTAGTGCCTTAGCAAAACATGTTTTATCTACTGGCCCTGAACACAACTTTGTCTTCCAGGTATTATGTGTGATCAGCCCAGGTCTGCGAGGTGGTGAAATAGTGACTCGTACTGAGGTGGTCGAGTTGGAGTGGATCTTGAGGCTGGGGGCACACCTAGCTATGTGGTTGAATGATCATGTCCCCATTAAGCCTGTATTAAGGAATAAACGTCTGTAGGGCGTTTATTGTTTGTTTATATATTTATGAATATTTTTCATGTTTTATTTACTTGTGTTGATGTTTTTATCTTTATTTTTTATTAGATCTTATGCCAGTAAATATTATCTCCTTCATATGCGTTTAATCTGAGAATTTGGCTGCATGAATGTTTGTTTTATTGGCTGTTAAGCTGTTTGAGATGTCATTAGTATATAAAAGTTATTCTGTCCCCATTCACGTTTGTCTGAAGAAGCGGTATGGTATTACCATGAAAACGCCAACTTTCTTTCTCTGCAATAAAGTTTTTTGGTACGATTACTTGCTGGTTCATCAAGTTTTTGGATTTAGCTGCATATCGAGCGGTCTTCTGCCTGCTTTGGGGAATTTTACTGTTTTACAGTTTAGTTTGGTTGCTGCAGTTGGGTTTGTTTTTTTGTACATCTAGAATAATGTTCAGGATGAGTGAGGTTTAAGGGATGGCAAGAATTGAGCAATTTACTTTTGGAGTCACTGCTGAACACATATTGCATGACAACAGAAGTTGTTAATAAAGGTTTCTTTTAACACACATGAACCCATGTTGTAACTTAAAATGAAATGACTTAAAGTTTAAAAATGTGACTACTACACCTTCATAAGTAAATTAAAACTACATTAATCTCAATAATCAATTCAATAAATTACTTTTTTACTAACCCAAGCTTTGTGACAGTTTATTCAATAAACAATGATACATTAAAAACGCCACCTCCCCCAGTTTTATAAATTGAAATGCTACTAACTTATTTCAGGTTACTTACTACTTTTCTTCACCATCATCTTCTACCCCCTTTTTCCCATTTTCTACATGGTGTCGAGGTACCGTGTTAACTGTCACCAGTTCTCGCAATTCAGTGCCCCACTCCTGCCTTCAACACACATGCCTGACTGTCACAGATCTTTCACACACTCCATCCACCTCTCTGCTGGACATCCTAGTTTCCTCTTACCTTCTTCCTGTCTGCCCCAAATCACCTTCACCAGATTGTCTTCTGCTTTTCTGCACGTGTCCAAACCACCATAACCTGTTCTCTGATATTTTCTGCAGTTGGAGCTACTTATGTCCTCATTTCTTACTCTGACCCACAGTGTGCATCCTACCTTCTCAGGCACTTCATTTCCATCACTTCTATCTTCTTCGTCTGCTCTGCCTTTACTGTCCAGGTGTCTGTGCCATACAGTAATACTGGTAAGCACCACTGTTTGGTACATCTTACTTTTCAGCTTCTTTGGCATTCTTCTGTCACAGACTACACCTGAGACTATATGCCAGTTGGCTGCAGCCCCTCTGATTCTAGCTTTTACCTCTTCATTTAGACTTTCCATCTCCTCAACCACTCCTCCCAGATAACTGAAACTATTTACCTATTCCACTATCTTCCTTTCTATCTCAAGTCTCAGCTTCTTCTCATTTCCCCAATTTGCTGCCATTACCACCGTCTTATCTGTGATTAGCTTCATCCCATGTGCCTTCGGTTTTGCATTGCATTCCCCTATCCTTTGCTGAAGTTCTTGCTCAGAGTCTGCCTGTAATGCCAAATCTGCATACATTAACTATGTTGACCTGTCCACTCCAACTTGTTTCCTAATGTAGTCCATCACCACTTACTACTTTCATATCCTGTATAGCTTGTACCTTGTGACATTTTGCAGTTATAATAATGCAATCCAAAGTTGTTTTTTTTTTAATTAAAATTCTCTGAAAAATAAATGACCAGAGAAACAATTCAATGGATAAAGAAATTAAGAACTATTTTTGGTGCACATTACAGTTTACTTCACTATGTATTTCATTTACTCACACATTAGTTCTCAATCCCCTGCTTTACAGAAACATTAAATTGAAAATTACACACTACCTACATATATAATGACAGTGAAAGCAACAGAAAGTAAATACTGATAAATGCTATTAACAGAGGAAAGAATCTGACCTATACATGACCAGTGCTGACAGATGTATTATGCTGCACACTTCTACCAGATGCTAGGAGTCAAACCGCTGCTGATGGTTGTATGATGCTAGTTCAGGCAAATGGAGGTGGTAGAAATAAGTCTCAGATTTTATATCAGCCTTGACAGAGACTTAGGAAGGCCAGATTTGAGTAGTGGGCCTATTCACTAACGCAACTTGGCTAGATCAAATGACTGAAACAATCTCCTCTTCCTCAAAGGGAGGGTGATGTTTCATGCTGCAAATGGGTCACCATCTAGTGGAGTTTAATGAGCAAGTCTCAGACTTGCATGCTATAGAGGTCCACTGCAGGACAGTGTGGTGGCACCTTCGAAGTTGCTGCATCCCTGCATAAATAAAAAAAAAATCCTCTCCCTTGCAACTATATAATATCCATATCCCCAGCTTTGTGTCAAATCATCTGTGGAAGTGACTGCGGGTCAGTGGAGGTGGGGGCCAAAAAAATGATTAAAAAAAAAAGCAGTCGCTGAAATACCTAATCCACTAGGTTGCCAGTGTGGCAGAGCAGAGATAACATAACAGGCTGACATTCTCTCCTTCCCTCTTTATAATCATAGAGCACCACGGCATTTCATCCTATACCTCTCAGCAGCATATCCAAAAGAAAATTAGAGAGTCAGGTATTTATAGATAGCACAGCCTTTTATTATGACAGCTTTTTTCTTTCAAGTTCACAGCAAAGCCAGAGTCAAACGACAAATTTAAGGTAATATTAAAGAACACAAAGCTGTTAGCCACAGTATATGAATCAAAGAAACCATGAAGCACACACAGCAGGCCTATGATTTTCTTTATAAACCTTTCAAGCTTTGATGTGTTCTGCAGAAAAACACTGCTTGATTAAAGGGAACATAATTATACTGTGTCATATTCATCAAGCACAGAGCAGTTCATTCAATGGTTTGTTGAGATGCATTTTGTAATACAGAGCTGAATCTACAGATTTCAGTTCTGGACTATAACCAGACTGTCTACTTTGTGTTAAGCCAAAAAAGCATCTAACAGAGTTGTAAAACAAATAAAATAACCACAACATATCAGCTGATCTCCAAGACAGTTCTTTGTTTCTCCCAACCCACCTTCATAGTTACTACTTGTAATTATTTTGCAGTGTTGTGAATGTTATTGCTTCACACAATGAATATATCCACCTATCCAGCCATACCCCATTATAAGGAATGTTTCTCATTTTGATTGCTATAACGTCTGTCCCTCACATTGTTCCTCATTGAAAAAGTCTGTCACATTCAGTGTTGAGAATTATTTTAACGGATATTGATGTAAAATACTGAATCACATTAATTCACCAAAACATTTTTATAAGTATAAAGTAACAGAATTTATCCATACTGTGGACTTCCCAACTGAAGCTGTAAGCTGCTAGCAAGTTTTCCATATTTTGCAAATTTGTTCCATGTTATAAGTACTGTTCCACATTCTGGAGACACAAGTTTGAGAGCTATGTATTCTTTTTTTTTTTTTTTTAGCTTTCTATTATCTGGTTAACTTATTTTTTTTTTTTTGAGAATTCTTTTTTATTGCAAATTTTCAGTCTTACATGTCAAACAAAAACCATGACAGAAAATACATCAAAATGAGAATATACATTAAGCAGTTGTGTACAGGATAAATACATCAAAACAACAACTATATACAAATCATACAATGCCCACAGCAATTCCTATAGAATTCCAGTACAGCGTGATAAGGACTATTGGTATCTGTAAAATAACAGTACTTATTTAAGTATATGTTCAGATAATATTTCCCAAAATTCCTTAACTGGTTTGTGCTTAATATTGTGGAACAGGAATTTATGTGCCTTGAGGTAATTAATAGCTATGTGTTTAAAACCTTCCCATGAGAGGGAGTGTCTGTTTTTCCAATTCAAGGAGATGTAATATTTGATTAACATAAAAATAGGAATCAGTACCTTGCATTTTCTTTCTGATAATCCAGGGGGGGGGGGGGATATGAAGAATGGTAAATTCCCATGACAGGGTGGATTTTTCATATCCAATTCTTTCAAGAATCACCCTCAAGGCACACCATAGCTTGTAGGAACATTTGCAGCTCCAAAACGAGTGAAGGATATCATCCGATTGGTTCGGGCAATATTTACATTTAGGGGATAGATTAGGGAAGATTTTGTTGAGGATCGTAGGGGTAAAATACGCAATGTTCATGATCATCATTTGAGTGTATTTCATCTTCTTGAAGGGAATAGATTTAGTGCTTAGGTTTATAGCCTTAGCGAATTGGTTTTGGTTAATATCAGGGTTGATCTTTGACCAGAGTTTCGAAACATTTAGTTTATTTCGGTATCTAAGCGTCATGATGACTTTGTATACATGTGAGGTCATTTTTCTTTTCACTGAGCAGGAGATTTATTAGCGTTTTACACGTTAAGATATCATTGTCCGAAACTAGTGAGTGTTCTAGGAATTTTCTTACTAGTTCTCTAATTTGTCGTAGTATCATTAAGTACTTGTATGGCAAGTCGAGACTAGTTCTTATGTCAGGTATTGATTGATGTCTAAGGGGGAAAAGATCAGAGATAGATGTGTTTAACAGAAGGGGGTATTGCTCCAAGTTTAGCATGTACCCATTTAACTTAAGATTAGGGTTTAGATGAAGTGGTTGTAAAATAAAAAAAGAGTGTGAAAGGTTCAGAGATTTAAAGATTGCCTGCAAGGATTTTATACTAAATAGTATGTTTTTTTGTGTTTTAGGGTCCCTAAGTTATCTTCATTTAAAAATGGGAGAGCAGCAGGGTTGAATTTTAATGTTTTAATATAGTTATTATAAAGAGACATCCATGGTGGGGGGCCCATAACGGTTTATTCTTATTATAGGACGCTATTTTAAAAATTCTACTGGTGTTAATGATCTCATAATAGGTTTTAAAGTCAGGTAGGCCCAATCCCCCCTGCTCTTTAGGACAGATAAGCTTTGAAAAGCTAATCCTGACCGATTTGGGGGCCCAGATAAATTTAGAAATAGCTGTTATAACTTTTTTTAAAAAATTGTTATGCAGACTGTTAGTAGTTGCCTGAAATTGGTACAGAAGCCTAGGAAGAACGTTCATTTTAATCACTGTTGATCTGGCCAAAAAAGGGAGCTTGAGCTTAGACCATCTTATGATATAATTTTGGACGTTTGACCAGTACCTGACTACATTGTCCTGATAGTAATTAGAAGTTATGTACTCACCATAACGTTCCATCTGAGTAGGTGTATTCATTTGTCTGCAACCTGTGGGTTATGGATCCGATATCGGATCCGAACCGGCATGGTTTTCCAGCTATGGATCCAAGCTCTCAGCTCCTCCCCTCACCCATAATGCCCTGCTCTACCCTCATGACCTCAGATCGAGTTTGCCAAAGCAACAATACCCTCAAAAGGGTAACAAGGAATATGCAGGAAACTGAAAGGCCAGGGGGATAGGAGGGCGGGATGGTTGCAGACAAATGAATGCACCTACTCAGATGGAACGTTATGGTGAGTACATAACTTCTAAATCTGAAGTAGGATATTCATTTGTCTGCAACCTGTGGGACAGAGTCCCCAGCTACCTGAATCTTGGGCGGCCATCATGGAAGGATATTCCGGAGCACCGAGCCAAAGGATGCTCTACCCCTAGATGCAAGATCCAACTTATAGTGAGAAATAAATGTATGAGATGAAGCCCACGTGGCTGCTGCACAAATATCATCTAGAGGAATCCTAGCCTTGAAGGCTGCCGAGGTAGATACTGACCGGGTTGAATGGGCATGAACACCCCAGTGCGGGCCTTCCTGACGCTTGATAAGCCAATAAAATGCACTGTGAAATCCAGCGGGACAGAGAAACTTTAGAAATTGGCTTGCCCAAATTGAATTTTGCAAAGGAAATAAACAGCTGGTCGGATTGCCTATGACCAGCTGTCCTGTTGAGATAAAATCTAAGTTGCCTGTGAACATCTAGTGAGTGTAGCTTATATTCACCTTTGTTTTCATACTTAGGGAAGAAAACAGGAGGTTAATGGATTGATTGATGTTTGCTTCAGAAGCGATTTTAGGAAGGAAGGACGGGTTGGTCCTGAGGGAGACACGGTCCGGATGAAATACCAAGTAAGGAGGTTTAGCTGATAAAGCTTGAAGTTCAGAAACTCTCTTGGCTGATGTAATGGCTACCAAAAGGCTGTCTTGTAGGACAAGAATTTGAGATCCACTGTAGCGCTGGCTCGAAAGGGGAGCGGTCAAGGCCTGTAGGACCAAAGAAAGGTCCCAAGGAGGAACTGCTTGCTTTATAGGGGCCTGAGAAGGAAAGTACCTTTAAGAAATGTTTTGCACAATTTGGCTGACATAAGAGGATTAGACTCTTGACCAATGTGATAGTGAGAAATTGCCGCCAGTTGAACTTTGACTGTGGAACTGCTGGCACCATCATTAAAGAGAGAGGTTAGAAAATCAAGCACTACAGGGAGAGGAACCGTGAAGGGATTTAGGCCTTGCCGCTCCGCCCACACAGAGAAACGCTTCCATTTGCTTCGGTAAACCTTTCTAGTGGATGGTTTATGAGCCGCCACCAAAATAGCCTTTACCGGTGAAGAAATACCGAGAGTCCTTATCAAGAGTGGAACTGGAGCAGCCAAGCGGTCAGCTTCAGGTTGTCCAGGTTCGGAGGAGGAATGCAGGATGGATGGGATATCAGATCCGAATGGGATCTAGAATCCAAGGAGGATTCACCGAGTGAGACCTTAGGAAGGGGAACCAGATCTGTCGAGGCCAGAATGGAGCAATGAGAATCATTCTGCAACCCACCCGAGAGGCTTTCTGAAGAACTTGCAGCATCAGAGGCAAGGGTGGATAGGCATACAGAAGACCGGGTGGCCAAGCATGCACCAGAGCGTCTCTTGGGGTACCTCCGAGGAGGTATTAGAGCGAAAAACTGTCGCACTTGGTGTTTGAGGGAGAAGCAAAAGATCGCATGAAGGGTTCCCCACCGTGCGAATATGCCCGCTACTTGACAATTGAGAGACCACTCGTAAGGGGTCAGAATGGTGCGACTGAGCTTGTCCGCTAGGATGTTGGACCGACCGGAATGTGCGTTGCTATGAGAAAGCGACAGGAGATTGCCCATTCCCAAACTCTCATGGCCTCTCGACAAAGAGGGTAAGACCTTGTTCCCCTTGCTTGTTGATGTACCAGACAACAGACATATTGTCCGATTGAATCGCAATTGTTCCCAAGAGAAGAACGTCCTGAAGTGCCAGCAACCCTAAGAGCACTGCTCTCATCTCTAGAACATTGATATGCAGTAAGGTCTCTGAATCGCTCCACGTGCCTTGGACTGTCCGCCCGCAAAGTGCCCCCCACCCGAGGCGGAGGCGTCCGTGGTCACCGTGGCGAGAGGGGAGAAGCACAAAATGGGCGCCTGTGGAGATCCGGGAGTGGAGCCACCACAAGAGGGACCGCTTGCAAGCCTTGCTGATCGCTATGGGATGATGCATGGGAGAGCAAGGTATGACCACTGTACTAAGAGCGTCCACTGTAGAATGCATATTGAGCCTGGCAAGAGGAAGAAGTGCTATAGCCGCCATGGACCCTAGAGCCCTCAGGACCAACTCCGCTGGAACAGAACTTGAATGGAGAATGGCCCGCACCTGGAGCTGCAGATTTAGAACTCTGTCCGCAGTGAGGAAGGCTCCGAAACTCCTTGTGTCTAGTCTGGCCCCTATGAAATCTAAGAGCTGTGTGGGCGCCAGGTTGGACTTTTTTGTATTTATTGTGATGCCCAGAAATGGAGCAAGATGGAGAAAGGAGTCTCACGCCAAGAGAAGTAGATGCCTTGTTGGGGCGGTAAGGAGCCAGTCGTCCAGGTAGGGAAAGACCTGCACCCCCTGAAGCCTCAGGTGGGCCGCTACCACTGCTAGTACTTTGGTAAACACCCTGGGGGCTGTGGTGAGACCAAAGGGAAGGACCCAGAACTGGTAGTGACTGGCTCCCAGCCGGAAGCGGAGAAACCTCCTGGAGCGCCTGTCCATCAGGATGTGGTAGTACGCGTCCTTGAGATCTATCGAGCACATCCAGTGATTTTCTCCCAGAAGGGGGAGAATAGATTGCAGAGTGACCATTCGGAATTTTTCTTTGGGAACTGCCAGATTCAAGAGAGAGAGGTCTAGGATTGGTCTTAGTTCCCCCGTCTTTTTGGCACTAAAAGAATCTGGAGTAGAACCCTGATCCGATCTGGTCTGGGGAACGGGCTGGATGGCTCTTTTCTTTAGCAGATGGCCAATTTCTGCCAAAGCGGCCTCCCTGACCGGGTGGAACGTCTGGGAGGGACTTCAACTTTGGAAGGTGAAGGAAAGGAATGCGATATCCCTGGATATGATTTGGAGAACCCAGCGGTCCGATGTTATGGACTCCCATGCCGCTAGGTGCCCCAAAAGCCCCCGACTGCCTCCAGAGTAGAGCAGTCGGGCAACCCTCAGGGTTGCTGCGCGGCCGCTCAGAGAAAGGTTCCCTGGACCCGAAGTTTCTGGGAGCCCCTCTGCCTCTAGGGCGGCGTCCTCCCTGTCCTCCTCTGCCACGGAAGGACTGGTTGTCCGGAGCAGGCTGGGACTGCTGCGACTTCGGAACCACATCTTCTTCTGACCCTTTTGGTTCCTAGAATAGGGCCTCTGGGGTGCAGAGAAGCGGATTCCGACGGCAGACAGCGCCTTCCGTCCTTCTCGCTCTGGGTCAACGCTCGCGAACGGTTTTGCCAAACAGAGCAGAACCATCAAAGGGCGTTAAAACGCCTTGAAGGGCTCAGAAAAGACGGAGCCAGGCCTGATGTCTAGTGACCAGTCCTGTCCTGAGCTCTAGCTGGGAGAGTAGCCGCATAGAAGTATTTGTGACTGACCTAAGAGTGGCCATTTTGGTGGAGTGCAGAACTCTGTCCTCCTCCGAAATGGACTCAGGGGGGGATGCAGCGATTCCTTAATAAGATCTCGCTGCATCCGAATAACATGTAATAGTTCAGCGCCCTTACCGAGAAGGTCGCCGAACTGAACATCCGCTTCCCCAAGCGGTCCATCATCCGAGACTCCTTGCTCGGTGGGTGGACTGAGGGACTCTCCTGAGCCAGTTCCCTCTTTGTGGCCGCCGCCATCAACATGGCATCTACAGGAGGCCCCTTACTCCAATGGGTCCTGTCGGAGGGCGGACTAAGGATCCTATCTGGTCTTTTGGGAATTGGCTCCACGGTGTCCGGTTCCTTCCACGCCCTGGTGGTAATAAGGTCCACCAGGGGGTCAGCAGGGGGGGACACCCAAGAGGTAGACGGGCCCGAATGCCTCCAAGAACACGGACTCGTCCGAGGAAGACTTGGGGCAGACCACCCCCTAATACGGAGCATTTCCATGATGTCTCCGAGACATCCTCGGGGTGACCGTGGGGAGCCTTCCCTTCCTCCAAGTCCGTGTCTTCAGTGAGAGACTCGGGAGTCAATGTGCCTCCTTTGCACGTATGCTACTGGGCCTCCTCTGGGGGCTGTCAGAGGAGTCCTCAGCAGCAATTTGCTCCATGGGAGCAACTTGGGGCACAGAAACGGGCTGTCCCAGGGCCGGATGGTGGAAGCCTGGCCCAGTGCAGAGGGAGCGGACGGAGCCGGCAAGTGCCGGGGTCCGGAGACCCTCAACAGAGCCCTCTCCACTACATCAAAAGGGAGCCGACCTCGACCAAAGGATCCGACAATCCCCTCGGATCCGAAGAGTGGATCGGAGCCGGCGCCAAGCACTCGGATCCGGCGACAGTGCGCTCCGACACAGACGGCGCCGAAGGAGCACTGATCCCCGGATCCGGCTCGGATCCAGGCTCCGAGATCGGGTCCGACGCGAGGCAGGGTCGGGTCCGGTACCAAGTACTATCGGCCCGACCTTCCCCGCCCGGCTGCTCGGCTCCAGTTGCTCCGAACCCGGATAGCGGGTCGGAGAAGGAGCAATAGGCTTAAAAGGGTGTTGAGCTCCCGAGGGGAGGCAAGAGCACTCCCATCTGCATCTGGGCCTGGATGAACCTTCTCATCATCCGTCCAGATCAGCATCAGAAAGGCTATGGGTAGATCTAAGAGGCTACCGAGGTAGGCCTGGAGTGCCTCCTCGATAGCCTCGACGGATCGGGTCTCCTCCTCCTCAGGACCCGTGAGAAGCACACAGGGACCGGAGCCGAAGGAGGAGACCGGAGCCGGGAGAAGCCGCTGGCGGGGCCGAAACAGAGGTCTCGGCCCGCCGCTAGGTGCTTCTCCTCCGGTCCTTTTAGCTGCATCCTCTCCTCTCCAGAAGCGGGAGTTTGAGTCCCAGGAGCAGGAGGGGTGCCACAGGGGAACAACTGCAGCCGCGAGGAGGCGGAGCCGAGTCCGGCGGTAAAAGACCCGCCAAGACCAGCTTGGACCTCCGCTCAGTGCCCTGGGGTTGAACCCTGCACAAATGGAACAACCAGATGTGAGGTGTTCAACCCCAAGACATTAACACACCGAGTGTGGCCATCAGCGGTGAGAGCTTATGGCCACACTCGAGGAAAATATAGATTTAGGCTGGTCAGCCATAATCTATAATACCTAAAGTTACCTAAAGTTACAGAAGTAACTTAAACAACAAAAAACACACAGGCCTACACACACACTCTACGGCGGGAATAAAAATTATTTACTTTAACTTAAAATAAACTCAAAATAGTCTATAATAAAGGGAAACCTAATACTTTCACACAAATTTTGTTAAATAATCAAAAAATTTTCTATTTTTAAACAAGAAAAGAGTTCACTTAGCTGAGAGCTATGTACCCACATCCAGTTACCAGCGCGGCAAACAAGATCTGAGGTCATGAGGGTAGAGCAGGGCATTATGGGTGAGGGGAGGAGCTGAGAGCTTGGATCCATAGCTGGAAAACCATGCCGGTTCGGATCCGATATCGGATCCATAACCCACAGGTTGCAGACAAATGAATATCCTACTTCAGATCTGTGGTTACCTTGCGAAAATTGAATACCCAAGTACTGTAGTTGATCTTTGAATTTGACCTCTGGACTTGATGTAATGTTAGGCAACCTCGAGTGAATGTTTAAAGGGAGTATTAAGGATTTTTCCCTATTAAGCTTATAGTTTGCTAGGTTGGAGAATATTTTGATAGAAGAAAGTATTTTAATTGGGTCAGAGCTGGGGAGGGTGAAATATATGTTCAGGTCATCCGCGTATGCCGAAAGGGAAATCTTTAAGTTATATATATTAGGGGGACGGTGAAAGGTAGCTTGTTTAATAAGCATGAATAGTGGTTCCATATACAAGTTAAAGAAGAGAGGGGAAAGAGGGCAACCTTGCCTGACTCCATTGACAATTTTGATTCTGTTAGATACGTGTTTATTGATTTGTAGGGTGGTATATGCTGTAGAATAGAGAGTTTTTAATTTGTTTATAAAAGAGATTGGGATGTTGAAGTATGGTAAGACAGCAAATAAGAATTTAGTACTTAGTCTATCTAACGCCTTCGATGCATCTACTACTAAAGCATATACCGGGTGCTTTTTTAGGTTAGAATGATGTATCAATGCTTCTAAAAGTAAGGTCTGATCATTAGTTTGTCTACCTGGAATAAAACCCAATTGTTCGGGGGAAATAATATATGAGATAACGGCTTTGAGCCTATTAGCCAGGATCGTGGCTAGAATTTTCTTGTCTAAGTTAATCATGGAGATGGGTCTGTAGTTCCCAGGATTTTTTGAGTATGTATTATGCTTGTGGATGAGAACAGTTCTAGAGGCGTTCAAATGGATATCTTTAAACCCATTGGAAATAATATAATTAAACAATAACCTTAAGATTTTGGAGATTTTCATATTAAAAGCTTTATAAAATTCTGCCGTAAAACCGTCTGGGCCGGGGGATTTGTTGAGTTTAAGGTTTTTTATGACAGAAATAATTTCTTGTGTATTAAGATCTCTCTCTAGGAATTTATTTTGTCTCTCTATTAGTTTGGAAAAAGTTAGGCTATTAAGAAAAGATTGTATTTCTGTTTCATCAGTCATGTTCTCAGAGGGCCCATATGTTTGGGAGAAGATATTTTCAAAAATTTTAATAATTTGAGTAGGTTTCTGGTAATCCTTGCCTTGGAATTGTATTTCAGGTATAAAAGTAGAGGATTTAGTTAGGTTGATCACTCTGGCCAGAAATCTAGAGGGACTATGTATTACATCTGCGTATAAAGCCAAGGATTTAATCTCATGTAAACTCAGGTTATCTGCTTGTAAGGAGATTAGTTCTTTTTGTAGCTGGATAATACGTTCTTCCAGCAGTGTAGTGTGATTCACTTGGGACTCTACTTCTGCTTTATGAAGCTGGGCAGTTAATTCCCGTTCTTTTTTGTTCCGAAGTTTTTTATAATATGCGGCTTTATCAATAGACCCCTAATCATTGACTTAACTGCGGCCCATTCACAATCTATGGGAGATTGGAAGGAGTCCTTTGATTGAAGAAAACCATCCAGATATTCATTAATTAGAGATTTTATTTCCTCTCTCCCTAGAAGGTTAGGATTCAACTTCCAGCAGATATCTGTTCTGATTGATGGGTCCTTGCTATGTTGGTGAATACTTATAGAGATCTTCGAGTGGTCTGAAAGTGTTCTCGGAGATCGGGTAAAAGAAATGTCCATGTTATAGAATGCCAGGGATATAAGGAAAAAGTCCAGTCTAGACCAGCTTTTGGCACAGCTAGAGAAAAAAGTGTAATTTTTCTTTTTCTGAACCGGGTCCGAAAATATGTATGGGTCAAATAAATTGAAGTCTTCTTTCAATTCGATGATGGCTTTGTGGGATAAGTAGTTAAATCTCGCTTTGGGATTTGATCTGTCTGTTTTGGGGTCCTGTACTGAATTCCAATCTCCTCCTACAATATAATAATGGTTAGGAAAATAAGGTGATGAGGTTGTACAATTTCGTGAGGAAAATTTGTTGGGATGTACAGGGGGCATATATGTTTATAACGAGAATAGGTTTAACTAATAAGGGGTGTTTTGTAGTGAAGTAACACCACCTACCCTCCTCATCTGACCCCAACTTTTCTATAGCTGAGCCAAAATTGTTTTTAATAATAATGGCCACCCCTGAACTATTCGTAGTGCCTTCTGACGCTATGATCTTTTTGATCCAGGGTCTCAATTTTTCTTGTTCCCATTGCTGATTCAGTAGATGAGTCTCCTGAAGAAAGGTAATATTGGAGGAAGATTTGAAGGTTAAATGCATAAGTAGTTTTTTTTTTTTTACGTGATTGTAATCCCTTAATGTTCCATGATTCTATGTTCCACAACATTTAAGTGAGATAAGTACATTAAGCTCTAGGGAATAACTTACGGAATATAAACAACACTGTACATTATTGACACACTGTATTATGAGCATGAGGGCAAGTATGATAAATCCTTCCCGCTTAAACCCGGTGCCTATCCACCTCCCCCTAAGCCCGGAAGGGTCTGGGAAAATAATGTAACGTGGTCTTGGAATCACCAAATAAGAGAAAAATATTGTTCCCAGATAGTACTTTCTAAAACACCATATACCAAAATGCATAGCAAAGCCCATGCAGTGTTTAGCACATAATTAAACCTCTGCCAAATAAAGGTACAAGTATGCAGTTACATATTTCGAACATACCTGTTCATATCTTATAGAAGGCTGTTGTAAATTGTTAATTAAGGTTGTGAGAGTCTTGAGTGAAGCTTTCATTAAATGTGTGAGGGGGGGGGGGGGCTTTCCCAGTTAGGGATTATATATAGTTAGGCAATTAGCCCGGTGACCAAAGGTCAGTGCCATAAATTCTGGCGTCTTTAATGATGACCCCCTTCATGAAAGTGTATCCCAGCTAGCAAACTTATGTATGTCAATAAAGTTAATCCTGTGTAATTATCTACCAGTGCCTCATCCTGCAGAATCGAAGGGTGTTTAAGGAGAGAGAAAAGCTCAGTTACCTCATCTCCATTACCTGAACACATCACTATCACTTTGTTTATAGAGAAAAGATCTAGCCTTTTAGATGACCAGGAGCTGTTATAAACCTTGAAGGGAATTAAGCTCCAAATAAACAAGTCCTCTCAGGATCTCTTATTCCCTCAATTATCGATTTATCAATTCCACAGCCCATTCTGATGAGTTGCATGTGCAGGAACAGATCTCAGCTGATTCAAAAACATTGAGTTACAATACAGTATCAGAAAAGGGAAGCCTGCACTGTAATTATCTGAACCCCCTTGATAAATACATTTACCATACATAAATGTCTAAAATTCTATTTAGTTCTTTTACCATCTTACTAGGGATGTACTTTTCTGAAATTCATTTACTGAGGTAACAGTTTCATCATTCAGCATTAACAATGAAAACTAGGCATGTCATATTTCCTCAAGGAAATGTCATCAGCTATGACGTGAATTCTGCCTTCAGTTCTTGTGAAAGAGAGTTAACAAGTAGGTTGTATCTGGAACAAGACTTGCTGAACTGTATTGGTCTTGTAGGTGCAAGCATAAATTTTGCTTTTTTTCATTTAGGTAATTTGTTGCTGAGTGCTGTATATTCAGACCAAAGCTATGGTTTTGAACAATGCAGCCAGATTCTTAGAAGGTGAAAATTTCTTCTTTTGTTTACCATCAGTTTGACAAGTAGCTACCTCTGTCTATATAGTCACACAAACAATACAAATCAAACCAGGGATATATTTTTGTAACTGAACTGAAATAACCAGTCACAAAGGCAACCAAAACCAGAATAGGCAACTGCATACAATTAACCAGTATTTGTAGGTGCACATAAAGTCATTTGGTCGCTAACTAATACACAGGACATTTTCACAGAGATTGGAAGAAGCGTGCAGCTTCTGGGCAAGCAGTACTAACCTGCGTGAAATGCACGCTGCAGTCATCCAGAGTTGCTTCCTTCGAAGGTCTCTTCTTTTAATAGGAAATCTTCCAACGTGGGTCAGATCTTGTAAACCTTTACCTACACCTTCCCAGATCGATCTTGATTGTTGGAAGCTTCTGCGGATTCGACTGGCCCACAATCTGAAGGCTGAATATATCTGGAAGTTTTTAGACCGCCGAGGAAGCGCTAAAAGGTGCTGCGCCTTTAAGAGCCCTTTGCATCAAGGGAAGGCTGAGGGTCATCGAAGCGTCGGAGGTCTGACAGTCTTGTCTAACAGGCCTGTAGTACAAGGATTTATCCAGGGACTGTCTCGTAGGTCGCGAATCCTCCATAGCTGTCGCTAGACCTAGAAGAACCAGGGAAAGTCAGCTAGTCAGTTAGCAAGGTATGTTTATGATCTTAAAACCTAAAAAGCTCCTCGGATAACTGCCATCATCTGTTCACACTCTTCGAAAGTGTGTTAATCAGAGATTTACTTTTCTTTTATTACTAAGAGCATACGCTGTAGACGTTCTTTTCAGGAACTGCCTTTTTTAAGCAAAATTCAGCTAATTAAGCGACTTGTGCTAGACTTTCAGTTTCAGAGCTATGAAATAAGACTGACAGTGAAAATTTACATTACTCAAAGGTTACTAATGATTTTGTATCTTGCAATAGCACATTTTGGATATTAAAAATATCAGCTAAGCCTTTTGTGTTGCTTTGTCCGGACGCTCTGTAAATGTTTTTTCAAAAATAACCACTGCTTCGTCGTAGTTATGTGCTGATAATTGAACCCCTTGGTGAGTAAAATTGAGGGTATTAGGATACCTCATTTGAAATCTGATTTGCTTTTTAATCAAGTAGGCGCAGAAGGGAGCTAATTTCTGTCTCTCGTTTGATTGGGGTTGGAAGATCAGAAGAGAGGGATATTTTTGAGCTTTTCCATTGTATGAATTTCTTTTTTTTTTGATGCAACTGTTATCTTATTCACATGTTGGTAGTTTAGAATCTTAACATACACTGGTCTCGGACTAATATTGTCACTTGCTGGTCTTAGGGCTCTGTGTGCACGTTCAATAATTATTTTATCTGAGAGAGGTTCTTTATCCAGGAAAATAGAAAAGATTTCAGAGATGCTTTGTAATAGGTCTCTGTGTTATATTTTCTGGGATGCCTCTAATGATAAGGTTGTTACGTCTGGATCTGGCTTCGAGATCAATTAATTTCTGTTGTATGATCTTTAGGTTTGAGTCATTATTATTTTGTTTTTTTTGCATCTGATCCATTTTAATCTCATTTTCCAGCATCCTTGCTTCTGTTTTGTCCATTCTGGTTAAGATTCTGTCGATGGATTTCATTGAATGATTTAAGTTGGTGTGAGAGGCCTTGAATTGCTGTTTGAATAGGTAGTAGAGCAGTCTTTAGTTCTTCCATGTAGTTTGAGTCAGATTTCTCTTTTGATGTTACTGGTGTTACCTTAGGTGCCTCTTGTTTAGTAATTCTGGCCCTTTTTGTGGTTACTTCTTTTTCTGGGGAGGCAATAGTTGAAAATTTTGCTTTAGTGGTTTGAGTTTCCATGTGATCCAGTTCTTCCGACATGGTTTAGTATCTTTACACTGACTTTTTTCTTCACAGGAGTGGAGGGCCTCCGAGGCCTAGAGCACATGTAGTCCAGACTATTAGTAGAAGAGACAGACAGATCAGGCACAATCCTTCACAACAGATCCTCTCTCGCCCTCTCAAAATGTTGGTAAGCACAGTATGTAAGCTTCTTGAATCTTCTGTAGAGTTATTATGTTTTGAAAAGAGCTTCGACCCTTAAAATTAGCTGTTAGATTTTAGGAGAGTGGCAGAGCTCTGTGAAAACACTGCTTATAGGATGGCAGCCATTTTGGAACCCCCTATCTAGAGAGCTATGTATTCTGCAAATGGTAATGTGAAATGGTTGTAAAATAAGACTGATGAGGAATGTCATGCAGGTCACATTTAAGCACATGAACATTGGTTTGCCAAAGGTGGTGCACTGTAGACAGAGGCCTGTGCTGTGCTCAGTAAAGCTGTCAGATCTTACTCGTATGCATTGCGATTTTGCACCTGCAACTTAAATTTCCAGCACACAAAGCATCTGATTGATGTCTAGGCCCTGTTCTAAGAGCTCTGGAGCAAAACAACCTGAAGTTTTCCCACTAAACTCAAAATGTCCAATACAGCAGGGCATGGGAGAAGATCTTAAGAGGAAGACCCTGGCTTCGAGTTCCTCCAATCAATGATTAAATTATGCAAGAGGACACACCCTGGGATAAGGGTAAAGAGCCTTAGCTGCAGCTAAATGACTGAAGAGTGCAGCAGCTCAAGAACCCCGGGACACATTTCTTAATGTTGGAGATGAAAGCTTGGAAGTTTTGACTACCCTCTTCTGTTGAGGAAGAAATTTGCACAGGCACATATCCCCACTTTCTGAGAATACGCTCAGCACTTACTGTGACAGGAAGGCCATATCTGAACTGGAATTAGCTACAGAAAGGGAAAGGCTATAGCCATCAGCTGAACTTTGGTGCACATAGTGATGAACCAGTCTATGCCTGGGATGCACACTGTGCCTCCTGCCACCCCCAGTCCAGCCTCCTTTTCTGGTTGCAAGGTAAACCACAGGTTTTTCCCTCCAAAAGTAGTAAGACAGAACTTCTGGTACTTGCAGCAGTGTCCGACTCCTCTCAACTACCATATGCACTGGCATTATGGGACATGAATTGTAATCTTATAGCCACATCAGCACTTGGTCTGCATGGCATGCAAATGCAGGAAAGTCACTGATAGCAGCTAGAATCATGATCCAATTTGTGCAGCCGTAAAACCAAACTGGCTCTGTGAATGAAAGTTCTAATGTATTGAATGCATATCACAGCACACATCAGAACACTCAACTGGGGGATTTCTGGACATTTCCTAAGTTTTTTTCTTGGTGGAAAGAATTAGTCAAATTAGTCCCCAGTGTTAGATCTGCAGTATTTCTTCTAAATAATTACCCATATAAAAACAAACCTCTAATTATTCACAGAGTAAAAGTTTTTGTTAAAATGGTTGTTGCAATACTGTGAAGGCGACTGTTAAAAATCTAACAAAAAAGGCATTAAGTCCATTGAAGTAAAATTTAAATATAGAAAATAAAATGCATGCTAAATAAAAATCAGGATACTTTCTCCACTGAAATGAAAATTACGTACTAAAACAATGGCAGAATTGGATGAATAGGGCCATCCTAATCAACCAGCAGCAGAGAAAAAGTTATGTACTCACCTTAACGTTCCATCTGAGTAGTTCTACTTCATTTGTCTTCAACCTGTGGGATACGGATCCGAGCCGGCAACTTTACTAGCATCTGCTCCGAGCTCCAAGCTCCTCCCCTTACCCATAATACACCTCCACTACCTTCCAACCCCCAGATCGAGTTTGCGGAACATTATACTGATAAACCAACCTGAAAAAATACTTATGACCTATAAATGCAGCCTGTAGGCTGTTCATATGCCAAAGTCCAGGGGAAGGAGGGAGGGACAGTTGAAGACAAATGAAGTAGAACTACTCAGATGGAACGTTCTGGTGAGTACATAACTTCTTTATCTGAAATAGTTTACTTAATTTGGTCTTCAACCTGTGGGACAGAGTCCCCAGCTACTAAACTCCTGGAAGGATATTCCGGAGCACCGCGGAACCAAAGGATGCTCTCCTTGTGGAAGTCAAATCCAATTTGTAATGAGAAATAAACGTATGAGATGAGGACCAAGTAGCTGCAAAACAAATCATCCAAAGACACTAGAGACCAAAAGGCCGCAGACCTAGTGGAATGAGTTTTCACCTGACCTGGAAGAGACATGCCTCTGTCCTTACAGACCTGAAGGATGCATTAAGAAATCCATCTAGCAATAGTGATCTTGGAGATTGTATCCTTCTATAAACCCTTTTTTGGGAAACTTAACAATTGAGCAGATTTACGGAAATTTTTTGTCCTGTGTAAATAGAATCATAACTGTCTATGAACATCCAACAGGTGGAGTTTGCATTCCATCTTGTTAGTAGAACTAGGAAAAAACACAGGCAAATTGATGGTCTGATTGATATTGACTGATGATGCCACCTTAGGAAGAAAGGATGGATTGGTTCGAAGGGAAACCCTATCTTTGTGAAAAATCATGTAAGGAACGTTGATGGACAAGGCCTGTAATTCTGAAACCCTTTTGGCAGAGATAATAGCCACTAGATTTTCCAAGATAAATATTTCAGATCTGCTGTTGCAGCAGGCTCAAAAGTCAGAGTGACCAAATCTTGAAGAACCATAGTAAGGTCCCATGGGGGAACAGGATCCTTGACCGGGGGGTGCATAACAAAAAGGTGTCTTTAATAAAGGCTTTACACAGTCTGGAGGAGGCTAAAGAGGCAGAATTCTCACCCGCATGAAAATGACAGACGGCAGCCAACTTAACTTTGACAGTAGAACTATCTCTGTGCTGAAAAATATCAGCTAGAAAATCAAGAATGGCGGAAATAGGAGCCATGAAAGGGTCTAAACTCCTTTGAGAGTCCCAAAAGGAAAAATGTTTCCACTTGCTGCAATAAACCTTCCTGTTTGAAGACTTATGAGCAGCCACCAAAATAGATCTAACTGAGGAGGATAGTCCAAGGAGTGCTAGCAATCACGGGAACTGGAGCTGCCAAGCTGTGAGCTTCAAACTGTCCAGATTCGAATGAGACACCCCCGAAGGGTGTGAAATCAGATCTTAAATGGGATCCAGGATCCAAGGCGGAGCCAGATGGTGCTACCAAAGGAAGGGAAACGATACCTGGTGAGGCCAAAATGGGGCAATGAGGATCATTTTGCTCCCCAGTCGACAAGCTTTCTGTAAAAACCTTGGAATAAGGGGTACTGGTGGGTAAGCATACAGAAGACCGGGAGGCCAAGCATGAACTACAGCATCTCTGGGGGGACTCCCCTGGCAGGGGGTTCAGAGCGAAAAACTCACTGCACTTCGCGTTGGAAGGAGATGTGAAGAGATCACAGCAAGGTTGACCCCACTCGCGGAAGATCTGTTCCACTACTGAAAGATTCAGAGACCACTCATAAGGCATCAGAATAGTCTGACTTAGCCTGTCCGCTGGGATCTTGGACCATCCCGGAATGTGCATTGCGATGAGAAAGCAACTGGTGGAGATCACCCATTCCCACACTCTCATGGCTTCATGACAAAGGGGGTAAAGATCTGGTCCCTCCCTGTTTGTTGATATACCAGACCACTGACATGTCTGACTGAACTGCAATCGTTCCCAGAGGAAGAAAGGCATGAAGGGTCTGTAACGTTAGAAGGACCGCCCTCATCTCTAGGGCATTTATGTGCAAGCTGGTCTCTACAGAGGACCACAGGCCTTGGACTGTCCTGCCCGAACAATGCCTCCCCACCAGAGTTGGGAGGCATCCGTGGTCAATGTGGCTTGGACCAGAGCTGGAACAAAGGGTCGTCCCTCCAAAATCTCTGGAGAAGACATCCATCATATGAGGGACGACCGACAGACTAGACTAAGTTGAATTGGATATGCCAATGGCAGTTCCAACAGGGACCACTGTACAGCTAGAGTCCACTGCAGAATTCTCATGTGTAACCGGGCACACGGGAGAAGAGTTATGGTTGGCGGCATCGAGCCTAAGGCCCTCAACATGATTCCGCCATTGGGAGATGAGAGTAGTAGATCAGGGAGACATGCATCTTCAAGTTTTGAGGTCAGGAAGATTTTGCACTGTAGAGTATCTATCCTGGCACAAGCAGCAATGTAGTCTATTACCTGTACAGGATCTAGGAGTGATTTGGATGCGTTGATTGTGATCCCCAAATGCAGGGCAAGAATCAGGAAATAATCCCAGATTTGGGAGAGTAGACGTCTGGTGGGAGCAGTGAGGAGCCAGGTACGAATAGACCTGAATCCCCTGAAGCCTCAGGTGAGCCGCAACCACCATCACTTTGGTAAACACCCTGGGGGCTGTGGTGAGACCACAGAGTAGGGCTTGAAATTGGTAATGATGGACTCCTAGACAGAAGCAGAGGTACCTCCTGGAGCTTCTGTGCATCTTTATGCGATAGTAAGCATCCTGGAGGTCTAATGAGCACATCCAGTCACTCTCTTACAGGTACGGCATGATGGACTGCAGTGTGACCATCCAGAACTACTCTTTGGCAACTGACAGGTTCATGGTAGAAAGGTCCAGAATGGGTCTCAAGGTCTGTTTTCTTTGGCACCAAAAAGAACCTTGAGTAGAAGCCCAATCCGGACTGATCTGGGGGGATAGTTTTGATGGCTCATTTGACTAGCAGCTTGGAAATTTCCTGTGCTGCTGCCTCCCTTCCCGTAGGTGGTACGTCCTGGAGGTGTCTGGGAGATTTGGGGGGGGGGCCCACAAAGGGGATACAGTATCCTCTGGGTATGATCTGAAGCACCCAGCGATCTGATGTCATGGACTCAGATACTGCTAGGTGCAAGGACAATCGTCCCCGACTGCCTCCAGAGTACTGCAGTCGGGCTACCCCTCAGGGTTGCTGCCCAGGTCTGTTCGAGAAAGGTTCTTGAGACCCAGTATTCCTCGGACCCCCTCTGCCTCTGGGCTGGTGTCCATTCTGTCCTCCTTTGCCTCTGGGGGAAGAAGATCCCAGAGTGTCCCAGGAATACTATCACTTCCAGAACCACATCTTCTTTTGTCCTCTCTGGTTCTGGGAAAAGGACCTTTGAGGGCTTGAGAAGCTGATCCCGATGGCAGACAGTGTCTTCCCGTCCTGTCCCCCTCTGCCTCTGGGGAAAGAAGAGTCCTGGGTGTCCCGGGAATACTGTGACTTCCGGAACCACATCTTCTTTTGCCCTCTCTGGTTCTGGGAAAAGGCTCTGAGGGTTTGAGAAGCTGATCCCAACGGCAGACAGTGTCTTCCCGTCCTTCTCACTCTGGACTAATGTCTCTTTGATGGCATTACCAAAAAGAGTAGCACCGTCATAAGGGGCACTGGCAAAGGATGCCTTGAAAGGTTCCAAAAATTGACAATCTGAGCCAGTCGGTGTGTGTCTCATGGACACGCCGGACCCAGCCACCCTAGCCACTCCTTCAGTAGCATGTGAAAGGAGTCACATGGATGTGCTGGAAAATGCTTTCAAAGTGGCCATCCTCACGGAGAACGAGGTCCTGTCCTCCTGCGACATGGACTTAGGGGGAAGACTCCTCCAGCTCCTTTATCATGTCGCGTTGGAGTCTGGTGACATGGGCCAGGTAATTCAATGCCAAAATAGAAAAGGTAGCTGAAGCGTAAACCTGCTTCCCTAGGTGGTCCATCATCCATGACTCTCAGTCAGGATGATGAACCGAGGAACTCTCCTGGGCAAGTTCTTTCTTTTTAGCTGCTGCTACCACCATAGCATCTATGGAGGAGCCCTTGTTCCATGCTGGCCTGTCTGTGGGGGGACTCAAAATTTTGTTGGGTCTTTTTGGAATTGGTTCCATGGTGTCCGGCTCCTTCCATGCCCGTGAGGTGACTAGATCCACCAAAGGATCCACGGTAGGGGACACCCAAGAAGTAGATGGGCCCGTGCCGAAAGCCTCCAGGAAACGGACGAGTCAGAAGAAGGTTTGGGGGCAGACCAACCTCCCTGCGGCGTAGGATTTCCATGATGTCTCCAAAGGAGACATCCTCAGGAGGTGACCTTGGGGAACCTTCTCCATCATCCAAGTCCATATCCTCGGTGAGGGACTCAGGGAGTTCAAGTGCATCCTCTTGCACGTATGCTTGTGAGACACCTCTCTGGCGAGGCTCTCGGGGGGACTCGCAAGCCACTTGTTCCGCAGGGGAAACCATCTGGGACTCAGAGCATGGGCTGTCCCCTCTGGTAAAATGATGGGGACCATAGAAAGAGCAGTGGGGGTCTGGATGGTGTCCGAGGGGGCAGTCAGGGGTCTCAATCCAGAGGAGAGAACCCTTTCTACCACGAACGCCGAAGGAAAGCGATCCTCCTGAGAAACCAATAAGGGGGCCAGTCTCCCTGGGTACGCCGAGAGAATCAGAGCCGGGCCCAAAGTGGAAGGAGTTCTGAGGAAGGGAACCAGGCCCGACAAGGGCGGAGCTGATGAAAAAAGTTCCACTCCCTCGGATCAGATACCCAAGCTCCGGCTCCGAGAGCAGCTCCGATCTGAGCTGGTCGGATCTGAAATGCTCCAGGCAGCTGTCTGCATCAAGGAAGCAAGGCATCGTCGATGCCAACCCCCTGACTAAAGCCATCCTCTGATCCGAATACTCCGAACCAGATGGACGGATCGGAGAAGGAGATATCTGCTGGAAAAAAGGAAGTGAGCTCCCCCCTCCTGAGGGAGAGGGGGCTGGCAAGACCCCCATCTGCATCAGAGTACAGATGAACCTCTTCATTTTATCCATACTGACCTCAGATAAAGACCGGTTGGACCTCAACGAGGTCACAGACTCCGACCTTGTGGGTCGGGGCACCGAGACCCTAGAAGCTGAGCGCATCTCCTCTGGCTCCAGGGAAAACCTTGGAGATGTGAGCCAAGGGCAGTCACGGATCCGTAAAGTTGTTACTGGTGAAGGGAGGTCCGGAGACCTCTTACGTTTTTCCCTTGCCTTCAACCCTCACTCCTTCTCTCTGCCCCTTTTCCGCAGTGCTTCCACAGGCTTTTCACAAGAAATGGAGTCCCAGCCTAGGAGGGAGGAGAAGCCAGGGGAAGAAAAGGAGAGGCGGCCACAGCAGCCGCTGTGACTGAAGCTGAAGATGAGGCAACAGTCTCAGAAGGAGAAAGAAGGCCTTTCAGGGCCAACTTTGCCTTCCTATCTTTAATGGCGTGCGAGTTGAACCCCGCACATATAGTGCAGTCTATGGTCAGATGGGTAATGCCCAAGCACATAAACACACAGAGTGTGGCCATCTGCAGCGGATAACTTATGGCCACAATCAGTGCATCTTTTGAAAATAGGCTTGTCAGCCATACTGACAGAAGAAAAAAATTAAAAAGAAAATGTTATTTCTTTCTTGCTGAGAACACCTACTCACCCACAGAACACACTGAGGGGGGATGGGAAGCAAAAAAAATGCACACAACTACTCTAAGCTAACTACCCTAAAAACTCTTAACTCGACGCACCAAGCGAGGGGAGGAGAAAAGGAAACCTACTCAATCACCATCTAAAACTTTTTAAAGAAAAAGAGATATTTTTAAAGTCTTTACCCACTAGAAAACCTGAAGCTTGAGAGCACGATGCATAAGCTATTCGTGGCAAACGGGAAGGTAGTGGAGGTGTATTATGGGTAAGGGGAGGAGCTTGGAGCAGATGCTAGTAATGCTGCCAGCTCGGATCCATATCCCACAGGTTGAAGACCAAATAAAGTAAACTACTTTAGATACCATGGTTTTCAGTTATCTTAGCAACTAAAAACTTCCCAGGCTACCAGCTTCTCCTCACTACTCAGCCCCAGCTTCCTTTGTAGTACTAAAAGAAGCAATAAGCAACAAGCACTAATCACCCCTCAGACCACATTTGTCAAGAAGCAAGGAGACACAGCAGCAGGAGGAGGCTGTGTTTACTACAAAGAATCATATAATATAATTTGGGTACAGAACTTTTGTATCTGGGTTGAAGAGGTGCATACTTGTCGACCAGGACAGCAGGTCCCAAATGTATCCCCCTGGGTGGTCATTATTTATTTATTTTACATTTGTTTACTGGGAAAGTCCGACTGGGACAGAGCCCATGTTCAGCAGAGACCCAGGGAGAAATGCTCCCGACATGCAGCATCATGGGAACATTTCTTGGACTACTGCAGCTCTGAAGTATGACTAAGACAGAGATCACATCCAACTTACAGTGTCTTGCAAAAGTATTCAGAGAAGACAAATAGCAGCTGCACAAACATCACATATGGATACATGTCTGAAAAAAGTCAACTGATCTAGCTAACTGTGCTTACTGCAAGCACAACTAGCAACACTGTTATATTTGTTACAGCAAAATTTTAGGAAATCAGAAAAACACTTGATTGTAATAACCTTTAAAACTTTGGAACTCAAATTTATGAATGCAACTCAGACCAACAATCAATTTTGGTTCTGTTCATAAAGAGTCTTTACAGTCTGTGAACATTTACATAGGGAAAGAGGCATTTGCTCGGCTTGAACAGCAGGAAAATTAGAGGCAAATTAAGTGACTGATATACGATTTCTCTCTGTGTTACCACTGGGCATAAAGGAAGGGTTAGTTAATGATGGCACCACATCCTTCGGAAAGGTTATGTAAAGAGGTTTTACATACAAGGCTTATTCAAAAATTCTAATAGCAAAAGTAATAAATGCCAACAAAAGTTCCTTCCAGGATAGTTACTTCAGTTCAAATTTAGTGGCAAAGTGAGGTAGAGTTAATCTTTCCAGCAAGAAATAGAAATTCCAGTGATACAGTGCATTTGAAAGTAGGCCATTACCTGGGAGATTCCCAAAAGAAAAGCCTTGTAAACCGGGGAAAAGGAAGAGTGGTAAAGTGATTTAGCTATTTAAAGGCAGCCCAAGTAGAAAAATGTGTCCACTTGCTCTCGTGCAGTTTCTAATACTGGATCTTTGGAGAAAAGTGACCATCCAGACTATCTTTGGTCTGTACAAAGCATTGCTGGGCATTACTGGAATTGGAGTAAGTATATACTATTAGCCAAAGGCAGCGAAGCTCTGGCAGAGGTTTGCCAGATGGACGAATTAGCAGGTTTCTCAAGGGCCTCAGTTTGATTACTGGGGTAGTGGTCTGACCTCAGTGGACCAAATGAAGACACAGTTGCAGTGAGAACAATCACAGTGCCTAATTACATGCAATAAACAAACTAGCAAAGCACATTACAGACAAGTTTAACAGTTTTTAAACTCTGCAATACAATTCATATGTGAGAGTGGAGACAACTAGTACAGTAGGAGCAATGTAAGAAAAAATACAGAAGGAGGGATTCTTGAAGGCAATGAGGGTAGGAACAAGAATCAGGAGGAATCAGCTGTTTACCTTTCCGGGAGAAAATATTGGGTGCTCCTGTTTCTAAACAAACTATTACTAATTGAATTTCCAAGGCTCTCTCTTTTTGTTACTCTTACCATGGAAAGTACCTTCTAGCTGCACTTAAGTCTCATTCCACTAGAGCTTCTGTATCTTCAGGGGCTTTCCTCAAAGGTTTAGATTCTAAATCTATTCTTGAAGCAGTTACTTGGTCCTCTGTTCTCACCTGCACAAAACATTACAAGACTATTCTTTAACAACAAAAGAAAAAAAAATATTCAGAGTAGGGTTAATTATTTGATAACTTTAGGAATCTCCCCTAGATTATTAATGCTACAACAGTAACCATGTTAGGACATAGTGCAGCTGTGCAAGAACTTAGCAGATGTCCGACTGATCACTATTGCAGCATTACGTCCTTCCCTTCCTCCTCCCGTTTTCTCTCTCTCTCTCATTTTATTTTAGCCAATTTGTGTTACGTTTAAAACCTCTTTTTGAATTATACAATGTATACAGTAACCTGTACTACTGCTTTAACAGTCTGTCTGAGGCAAGGAAGTCCTGAAGTTGCTCATTTTCCTATCGGAGAGGACGGACTATTCAGTCCAATTTTGCACATTACAAAAGTTATATTCCGGGCATCAAACATCAGACTACATTGTTTGGGGATACACTAGTTGGTTGTTACCCATGTGGACATTGCAGTTTGTGCCAACATATCTGGAAAACTAAAGAATTTACTAGTAAAAATACATCCAAGATTTTTAATATAAAAACCTTTGGCAACTGTAGTTCAGATTGGGTGATATATTTGGCTCAATGCTCCTGTTCTGCTTTCTATGTAGGCCAGACTTCTAGGCCAATGAGGATCAGAATCAGCGAACACCTCAGTTCCATCAGAAATAGGCGGATAACCAATGCCTTATACAAACACACCAAACAACACACCACAGCTTCATTTCAGTTTATTATTATTGACAGAATACAATTACATAGAAACTTCAAGATGGGGTGGCACACCAAACTTAATAATATGGAACAAAGATGGATCACCACACTTGGGGCCCTCTTTAAACCTGGACTTAATGAATATCATGTACATGAAGGATAAATGCTAGGTATGCCACATCCATACCAGAACCATATTGAGATAGTCCGTTATTATAATCCCAGACATATTAAACAACCACTCTATTCTTAATAATAATCCAACCAATATTTCCTAGTATCCAACAATTCTCTAGAATAGATACATAATGGTCAGTTATGACAAACATCCAACATTCTCAAATATACTATAAATAATAATATGCTTTTTAAAATATAATTCACATTATGCATATTATTATGCAGACACCCTTTACTTATTATTATAATTGATTTGGGTGTTTGGAATTTGTTATATAAGTATCACTTCTGTGTTGCTTGAAATAGATTTCACCATAGTATTGATTATAATCTGAATGTTTAGTTATTAATCAATATTTTCATTATATATTGTGAATATTATTATTTACATAAATATGTGATTTGTGGTGAATTCAATTGTTTAAGATGGTCATTGAATCTACTAGTTAAACATTATTTGTTAGTAGTATGAATCACCAAATGAATATGGGTTATACCACTTTAATAAGTGAGTATAAATTAAGTAGCAGGATGCATCATGGTTTGAATTTGTATTTCTTTGATAAGTCACATTGAGAAAGGCTGTGATAGCCGAAACCGGTTTGTGCACCTAAATTAGGTTGTTTTTACAATCCTAATAAAATTACTTTTATCTGCTGCCATAGAGTGCTGGTCCCTTCTTTTTGGATGTTTTGTCGTGGTTTGGACCGAGCACCATCAGTCCTACGTGCGTGCCTCGTTGGTTTGGTTTATGTACCACTACCTCCACTGGGCTGAGGTCACACGTCAAAGTAAATAGTGCTCAGCACTGAAACAAAGCCAGCATTTAATATGATGATCTCTGTGAGGAATCTGCCTCCCATAATCTCACTTCTGTCTGATGTCTCATCAGTTTTCCTAGATATGTCAAAAGCATTTGACAATGTCTCACACAAACTTTTGTACCAACTAGCCTCTTTAAACTTCTCTCAATCCTCCCTAGCATGGTTCCATAGCTACTTGTCAGATGCATCGGTCAATCTGCATGTGGCTGAATGGCAGTTTTCAAGTCGGCAGAAAGTCGAACCAAAATGTATAGACTACAGTACAACAGGTAGTGTAGTTCAAGCATTTAGGTTCAACATTGTTTAGGGAGATGACAGTTCAGTGAGGAATAGGGAATTAGCCCATTTCCTCACTATAGTGCGATCTCGGAGTTGGTATATTTAATGTGCAGGAATGTGCGGGTGCAGCCTCCACCTGGGGGGGAGGGGGGCAGCGCCAAACAAAATAGTAGAATTAACGTACTGTTGACCTTGGAGTGTAACAGTACATTAATGTGTATTAGCAGAAGGTGAGTGACGTCACCTCTTGCTATGTCGAATACATCAAATTACGGATGTCAGTGTATTCATTTTTGCCTTGGTCGCAGTTTCAAAATTCCGAATTCAGCATTCTGGGTCACCATTCTGAACAGTTGACCAAAGCGGAGTCAGAATTTCAATAGTAAACCATCAGACAGACAGCAAGCTGTTAAATGGCAAGACATTATTATCCTCAATCTTACCAGTCTCAGTAGACGTATCCCAAGGTTCCATACTTGGCCCACTTCTCTCTACATTTTTTAGAAATTATCTTAATTCTGCCACAACATCAGCTAACATTATTCAATATGCAGATGATTCTACACTCCAATCTGATCAGCCAAGTCGATCCCTAAATTCCTGCAAAAACACAAAAAGCATTTACAGATGTTGAAAACTATCTTTCCTCCAACCAACTATTACTAAAGTCCCAACAAGACCAAACTACCAATATTTACCAACAATAAAACATCTTAACCCCCCATCCCATTCGCCTTCTACTCAACTAACACCACCAAAATAGAGCCACTAGATCATAAACTACTAGGTGTCACCATTGACAAATCCCTTAGTTACAACCTGCACATATCGCACTCAATCAAAAAGGTCCATACAAAACTCTGTGCACTCTATAGAGCCAAACCATTCCTCACTCAAACCACCAAAACATCCACTGCCCAAATCCATCTATTATCATTGTTTAGCTCTTCACAAACTAGACTGGTTGGAATTCCCAAACCTACTATGCCTTAAACTACTAACAATTTTCCATTCCATTATTTATTTTCCACATAAATGTCCAGCCCTCATCAATCTAGTAAAACCCCACACTAGCAATAGGACCCTCCGCTCATCCCACAAATTTCTTCTAAAAGTCTCAAAACCCAATAATAGCACAGGGGATGCCTTATACTCAAAGCACATCTCCAAAATGTGGAATTCAATTCCCCAGCCCATTCTTTGTACAGCTAGCCCCTCCAAATTCAACATTCTGCTCAAGTTCCATTTGACTAAGAACTGGCTATGCTCCTGCTTAATACCAGGCTGACCTCTCAGTAATTTTTTTCTATCACTGTTCATCCTACATTATTCCTCTTAAATGTTCATCTCTCTGTCTGTTCTCCCTGGAATATATCTCTAGCCTGTCGCCTGTCGCTGTATATTTTTTATTCGGTTTCATTTGGTGAGGCTACCACCCAACACCTCTAAGCAGAAACACACTTTTGTTTTGTTCTCACGTATGTCATTCAAAGACCAACCATTATATGCAATATGGGCAACTACCCATCGCTACTGCATTGGTTGTATTTACTGTTGTCATCTTTTATTTTTTTCTTTCTTTTCAACTAAAGTGGATCACTATTTACTACATTAATTGATGTTTTTTTCTATGTCAATAATGCTTAATATGTAAATTGAAGCTTTTCTCCTTGGGTCTCCACTGAAAACAGGCCTTTTTCAGGTTCAGCCAGACACTCCCAGTAACTACTATGTCTTTCGGCTTTTCCCGGTTAGGGGTCGCCACAGCGGAACTCCGGTCCGCTAATGAGTGGCAGCAGATTTTCACTAACGCCAAGGTGCCAGCTCGATGTTCAACCTTCAACGAAGACACGCCCATTTACGCATGTCTTTCGAACACCACCCAACCGAAGGGAGGACATGCAGACTCCACACAGAAGGCACTCCCCGCACTTCAGCCTATAATCGAACGGGAGAACCTCTTGCTGTGAAGCAACAACGCTACCGCTGTACCACCGCGGACACTCCTAGTAAACAAATGTAAAATAAATAAATTTCTCTCTTTGAAGGCATGAGCAAATCTTATGAAGACAAAAACAGAGACAGGAGGGCCCCCAGTGGGAATACTTATCTGTCCAACTGCAAAGGAAGTGGCACGAACTGTACATTTGACAAACCAATGCTGAAGCAAGAGTTCAGGTCTTACTTAACGGCAAGTAGAACTGAGGTATTTTACATCTGTATGTACTTTATGTACTTCTGCCTCTGTTAGGCTGAGGTCATTCCAAACATATGGCATTAGGGGAGGGCACCCAGTCTTTGTTATGCTGGCCAGATGTACAGCTATCCACGGTACACTATCCCATAGGTTATTATTACCAACAACAGTAGCCATGGAAGGGTATCTATTAGCTTCTACAGGGGTGATGCATATGAATGAAATGATGACAGAAGATGGTGTAGCATGCATAAGTGCCTGACGTTTAAGTGATGCAGTCTCTCTGAGGAAGTACACTTAGCTTTGTTGTACAGGAATTTCTACAGTCAGAATCTGGCACAAGAGAAGAGGTCTCACACTGGAAGTGATTTCCATAGTTTTGGTCCCAAAGTGTAGAATGTATAGTTTGACTTCAACAAAACTTCACTGCTCGAAACAGAGCAGATTGAGAATGACTACAGAGACTGTATGAAGAGATTTTATATAAGAATTATTCTGCAACAGAACACTATGATTCAGAATCTATGGTTTTGTAGATTACAGAACCAAGAAGTCCGCACTCTATCTGGGAGCCATTTGGCCTTAGGCATTGTGAAGCAGTGATGTTCAAAAGGAGAGTTTGTAAAGAAGTAATATATCTTACACAGGTAGACTGTAATCTGATCAGTCTAGTAGTATTTCCTTTCCTACTGCCACTCTATCTGTGACAGATAGATATGTGGAGATCATTTCTGACTCAAAACAGTAAAAAAATGTATTCTTGAAAGTCTTTTTTTCAATGTGAAGTTTAAGTTTGGGGACAGATCTACCCAGACTCCTAGTTACTTGAATATGATGTTTGTTTCAATCGGGGAGTTGTTTAGGTTTGAAATGTTAAGGGTCTTTGGAGCTTTGGCTCTTTTTTCCTGTGCTCCCAAGAGTATAGTTTAGGTCTTGGTAGGGTTCAGTACAAGTCTGTGTTGGATTAGCCAACTGTTGAGGGAGTATAGGTAGTTTCAGAGCTGACTCTGGATGTGTGTGTGTTTGGCTGGATCTAGAGAGGACCATGTCATCAGCATACAAAACACGATGGTTATGAGATAACAGATGTACAGGAGTTTATTGATGAAAATTTAGCACAGCAGTGGTGCTAGACTGGATATCTGAAGGACTCCTTTGCTGTGATACACAAGACTAGACAGGGAGGACCTTATTTTGAATAAAAAAAATCTGCAGGTGAGAAAGTCTGTGAATCAAGAAAGGGAGTCATCACTAATCCCAATATCTGTACACATGTCAAGTCTGTGAGGTCAAAGGCTTTATTATAGCAATGAAGACAGTCCCAAGTAAGGTTGCCTTTGTCCACATTAACTAGTACTTTACCTGTCAAGGTCCACAACGGCAGTTATTGTACTTTCACGCCATCCCGCCCCACCCAAATCCATGCTGCTTTTGGTGAGATGGCACTGCTGAATGTAGGCTAACTGTATGTGAATTAATTTTTCACCAGGATTTTCCCTACAGTGGGAAGGATGAAAATGGGTTTGATGATGGAGAGATCTTTCGTATTTTACTGTCTGTGAAGAGGTCTGATTTGAATACATTTTCAAATGTCTGGCATACTGTTCTTTTGAAAGACAGATTGGCACTTGTTAAAAAGGAGTAGAGGGAAGTTCTCCAGTGTCCTGGCCAGATGTCCCTTAAATCAATAGGAATACACTCTTGGGTCTCCCACAAAAAGAAGCCATTGGCCAAGTGGGACTAACCTAGTCAACAATGTGTAAATGAATACATACAAAAATAAATTTAAACAATTGTAAATATGAGAGAGGGGCTGTAAGCCCTTGCATACATCTGTGAACCAGGGATGAAGGTTGTCTGATTCATGAGGAAAATCTTCGGTGATCTGGCTTTGCAGGGGCTACTGATAGATTGAGGGACCACTCGAGGCAACAGACCATTCTCTCTCTCTGACAACTGGCTTTTCCAAAATTGTGTAAAAAAATACCAGAAAGAAACTGGTTGGCATAAGCTTGCTCCTACACACACATCTTTTCAACAAAATTAATAATGAATAAGTTCCTCCCTGTTAGTTTACATATCACACCAATGCAGTTATGTTGGGAGTGGATAGTGACTGCATTCTGGAGCACAGAGTCCCGAAATGTCTGCAAAGTGAGGACCACCCTCATCTCCAGAAAACTTGTGAATACTGGCAGCTCATTGAGAGCATCCACCTTGAACTACCTAATTTTGACACTGCCCCCTCATCCCAGAGGACAGATGCACTCTGGTGACAGCGAGTACTAGTCAGAAGATGAAACAGACTTCCAGGAGTAAGACTGAGTATGCAGCCACTAATGTAGATGTATTTTGCATGACCTGGTAACTTTTCTGGGAGGAAAAAAAAAAAAAAAAAAACAGATCTAAAAGTTGAAGTAAAGTTTTCAGAGTCCAATGAAGGATCCTCATGGGAAACCTGGAACAAGGGGCCATGAAGAGTAGTTGCTGCAGTTAGTCTAAATACAGTGAAACAATGAGCTGCTGTAACTGTGGAGAATGAATTAAGGATCATATATAGAGAGTGCAGAGAAAGGATCCTGTCCAAGGGGACACATACTTTAATGTCCTGGGTGCATCCAATGAATGCACAATACTGCAAGAGCTCCATCTTGGACTCCAGTGTACACCATAATTTCCAAGGAATGGAAAAGAGGAAAAAACTCCTCCAATCACATTAGTTTGCCCAAATTTCATGCAGCTAGGTGCCAGTCAACCACGCAAAATAAGATCTTGATCACTCAAGGTGAAGAAAGGGTTGTTCTGAATAAGTTCTTGGCATTTACAAAAAGTGTCTCTGGAACAACAAAATGACTTCCTTACTGTTCTCCTAGCTATCAGTTCTTTCATACCTCTTTTTAGATGACTACTACAAACTTCGGGAGGCAAGCTATAGAACTATGCTTACAAACATTAGGACAGTTTAGTACTTAGAAAGCTTACAATGCACTGTAAAGACCTTAGTCTCCAAAACTCAACTATGGTGCATAATGCAGACAAAAGCTAGACACAGGCCTCTAGTCCACGCAACTGTGTGTATAGGGGTATTTTACGAAGGATGGAGATGCTCATCCAGAAAGAAAATACATAACTTTCATATCTAGTATAAGGAGGTTCATTCTTGGTAACAGTACACCGTTCCAAACTAGTTCTATTGGGTAGTAATGTGAATGGGATAAATATGCCTTATAACTAGGGCTCCAAAGGAAGACCTACAATCTGGATATCACATCCAGCTTACACTGCCTTAAAGTATTCAGCAAGAACCAAGAAGCTGCTACACAAACATCATCCAAAGTTATTGGCAGAAAAACACATGAAAGTTAGCAACTGCTGCTGTAGAATGTGCTCTTGGGGAAAACAGGGAAGAGACCTGCTATGCTGATCACAGCAATACTGAATATAATCTAAGGCATTTAGCCAGGGTCATCTTAGTGGCTTGAACACCACATCTGTTGTCTGAAAAGAAAACTTTTTTTCTTATATTTTGTCTTGTCATCACAAAATCTGTTATGTGTGTACATTTCTGAAGTGAAGCACATATTATTAGCCTCTATTAGAACTGGAAAAGAAAACTGCTACATTAATGATTTCATTTAGATTTCAGCTGTAAATTAGACATAAAAAAGTAAGCTAGTGTACAAGGATCTATCTTTAAGAAAGGTCAGAAAAGGTAGCTCTACTGAAGGAGGCTGCAACTTTGAAATTCTTTTACTCAATGTTAAAGCTACAAGGAAAATAGTGTTCCAGGATATGAAATTAATTTCTACTGAAGCTGTAGGCTCAAACAGGAGATTTAGATTCTACAGTACAAAGTTCACACTGAGAAATCAGATCCTTAATGGGTGGTCTCAGGAGAAATAAAACTTTACAGAAGGCTATTCTATTTTTCTAAGGCTCTAAAAATAGTGAATTCATGAAAAAAGTAGAAATAGCTGCTAAATATACTTTAACTGAGGAGTAGCTGGGTCCAGAATCAAAGATTTGGGCAAGATACTCCAAAAATGAAGGTTCCAGGGCTGAGAAAAGTTGAAGGGTTTTTGATGAAGCACATGTGGAAAAAATGGGTACAATTAGAAGATTTTCATTCTGATAATGCTGGCGTTGGATCTTATAACAACAAGGTTAAGGTGGATGGGAAGACAACATCGGGTCTTGGTGGTTATATGTAGGCAGTGGAGTTCCAGGTGGGACTTGCTTAAAAAATGGGATAACAGGATCATGAAATAGGAAAAACATAGAAGCTCCTCCTGCAGATGAAGCATGAATGGGGAACCATACTTGTTGAAGCCAAAATGGGGATATCAAAATAACTCTGGACTTGTTCTGTTTTGTTCCCTGGATGAATATCACCATCATAGGAAAGGAAGTGTAGAGGAATCCACTGGGTTATTTCTAGACAATGGCGTCGATGGGGCATTCCTCAAAGAACACTGATGTAGAAAAAGAAGCTGCTGCATCTGCTTGTGGTTGGGAAAATTAAAAGGCTGCAGCAAGGCAGGTCTCAGTTTAAGAAAGCTTGGGGACCAAACTGTAACATTAGCACACAACAGCTGAGCCTATCAACAAGACAAGTGTCCTCCTCTAAAATATGGCTGGTTATCAAAAATGACATGGCCCACTCCCAAACCCTAACCATTTCCTGACACATGGGGTAACAAAGGACCCCTTGCTATGTAATGATGCAACACACAACTTGCATTTTGTTTGAGTGAACAGCTTTCAATTTCAAGAGCAGGAAGTCCTGAAATGCTGTTAGGATAAGGAGTGCTCTCATCTCCACAAAACTGATGTGGCGACCAGCCTCTGTGTCCAGGCATCCTGGACAACTTAATGTTGGCAAATGTCCACTGTGTCTGGCTACATGGGTAGCTTGACAAGTAAGGACAGTATTTGCTGTTTAGGAACAGTTCCTTGTCGATCAAGCAATACCTTGAGTAAGGAGTTGAAGATAGGCATCAAACACACCTTGTTATCTGGGTTTGGTAATTAATGGCTCTAAATTCCAAGGTAAAGGAAGCATAAATCTTTTTTTCTGATCAATCCACAGCCCCCCTGCTATCTTTGTCAGAAGGAAGAGCACTGGCATTAGGAAGGTGTTTTAAAGGTTTAATGGAAGAAAGTGACAGTGCAGAGGAGTCTGCTACAAGATTTTTAAACAAGAACTTCAAACTACCACGGACGTTATAAAACCTTCTGGTCTTTTGGGGGCAGAAGACTGCAAATCTTGGAAAACTACGTGGATTGAAAAGGATGTAAGAAAGCCTCAGGAACAGGAGGAACTGGGAAAGGGACTGGAGTGCCTATTTCCAAGGGATTATACTACCTTTTTCAGACCGCTGTAATCTGCCTAGACTTGACGCTCAATGCTTCATGTTTAAAATTCTCTCTCCAAAAGATGGTTCTTCCACAGGACAGTCAAGTGAAATAGTCTTCATCAGACAGGACTTGGGCAAGAGAGTGGATTTGAGAGGCATAGGCCAGGGAACGGACAAAATCAGAAACCTCCATCTTCAGAGGGACATGAAACTACAGCAGTCTTTCGAGGAGTGGGGGGATGGGAAGAAAAGGACATAGGCTTTACTGTCAATACATCCTTGAGAAGACCCTGAGAAAGGTCTATCCTTTCCTTTTCCCTAGACAGAAGAGGAGATACATGCTTAGTTTTTTGCCATTTATTTTTTGGAATGATGTCCATCTCAACAAAGCGTAGTGGTTAAGGTGCCTGATGTAACTTGATCAGTTTACCTGGGACCTCTTCCCTAGCAATTATCTAAGAGATGCCATCTGGGCTCTCTCAGTTGATGATTCATGGTTCACCTTCCTCTGTGGATTCCTCAGTTGCAAGGCCCCCTGATGCCATACTGCTATCCAGCAAGGTCTCCATAGAGGGCATATGAGGTGGAGTGGGATACATTGTGGGTTCTGAAACCTCAACAAGTATGTTGGAATCAGAAAGTCAATTGATTCTCCAGCTTAGGCCATTTAAGCTTTTTCTTAAGGGGTGGAGGTACATCTGGGGAAGCAGAATCTGCAGTCTTGGAAGAGTTCCAGTGGTTGGGTCTCCAGAAAAGTGTTGCATGAGGACAAATGGGACCACAAAGTCTTGAGTACAAAAGACAGACAACTAGAAAAGGCCTTGTAAATGTGTTCCTCTCAAGTAAAAAAAAATAAATAAATAAAATAAAATACAATACTGGGGAAGCAAGTCTTTGTATGAGATTTGCCTACCACACTCACACTTACCCTCCTAGCTGACATCTAATACAAGTAAAGCAAAACAGTTAAAAAGCAAAGGATTGTTTCCCAATGGGGTACTTACTGATATTTTACAGCAACAGTACCAATGATCAATCAGTCCAATGGATACACAACCTGCATCCAGGCTGTTGGCGGGAAAGTTTGGGAAATTACACACGTAGGTCCACCTATACACCCCCTACATTTGACAGCCAAGTTCACACATCAGCCATACAATCCTAGGAAGATAAAGCCTTGGTACCCCAGGATGGGCATCAGTGGTGTAAACCCACTGGTCAAGAATAGCATAACAGTGATTTCAGTCAGGACATCTATTGATCATTTTAGTTCTTGTAGAGGAACTCACTAGCAATCCAGGCCAGAAAGTACAGCATTCCTTCAGCTTCTTTTTAGTACAAAGAAAACAAGGATCTTTAGTCACCCACTGGGGTTTAGTAGAACAAAAGTGTTCACTAGAGTTCTAGTTTGTTAATTTCTGTAATAAATTTTATTTTTCATCCTGAGAAAGTAAAATGTCTTTTTTCTTTGAATATCTAAGCTGTCAAGTTACGAGTTAAAGATAAACCCTGACCAAGGGTTGAAAAGCTGTGTATCCTCTTGTATCCAGACTGCAACCTACGATTATCAGTAGCTGTGTTGTCTCTAAATGAGACTTCAAAGGTTCACTGTTATCTGAAAGGAATGAGGCACATTGATGAGATCCTCTCAACCAACTAGAGATTACGTTCAAGTAGGTAAATACTTTTTCTCCTTGAACTCCTTGTCTCACTGCTCCTAGACATGGACTTAAACACCCTAGAGGCTGCAGTGAGCCCAAATGGAAGTCGTCCTGAACTTGTAAGAAAAGACATTCCTGGATTCCTTGGTTTTATGTGAAGAGAGGTATACTTGGGGTTCAAGAAGCACATCTAATCATAGTGACTAAAACGTGGAACGATGGGCTGCATTCATAACCATGTGAAAGGTATCCTTGGAAATAGTTGAATGAAGTTGTTTAAACCACTTGTATAGAATGAGTCAGGGACCTTTGTTTGCTTTCGTACTAAAAAGAAGCTAGAGTAATACCCTAGCCCTTTCTGTCCTGGTTGTACCTCTTGGATGGCTTTTTTTGCTAGCAAGCTGATGACCGCACTTCTTGCTGCCATGTTTTAATAAGGGGGGACTTCAGGCAAAGCTAAGGTCTGGGGCTTCCAGAGGACTTGAAAGGGGACTGTAAACAGTATGAATACTACTGTCATTTTTACGTGTCTGGTGATGGCCACCCAAACAGTAAGCTACTGTCAATTTTTACGTGTCTGGTGATGGCCACCCAAACAGTAAGCTTGATGGAGACAGCTTATGACTGGCTCCAGGTTTTGACAGTCAGGCTAGGCCTCAAGGATTCTGCTGCAGACCACTGGAAGATAGACTGTGACCACCCTTATCTTACCACAGACATCTCTTGGAAGGGGGAAGGGGTTGCCTATTCAGTTCAAAGGTACTTACAAGGCTATAATCTATGAGGAAGCCTAACTAACAAGGCTATAATCTGTGAGGAAGCCTAGCTTTACATTACCACTGTAGTATTTATCCCCTACATTTTGCATATAAATAACCCAGAGTTGGGCTGAACAAAGGGGATATTTACATATTTTCCCCATCTGTGAAGAACAAGGGGTGCTTAAACAGAGGGACGAATTTATGGTTACCCATCTATTCGCCCAAGTTAAGTTTTGAGAGAGTAAAAAAAGTACTTTATTTTACCCATAATGGAAGACGTTAGCAGAAGGAGCATTCTCTGCAATACAAACCTATCCCTCCAGCATGTTCTATTTACTTTGCAAAAGAACTGGATCCCTTAAGCAAGTGGTTATACCACCACTTGACTTGCAAATATGTAACGTATTTGGCAGAATTCATCAACTGAATACAGTTACCCTGGAAACCGGGGTTTCTTCCAGAACATTAATTCTGTTGTATTCACACTAACTGTAAAAGATGCAGACTTGATTAGGCTTTAAGTACAGTTGTGTAAAATCTTACCATAATAGTATATGTCCTTATCTTCATTGTGGCAGTCTTCTTCACGATAGGGATCTCCCACCAAGGGTAGCCCAGTGCTCTGCAAGTATAACAAAGCCTTATGATCATGTTTGTGCCGTACATCACACATATGCTCCCCGCACAGAACATAGGGCATAAGAGTGACATATGGCTGCAGTTACCCAGAACTGAACTGCCCCAACAGAAAACAGTTTCCACAGGACAAAGGAGTCCATGCACATCTAGAAGGAGAAAATGCAGAAGAAAAAGGGGAAACCCTCAGCCAGAAGGGAATCCAACACAAAAAAACAGAACAAATAAGGGGGTTGGAGGGACAGAGTGAATACTGCAACAGTGAAGGACATCTATTTTTATGGTAAGATTTTTACACAACTGTACTATGACCTTCAAGATCACTTTTGCAGTATTCTTTACCTAGGGAGAATACAAAAATCTCAAGTAATAGAACTGGAGGTGGAAGACTTAGAAGAACCCTCAACAAACCCATACAAAATGGTTCTAGCAAAAACCTGCTCTGCCCTATAAACCATATCCAACTTATAACATTTAGTAAAGGTATGCACAGAAGATCAAATAGCAGCTTCAAGGATGGAATTGGTGTCCAACCCCTTGAAGAAAGCACCAGGAGAGGCAACAGCCCTAGTGGAACAAGTTCTAAGAGTAGTAGACAAAAATTTGCCATGAAAATATCAAAAATAAATGGTCTTCGTTATCTAGGAGGAGATGGTTTACTTAGAAACTAGCCAAACCCAATGTCTTGAAATGAAGGAAAGCAAAACGCTGGTCAGACTTAAGAACGGGCTTTAGTTTTATCTTAATAGTACCTGAGCTGCCTGTAAAAATCCAAGATATGCAAAACCCTCTCACTAAAGGCTGAGAAGGAAAATGGAAGGAGTTGTACTGACTGCTTTAAGGACAACTCATTTACTACCTTGGGAATAAAAGAGGGGTTAGTATAATGGGGAACCCTGTCCCTGTGAAAAAAGAAAATAAAAAAAAAGGAATGTCCATAAGGACCTGGAGCTCATAAACCCTCCAAGAAAAGGCAAGAGTCAGCAACAAAACAGTCTTCCAGGTACAATTTTGCAACGAAGCAGAATCTGCGGGTTCAAAAGGAGCCTGAGTAAATTTTCTCAGAACAAAATTAAGGTCCCGAGGAGGAGGAATAGGTTTCCTTGGAGGTCTAAGATGCAGCATGCCTTTAAGAAATTGTTTGACCTCAAAACACGAAGCCGAGGCAAGACTCAAGGGCAGATGAGAAGAAAAGGCTGACCAATGGGCCCTCACAGAAGAATCAATCAAGCCAGACTGGAGCAACTCACAAATAACAGGACCAAATGAACCTCCACTGAAAAAGGGTCATGGCTATTAACATGGCAACAGATGGAAAATCTTTTCCACTTGGACATATAAGATTTTCTAGTTGAGTGTTTCCTTGCCTCCTGTAAAACCCTGAACATGTCCTCAGAAATGAGGTGGATGAAAGGGATCAAACCCTATCATCCACAGTGTCATTTAAAGAGTGAATAAATGGATGGATGAGAGACCCCTTGTCCTGTGTGACAAGGTCCAACCAGTGAGGTAACTTATAATGATTGCCCCCTGGCCAGATGCATTAAGAGAGGGAATCAGTGCTGTCTTGGCCAAAAGGGAGTCACTAGTAAAGTTTTTGGGGAGTCCAGCTGAATCTTCTGCAGAACTCTTGAAAGTAAAGGAAGAGGAAAGAAAGCATAAAGAAACATCCCCTTCCAAGGAACGGAATAGCAATCTGGAAAAGAAAAAGGGGAGCTGCCTGTTCAGAGGGGAGGCAAAAAGATCTACCAGAGGTCTACCACACCGATGGATAATATCCTGGAACATGTCTTGTGAAGCAGCCATTCGTGAGCCTGTGTTTTGGACCTGCTCAGAAAATCTGCCATTAGACTGTGCTCTGAAGGAACGTATACTGCCCGAGTGAACTGATAACTGAAAGCCACCACCTAAGCTTGAAGAGACATCCTTCAGAAGACATAAGAATTTGTGCTTTCCTGCTTGATGACATATCACATCACTACAGTATTGTCTGTGTACACCTTCAGGGGGCCCGGAGAGAACATGGGATGCAAAGCTTGAAGGGCCAGAATCGGAGCTCTCATCTCTTGGATGTTGATATGGTCCGACTTCTGATGACACTCCATGTATGAGGCATCGATGAAAAGTTCTAGAAAAGGGACAGGAGGCTGAAAAGGCAGGCGTGGCTTGACAGCAAACTGTTGAATCCACCAGTCTAATTCCTTCTTTAGGCAAGGAAAGTTAAGTACACTGAAATCCACAGTGTGCCAATGCTGCAGCCAAACCAACTTGAGGTACCATAGAAACTTCCAGTTATGCAGTCTGGCAAGAGGGAGCATTGGAACAGAATAGGCCATGAATCCCAGTACCCAAAGAAACACTCTGGTTATAGGAAGAAGACACTGAAAGAAAACGGTCAAGGCTGTCAATGAAAACACTTTTGGGGGTGGAGAAGCCAGCATTGACACTGTCTGAATCCTGCATCCCAGATACACATGATATTGAAAAGCAGTCAGGTTGAACTTTTGGAAGTTGACAGTGAACCCCAGGTTTTGAAGAGAGATGGTGAACTCAATATCTTGTAACATGTGCCTGGGATAAGGTGACTGAAGCAACACATCATCTAGATATGGAAAAATATGAATGCCTTGGAACCCACAGAAAGCAATCACAGGAGCTAGGCATTTTGTGAATACTCGAGGCAGTAGAGGCACCAAAGGGCAAAGCACAGAACTGAATATTAAAGGAAGAAACAGAGAAATCTAAAGACCTCCTGAAAAGAGGATGAATAGGGATAAGGAAAGTAAGCACCTTTAGCTCCAAAGACACCAGAAAAGTCTGGTGTAGTAAAAGAGGAAACCGGGTTTGAAGAGTAAGCATCCAAAAAGGGAGGACCTTGAGAAAGGAGCTGAGTAGGGAGTGATCCAGAATAGGTCTCCCAAGTGCCTACCTTTCGAGGAACCAAGAACATCCTGGAATAAAAACCCTTATCCACTTGGAAAGGAGGAACAGGTTGAATGGTTCCATGGTTCAAAAGGGACCCTAGATCTCCCAGAAATGAAGAGGTTGCTCTCCAGGAGATTCAGGAATCCCTGAAAAAGGAGGGAGAGACTTACATATCCTGAAGTAACTCTGATGGATGAAAGAAAGAAAACAAGAGTCTGAAGTGATGAGAAGCCAATTTGAAAGCCAAAGGAAAGCCAAAGGGACAAAAGGAACCTGTTCTAAGAGAAGTGGGGGGGGGGGGGGGCAAACAGTCAAAGAGAAGCAAGCTTATCAGATAAAAGAGACTACTAGGCCACAGAAGCCAGAGAAGCCTTAGCAGAGGAGGCTTGCCTACATCCCTTCTTGCCCTTGGAGTCCTGGCAGGGTTGCCAGAAGACAAAAGCTGATCTACAAGGATAATTCTTCTTGAACTTAGGGATATGAGAAACAAAAATACATTTAAGGTCTCTTGTAAAGAAATGTAAACAGGTCAGCAGCAGCAATCCCAAAAAGATGTCCATTATCCAAAGAAGCATCCATCAACGTGGCCTTAATTTCCTCAGGCAAAGACTGGAGATGAAGCCAAGAATAACATCTTATGACAGACCCAAAAGCTGCAGTCCTGAAGAGGAATCAGCAGCATCACAGCTATACTTGATAGAGTGGTGAGCCACTTGAGAATTAGAACCCAAAATAGATAAGGAAGATTTGCCTTCAGAATCACGGAGGTCAGAAATAGCCTAACAAACTTGAGCAATCAAGGCCAGAGCATAGCTGGTCATGTGGGTCTGGAAATTATTAGCCCTAAAGGCCAAAGTAGAAGCACTGTAAACCTCTTAACCAATCCTTTCCATTGCTTTACTATCTTTGAGAAAACAAAAGCTTGGAAGTGGCAACAGCTTGGAAGGTTATAATAAAAATTGACAATCCTCAGGGACCTTATAGAACCTATCAGTTTTCTTAGGAGCAGCAGGTTGAGAATCAGGAGACATGGAAGCAGCATTGCAAGAGTCTAACAAGGCAGGCAACACAGGAGGAAAAGGAGATGGTTTAGGAGTATCCACTTGAAGAAACTCACGATACTTCCTCTGAATATCAGACACACTACTCCAACTTAAAGTAGTCCTTCTTCCTAGCAATTGAGTCACCAAAGAACAATTCCTCAAAAGAAGACTCACGGCTAATAGATTTCTCTTCATCAGAATCATAAGTCAAAGATGAAGGTATCTGGAAAGAATAAGACAAGGACCCCTCATCAGACTGAATCCTCATCAGAGGAAACTGGTTCCCTAGGCGATTTAGAAGGAGTTAATGTCCAAGGAGGAGCAGGCACTGAAACCACCTGAGGAGGCGTTAGGGCCACAAAGGCAGAAAACAAGCCCTGAGCAAACTCCAACATTCCCATTAAGGATTCTTAGGATGGACAAAACATGCTTCATCTTTTGTCTTTTCTTGGAAAGGACTTCAGCCTTAACAAATACCAAAAGTTCTGACCCTTGGTGAGATTCACTAAGAGTACCCTGAACATCCTCACTTAACAATATCTGCAGAATCCCTCTAGGACCCTCCTAAATAAATCAATGGCGTTTCCCCCTTGACGTCCAGAACAAACACCTGCAAAGCCTCAGAGGCCATGTGAAAAGACAGATTCACGGTGATCTCAGACGGGATCGTGGTAGAGGAATCTGAAGTAGATGCTGAACTGCCTACCCACTTCTAGAGAGATGTCCACTGAAGGCTGGACAGCTACAGAATCTGGCCAAGACTTCTTGGTCTTCTTACCTAGTGTGAGCATCTCGGGGTTAATAGATTCTGTCATGTTACCCTGGGCTAACTGTTTAAGCAGTTAGTTTTCAAGATAAATGGCTAGGGTAGACAAACGGCTTCTGAGTGTCTTGGGCAAAAACACCTTACAGATACAAGAGGTATAGCTGTGGGAAGTAAACAAGAGAGAGACTGTTCGTGATCATCTTTATGGAGAATCTGCCTCCCTTATTGACATCTTCCCTTCTTGGTAAGCAAAATAAAATACCACCAAAAAAAAAAAAAAAAAAAAACAGGGCACTTATCTGACAGCTAGCTGTTCGGCACAGTGACAAAGCATTCAGCCCAGTGAGCAATAATGGTGTTCAGACTGGCAGCAAAGAAATTCTGGGTAACTGTGTCCGTACGTTACTTACGCCCCATGTCCGGTGTGGGGAGCATGTGTGTGATGTACGGTGCATACAAAACCATAAAGCTTTGGTATACTGGGCAAATGTTAGGCTGCCCTGAGCAGGAGATCCCTATGGTAAAGTATTCTACAACAGTGATACAAAAGGTCATCCATTACTCCAACAGGAGAGAGGATTTTGCCCTCTTTCTTCATACATGCCAGGTAAGGTTGGACTTCAGGGCCAAATTAATAGGATCCCCAAAAGGGTGAATTTATAAATTGTTGCTTTTAATCATTAGTAAAACCTGTGTACCTGAGCCAGGTATGCCAGCACATAAGCAATACTGGCTCCTGCAGCTCAGGCCGAACCTTCAGAGCTTTAAGCCTCTCTTTACAGAGCTTGAAATTAGTGTAACAGCTATCAATTGAAATGGTAACCTCTGCTTGGGTGGTCTAGTAGCTTAAACTTCTTTTAAACAAGTCTCTGTTGAAATCAGTCACAGGGGCTTAGCAGTTTATGAACCTCAGAAAGAATGTTGAAGATGCAGAAACTCAGTTCACAGCACAGTCTACAGTCCTTGACTACTTATCAAGGGAATAAATAACCAGGCTCTGAAGTGCAGAACTCTTTTAATGGCTTCTGACAAATACTGCATCAGGCCTGTGAATCCGTGACTAGAAGCACTAACCTCTATGGGGGTAGACAATCCAGCCTAGTTTCCTTAGGACAAATGTTTCATTGTCATGATTCTCACATGCTCCACTTGTGGCAATTTTTAACATGTACATCAGTGAATCTCAAGATGACTGCTGAACCTTCTGCAGTGTCTCTGTAGAAAGTATATTGGGCCCATGGGCTATTTCCCTTCTGTTGCATAACCTCTAAATCTATTTGGAGTTATTGAGGGAGATGAAGAGAAATTTGCATCCTCCATCTTTGACATCCAGTATGTGAGAGACTCCATGTGGATTTCTTCATAGATGTTTGCCTTTTATTTGTTTGCAATCTTCAGAGGTGGAGAGTATGTGGACGTATAAAAAGTATGCTTTGGCAGACTGCTTTGTAAAGGAACAGTGCAAAATTCTGGGTACCTCTTTTTGCTGCATAAGTGGGAATGCCACTGAATCTAGAAGATGCAATTCTGCTCGTTGGGCTACTGCTAGCACTTGGACGACACCAGACATCATAGAAAGCCATTCTAAAGAAGCTTGAGAAATTAGTGCTGAAATCAGCATTAAACATATACCTGGCATGGATAACCAACAGACCTAACCCATCAAGGCCAACAAACTTTCTTAAGCCCATCACTGAAGCAGTGACTTTCACGGCCAACACCCACCTGTGCCAGACTTATAAACATCTATAGCACAAGAGAAAGAGGGGCTTATAACTCCAAATGCTGCAGTCCTGATACTTAAATGTAGGTCATATTAACAGGTTTTCAATCATCTACAATCAATTTAATTTGGGTTAACAACCATGGGACTGGGCTCTGTGATTATGGACATCACTGAGGAAAGTAGTTGTGTAACTAAGCTTACCATAACAGAATATGCTCAAATTATCAATGCTGCAGTAACCTTAGCTGTATGCATTATATTCTGCCAAGGCTGTAACAGATGTCCAGCTTCCAAAGCTTCAAGGCACCTTACATGTATCCAAAGTGTCAGGCAGTTCAAGCTGAGCTGACAAAGTTCAGCATGGGCACAAAGACAGTCACAGCTTTCCTGCCAACCGACAGAGGGAGGATGAGCCCTGAAAGGACAATGCTAGAAAGAAATAAAAATAAGTAATTACACCCTAGCATAAACACACCAAAAATAAACGGGGTAGAAGGAGGGAGCAGCTACTGTGGCAGTGATCATTTGAACATCTACTGTTATGGTAAGTTTACTTACACAACTGTAATATGCTCATCACATTGATCATTGCTGCAGTAAGCTTAGCTATATCAGAAGATTACCCAAGAGCTCAAGAAGCCCCTAGAGAATGCTCCTTGCAAAGCCTGGTCTAAACCTAGAAAAGGAATCCAGCTTGTACTGCTTTGCTAAAATATGTATGGAAGACCAAGATGGATTCTAGAATCCAACTCTTTCCAAAACGCCAGAAAGGTAGAGTGGGCCTTGATCCTGTCTGGAAAAATTTTGTTGGAGGTGAGTATAGCAAAAGGTAATAGCGCTAGACAACCATTTGGACATAGCCTGTATTGACACAAGTTGTCTACTCTCATCACCTTCAAAAGAAAAGAAAACATCCAACAATCTGAAATATTTAACTCTGTCAAGATAGCAGCTGAGTTGTCAGTGGTCATCCTTTTTCCCTCATTTTAAATATCAGTAAAGAAAATATGGGAATGGATAGTTTTGCTTAAAGTAAACTCGGATACGATTTTGGAATACAAAATAGATGAGTTCTCAAAGAAACTCTGTTTCCGTGGAAAACAAGAAAGGCTGACACACCATAAAAAGAAGTTATGTACTCACCATAACGTTCCATGTTGGCAGTCAATCTCACCCTTCATTTTTACATATGGGTTCAGAGCTTTACAAGCTCGAAGACTTCTGGTTGGCTCGTGGCTAAGCAGGTATCCCATGGTGCAACAGTACAAACCCTAGATCTTGTTTGCTGTTCACTAGACAAAAAAATCATAACAGACAAACCAATACTAAAGGGTCTCCAACCAAAGATAACCAAATTATTATTATTTCCAGATCTTCCAGGATGGGAGCAGGAGGGCAGGTTGATAAAAATGAAGGGCGAGATGGACTACCAACATGGAACGTTATGGTGAGTACATAACTTCTTTATGTTCTGTAGTCCAATCTCACCTTCATTTTTACATATGGGACAGTGTCCCTAGCACCTTATCCTTGGGTGGCTCACTGGAAAATACTCCTAAGCACCATGGAGCCAAAGGATGCTCTACCCCTGGAAGCCAAATCCAATTTGTAATGTGTAATAAAAGTGTGAGGGGTAGCCCACGTAGCTGCTGCACAAATATTATCAAGTGGGACCCTGTCTTGAAAGGCTGCAGAGATAGACAGCGACCTAGCAGAATGAGCCTTGATCCTGCAGGGTAAAAGTCTGCCCTCCTAATTGTAGATAAAGGCTATGCAACTGGAAATCCAGTTAGACAGTGTCACTTTAGAAAGTGGTAAGCCCAATCTGGAGTCAGAAAAGGAAATGAATAGTTGATCTGATTTCCTAAATTCCTTGGTCCGCTGTAAATAAAAACGTAGTTGTCTATGAACATCCAGCTGATGAAAACGGTATTCAGCTGCATTACAGTGATTAGGGAGCAAAACTGGGATTTCTATGGATTGATTTAAGGTAGCAGGGGAACAAACTTTGGGGACAAAGGAGGGATTAGTACGCAGTGACACCCTGTCCTTGTGAAAGATAAAATAAGGTGGCTTAACAGACAAGGCTAATAGATCTGATACCCATCTAGCTGACATAATAGCTACCAAAAACAAAAGTCTTCAAAGACAAAAATTTCAATGAAGATGAGTGAGAAGGTTCAAACAGGGGAGAAGTCAGTTTGGACAACACAAAATTTAAATCCCAAGAAGCCACAGGTTCTTGCAGTGGTGGTCTCAAAAGAGAGATTCCTTTCAAAACGGTCTTGCATAGCTTATGAGACATTAAATTATCTGGAAACCCTAAGTGAAAATGAGAAATTGCCACCAATTGGACTCTGATAGTGGCGGCGGCAGCTCCTTGCTAAAAAAGCTCAGAGAGAAATTCCAAAATCACAGGGATAGAAACAGTGTAGGGATCTACATTCATTTTCTGTACCCAAATAGAAAATCTTTTCCATTTACTGCCATACAGCCTCCTAATTGAAGGTTTATGTGAGGACATAAGAATATGTGATACTGAGGAAGATGCATCATGAAGTCTGACTAGGGATGAAACTGGAGCAGACTCACTGTCAACTTGAGGGTGTGGATTGAGGGATGTCGTGAACCTGACATGCGAGTCAACAGATCTTGAAGCTGGGTCCATCCAAGGATCATCCAGGAGAAGAGGCTCGAGAAAGGGGAACCAGACCGGACGAGGCCAGTAAGGAGTAATGAGAATCAACTTGCTTCCCAACTGACTGGCTTTTTGAATCACTTTGGAAATGGAGGAAAAGCATACAGAAGTCCCATGGGACAATAGTGAGCCAGAGCATCTCTGGGCATCTCCCCCGGAGGGGGAATGAGGGGAAAAATAGCTGCTGCATTTGGTATTGACTGGGCTGGCAAAAAGGTCGCAGCAAGGCTGTCCCCATTTGTGGAAAATCTGTTCCGCTGTTTCCTGTTAAAGAGACCACTTGTGAGGCAGTAGGATCGCCCGGCTGAGCTTGTCTGCTATCACGTTGGTCATCCCTGGAGTGTGCGTTGCAACCAGAAAGGAAGAAATCGCCCATTCCCAAACTTGCATGGCTTCTCGACAGAGTGGGTAAGATCTGGTACCAGCCTGTTTATTGATATACCAAACCACCAACATGCTATCTGACTGTATCGCAATAATACCGAGAGGAAGAAGGTCTTGAAGTGCTTGCAACGCCAGCAGCACCGCCATCATCTCCAGAACACTGATATGCAGGTGAGTCTCATGTTCCTGTCATGTGCCTTGGACAGTCCTGCTGAGATAATGCCCCCCACCCGATCTGGGAGGCATCCGTGGTCACAGTGGCAACGGGCTGGGCAGGAACAAAGGGGGTGCCCGTGATCAGCTCAACTGGTTGGGGGATATCCACCAAAGAAGGTCTTTCTTGCATGAATCCATCAGCAGTATAGGTTGACCCAGTGGGAAATATTGGAAGGAACATTGGGAAGACAGAAGCCACTGGAGAATTCTCATGTGTAACCTGGCTAATGGTACTACTAGAATGGTGGAAGCCATAGTCCTGAGGATCTGAAGAACCCACGTCGCTTTGACCTTCCGCAATGGGAGAAGACTATGAATTTGAGAGATGAAGTTTTGTGCCCTGCCGGTGGGGAGACTACCTCTGCGCCTATAAAAATCATAGTAACTGTGGTGGTGGTGCTGCGGTAGCATTGTCGCCTCACAGTAAGACGTTGTCCTGTTCAATTCTCAGATAAAGAATCTTCTGTGTGGAGACATGCGTGAATGGACGTACCTTCATTGAAGGTTGTGCGTCAGGGCTGGCAACTCAGCACGTAAAAATCTACTGCCAATCATTAGCAGACCAGAGTTCCGCTTTGGCAACCCCTAACCGGGAAAAGCCAAAAGACAACATTGAGAGGGCAATAATGCAGATTTTTCCCAATTTACGGAGATCCCTAACTGAGCACAAAGTTGAATAGTGACGTCTCTGTTTTGGAGGAGTAGATGCCTGGTGGGTGCGGTCATGAGCCAGTCGTCCAAATACGGAAACACCTGGAATCCCGGACGTCTCAGGTGAGCTGTCGCTACTGCCATGCATTTGGTGAACACTCTGGGGGCTGTGGTGAGACCATAGGGCAGAGCAGGAAACTGATAATGACTGGCTCCCAGCCAGAAGCGTAGATGGCTCCTGGACACTTATCCATTTTTATATGGTAGTAGGCATCTTGGAGATCTAGAGAGCACATCCAATAGTCTTTCCCTAACAATGGGGGTACCAACTGCAGAGCTACCATCCAAAACTTGTCCTTCACGGATTCGTTTAACTTGTTGAGGTCCAATATTGGCCTCCAATCTCCAGTTTGGTTTGGTACTAAAAAGAACCTGGAGTAAGATCTGGATCCTATCTGGTCTGTTGGGATGGACTGGATGACGCTCTTTAAAATCTCCACAGTTAACTGATCCCTGTGATTGGGTGGTACATCTGGGATCTTCTTGGGAACAAACGGTGGAAGGGAAAAGGGTATGATATAGCCTCTGGTAAACTCTTTGCACCCACTTGTCTTGAGTGATATTTAGCCAGGCTTCTGGATACAAAGAAATGAGACACCCGACCGGCACCAGAGAAACGCAGTTGGGCCTCACATCAGGAGCGCTGATAAGGCCGTCCCCAAAAGGAATCACAGCCTTGCTGGTATTGCGGACCGCCCCTGCCTCTAGGGCGACATCTCCCATTTCCTCCTCCTCCTCCTCTGCCTCTGAAGGAGGGTTCACCCTGTGTGTCCATAAAGACAGTCTGGGACTTTTTAAACCACATTTTACCGACCTTTGGGGCATGGTCGAGAGGGAACAGTAAAACAAAATCCCACGGCAGAAAGTGTCTTTCCTTCTTGTTCACACCGAGTTAGTGTCCTTCATCTTAGAACCAAACAATGAGGAACCATCAAATGGGGCGTTGGTGAAAGTAGACTAACAGTTCCGCAAAATTACACAAGCGCATCCAGGAGTGACGCCCCAGGGCAACTTCTGAACCCGCTGCTCTACTCGCTCCATCAGCCACATAGGAGATAAGCTGCGCGGCACAGTTAACTATAGAATTTAAGGTAGACAACTGAGCAGAGATCTTGTCAGGGACTCCCTCAATACACGTACCTTGTACAGAATCTCCTAACTCCTTGAGGAGATCCCTCTGTAATCTCGTGAAGTGAGTGAGATAGTTCAACAATCGAAGGGTAAATGCCGCTGAACTAAAGATACGCTTCCCAAATCTGTCCATCTGTTGAGAATCCTTACTTGGAGGATGAACAGAGGAAGAAGTCTCTGCCAGCTCCTTCCTTGTGGCGACCGCCACCACCATGGCATCTATGGGAATGCCCGTAGACAAAAACTCTTTACCAGGAGGGGCAGACAAACTTATTAGGTCTCCTGGAGACTGGCTCCACGGCATCAGGAGTATCCCACACCGTTCGACTAACTAGGTCCATCAGTTCGTCAAAAGATGGAGAAACCCAACAGGCAGAAGGTTGAGACCCGAAAGCCTTCAGGTACACAGATTCCTCATCAAGGGTTGACAGTGGGTCAGTCGCACCTCTGCTTAAGAATCTCCAAGATGTCCACAATGGAGACATCAGAGAACGACTTGGGGGAACCTTCCGACTCCGACGTCTGTGTCCGATGTCAAGGTCTCATTCTGGGAATCAACATGCTTCCTCTTACATAGCCACTTCCGGTGAGGCTCCTCGAAAAGACATTCCAGGGAGGCCTCGGAAGAGTGGGGGCCACCAGTCGATGGCTTCTGAGGGCGAGGGTCTCTGCTGTCTCCAGAGAGAGTAGGGGCTGAGACCAAAGCGGGTGCTCTCGGGGGAAGAGTGCTGGTACCACTGGCAGGGGCTGTAGAATGGGACAACACACTCATCATCTCAAATGCCGACACCTCTGGCTCTGAAGACCTCCCCCGCTCCGGAGACAAAGGTTGACGTCGGAGCCAGAACGGTCAGCTCAGAGATAGATGTAGGGTCCGAGCTCAACCTGGCCGACGCACTGAGAGGAAGGCTCGGAACCGGAGACAGATTCCAACCCTCCCTGTTGGCGCCGACAGGAGAGCTTCGGCCCCTGGAGACGACTGACTACACCGAGCACGTCGGAGCCGAACCCAGCTCCAAAGCAGCAACAAAGGGAGCTGGAACCAATAGTACCTCTGGTGGCACCAAGCTATCTGGCTCCAAAGGGCCAACATGGCTTGGAGGAGGAATAACAGAAAAGGGCAAAGCTGAATCGAGTGGCTCTGAAGCAGACTGGGTCGGAGCCAACAATAATTTTGGTAAGCCAGCACAGCTCCTGGTGCCAAACAGCAGGACTAAATGCCTCCCAAACACACGTATGCTTGTTGTGGAAGTCAAAGGCAAAAACAACAAACTGCTACTAAGCCAACACAGTTCCTAATTCCAAGCAGCAGAACTAAACACCTCCAATAAGCACAGTCAGAGAGGTGAAACTCATCAAAGATAAACGCAGCCAGATAGCCAAACTCACTGAAGCAGGTCTTTTTAAATTCCAAAGGGATAAGCAAACAAGAGGCCAATAAACAAACGACTTCAGTTTTATTAAGCACCACAATACTGCTTTTCGTCGGCGCCCTGCACCAACTTCTTCAGACTTTGAAAAATAACAACTCACACTTAAGTGCTGCTACATTTAAAGCCATTGCAAGCAAAATCTATTACAAAACATACCCTCCAATTACCTTAAAGGAACGGGCACAAGTAGCTTCAATCTAACTAAAATGTTCCTATCCCATAAACACACAATATAAAAAGTTGTATGTGATATAAAATATACAACTGTAAAACTAATACTGTTCCTAGCATAGCACTTAAATAATGCAATCGAAAGTTAATTATATTATAAAAAACACACTTACTTTGAACCAAATACGCATAATAACACTGACACATTAAAATAAAAAGCTTACCATAATATTTCAAATATTGATAAAAAGACATTGCATCTACCAAACATGGTATAAAATATATAACAAGATATATATCAAGATCGCTCAGCCGGTCCTATGCCCAAATCACACCCGATGTTATAACCCCCATACATCATCTTTCCAAACTCCGTAGCTTAAGGACACAGCTGATAGATAACATACTATTGAGGCCGGGGTGATGGTAGGCTTCAAGTCTCAACTGCCACATAAGCTCATTCATTTCTAATTTCAGGGATTCAGTCCCCCCCCCCCCCAATTCACATAGTTCAACTGGTCAATGATCATAAATGTAAAATCATGGCCAGGGTGATAATAGACATGACTTGCTAGGGCATTCTCCAGTTTAATCTTCTTCATGGCATATAAATGTTCGTACATGCATTCATTCAATCTCCTGTCCGTCTTGCCCACATAAAAAGCTGGGCATGACAAACAAGAAGCAAGATACACCACGTGTGTCGATGCACAGTTGTATCTCCCTTTGATAAGGTACTTGGTGTCCCTAATCATGAAATATGTGCCCGACCTCACATATATCTACAATGTTTGCACATATTGTACTTATACATGCCAGCTCTTGGAGTCGTGTTGCCACCTTTCCTTTCTAACATGTTCTTGATATTCAGACCCCTCCTGAATGTAATCTTCGGGGCCGGCCCTAAATTATTGGGTCCTGTTAGTTCAGTTGGCAACAAACCTCAATTTTTCTAGATGATGGACACTATAGCTCTAGCATCCATGCTAAAGGTAGTAACGAAACTGCAATTGTATACACTTCTAAGTTGGCTGTCACCCCTAGGGTAGCTATTCTCAGAGACAGAGTGACCCAAAATGGGTT
>NC_056732.1:480746995-480751995 GCF_019279795.1 Protopterus annectens | reverse complement strand
CACCAAAGCTTCTACAGTTATTAACTGTAACATAGTAATTCCTATCGCTGATCAACCCCAAGATGAAGTATGCTCGATTCTTCATACTATGCATTCTTCTCAGCTACAGTCTCAAACCCCAGTACTTATGACACGTTCTGGTTTTGAAGACATCAAGGACAGTAAAACAGCATATTCCAACATCAATATTAACAACGTGATACATTCAGCGCATTCTGCGCACTCTGGGCATACACCACTCCCTTCACAACTGGCTGTTACGAATACTACATTAGCTACGCATAGCAGTATAATGTCCAGTTCCACTACAGTCTTATCCAAAAGTTCTACCTACGCTGACAAGAGAATGTACGCTGAATGCTCCAACTCCCACATTGTTGACAAGGACGTTGGCAGACTACCCAACAAAGCACCTCAAAGTCAATCCACCCACTCCCTCCACTCCCTCAGAGGCTTGAATAAAAACCAACCAACTCAGTCTTCCCATTCCAACTGCTGCTGTAATGATCATCCTAAAACAACAGTCCATTTCGGTAATGGTCACACGTTTGACTAATTTCAATGGACCACACTGTAGTGGACCTCCCACTAAATCAATATCTGTTTCTTGTTCAAAAAACACTCACACCAATGTCAATAATATAAGCCATACCACGCACTGCGGTGAAGATGGACTTCATAACAGTAAATCTTCCAGCCAGTCCACCCTCTATTGTAATTGTAAAAATTTTGCACATCCTCGTCAGTCCACCCTCTCCAATGACAGAATGAATGTGCTCCATATTACTGAACACAACAGGCTAAGTAATGTTCTTCCAAGACGATCTGACAGAAGAATTCCTGATAACATAGTCTCTGCTCTCCGAAGCCCTTCCATTCGGAACTTCTCAACCACTGCAGAGTCTCCAGCTACTCCCACGTCAGTTCTTCCATCTCAGAACATCTCTACCACAGCAGAGTCATCCATGATTCTTCATCTCAATAGACCAGTTGTCAATACAACCTGCTGCCATACAGAAATTTCTTCAAATAGACACAATGAAAACTTAGCCAGTTTACCCTTAGTAGCTCCTCTTGCTGAACCTCTCATTCCTCCTACTGCAGTGATTTCTAACAATGGTCAACATCTTCAGTCTAACAATGGTCAACATCTTCAGTCCAATAACAGCACTTCAATCAGTGCGGTCAATGGTGTGGACACTGGGTCTTGGCAAAATAATGTACAAAGGGAAACAACTTCATACACTATTTGTGCCAGTTTCTCTAAAAACGAATTATTGTGTTTCCTTAATGAACATGTTTCTTTTAACCCTTTTTTATCCACAGATATACCACCTATGTCATTTAGACAGATTTCTCATTCCAATAGACAAGCTGAATTGATTTCTGAATGCAAACCTTTGGTTTTTAAATTAGAAAGATTACTTATGGTTTTCAAAAGCATTGAATTAGATAACTTATATTTAGATGCTTGTCTCTCTTTATCCATAGTACCTAAAGGGCTTCGTTTTTGCAGGTTCCCCAACAGAACAGTAACAAATTCCAAGTTACATTTAGACCTGTGTGATTTATACAATTCTGCTGGATTAAATGCTCTCAAGATTATTCACAATGACAATACTTTCAAATTGGATGATTTGAGACCTAAAATTGTCAATTTAAATAACACCATCCAACAACATCCTCAGTATTGTTTCACTAAACCTATTTACGATTCAATTTCAGCTAAGTTATCTAGACACATTGTTGCCATTGTTGCCAAAAAGAGAAACAAACTTCAAAGAGACGTAGCTCAATACAAGTCTAATTCTGCCTACCCTGTCACTGGTTTCTTTGCACAAGATGATTTGGACTCCAATTTTCAAAGGGATTCCTATCATTCTAGAGTTTTTGCACCCTCCAACATACACAACCACCCTCAGTCTGACATTTCACATAATACTAATAGGAGAAACATTAACACCACATCTCCCTACAATAACAGATCTCCCTACAATCACACCAGATCACTCTACAATCACACCAGATCCCTCTACAATCACACCAGATCCCCCGCACATCACACCGTTCCTTCCCATTCCTCTCTCCACACCTCTTCAAGTTTTCCAGGCCCCATCCCTCACTCATCAGTCATTCCTTCTTCCACCCATTCCACCACACCATCTATCCCAGTCTATCCTACTCCTTTTGTTTCTTTCAACTGTCCTTCCTCTTCAAAATTGCCCAGCCTTGCCTCAAGGAATCCAGGCCCTTCCCCCAGAATTTCTGTGCCTTCTCCCAGTGTCCTGCCTGATTTCCATGGAGTGATTACTGATTTCAGGCTAAATAATCAAGACTTCCCTCCCATTTCTTCCCCCGGTCACCCCACTTCTTCACCCTTTCATTCTTTTTTGAACATTGACGGGGCTTTGTCTTCTAGCGTTGACAAATCCTTTCCTGCAACTTCGCCCCCCACAACTTCTACTTCATTCAAGACACATGGTTCTTTTTTAGCACACCAACACCCTCAACGAGGAAATGCACACTCTCCTTTTCTAAATTCTCTACAAAGACAAAGGAAAACGACCGGAATGAACATCATTCGAAAAAGAGGCTTGGGCAAAATTGGGTATCACATACCACCCAGACATATTATGACAAGAAGCAGTTACAAATAACCAGATCTAACTCCCATTGTACATTCTTTCCTTACATTGATGACTCCATCACCACCATTTTTAATCTTTCAGACAAACTTTTATCAGAAGATCACATTAAAGTACTACAGAAAGGACATTCATTTGCTCCAGCACAGAGAGCCAAATTACCTGACTTACTTTTAGATTTAAGATTGTTTGCAAGAAAATTGAATTTACAAGTGTTACTCACTGATAGTGATTGCAGAAGTACTATTATTGATTCACAACCCTCTTTATCTTCCTCTCAGTTAAACACTGACCATAACTCAGATGAAGTTATTCCCACGAATGTTAATGTCAATACAATTGTTAATGTCAATGCAAATGTTCCTATTGTTAATGACAACACACTGGCTTCATGTTCAAATATGAATAAGAACATTAATTCAACCATGTTAGGTAAAAAAAGTTTATTTAATCCACCGTTACACAACACCATTTCTGCCTTTACCAGAGTATGTGAGTATGATATTAGGCAAGCTATCAATTCTGAATGCAATAACAAATGGTTTAATCTTACACAAAAAGAGAAGTTAGCGTTGAAAGATTTAGCTAATGATTACAATTTACGTATTATGAAGGCAGATAAAGGAACTGGGGTGGTTCTCATGAACCAAAAAGATTATATAACCAAAATTGAATGTACTTTAATGAATGATGACTTTTATCAGGAAGTGTCTCTTGATGTTGTACATGCACAATTTGCACACATTGACACCGTTCTCAATTCTTTAGTTAAGAATCATAACATCACATATGAAGATTTCATGTTCATGCATACCCCCAATCCAAGTTTGGGAAAGCTTTTTGGAATCCCCAAAATTCATAAAGATGTTCACAATCCACCTTTCAGATTGATCATTTCAAACAGGACCAAAACAGAAAGAATTGCACAATATGTTGATTTCATTCTGAACCCAGTAGCTCAGTCCAATCCTTTTTACATTAAAGACTCATGGGATTTCCTAAACAAACTACATGAATCCAATTTCAATGGCCTTGGTAAAATTCTTGTCACTCTGGATGTAGTAGCCTTATATACAAACATTCCCCATCAGGAAGGCCTGGCGTATGTTAAACATTTTTTACATAAATTCATGAAATTCTCTAAGTTTAGAATTGACACCCTATACACCCTTATGTCACTGGTGTTAGACAACAACTTTTTTCATTTCAACAACATCATTTTTAAACAGGTCAGAGGAGTGGCCATGGGCACCAAAATGGCCCCAGCTTTTGCAAATGTTGTTTTGTCAGAATGGGAATTGGACACATTAATACACCTCCCGGGATTTGAACTCACTGAACACTACTGCCGTTACATAGATGACATTTTTATGTGTGGAAAGGTACAGAATCACAACTACAACTGTTTGTTGAATCCTTATCTAACAGCATAGGGTTTTCTTCAGTTTGTCTTGGCAGGTAAAGGTGCCTCAGTGTCTTTCTTAGACACCACTTTGTCCATTGAAAAATCCTCTGGTGTACTGTCCTCTAATATTTTTAGAAAGAAAACTTACAGAAACAGTTATTTAGACTTTAATAGTCAGCATCCATGGTTTATGAAAAAGAATGTGGTGAAAGGGCAGTTTGTTAAACTGTCTAGGCTAATCAGCAATGATTATTCTTTTGAAAAAGAATGTGATTTTTATCTACTTTATTTATACAAAAGAATTACCCTTCAAGTATGCTCAACAGTATTAGAATGGAAGTTACTGATAACAGATTTATTAGATTTAAACCCATTTTAAAGTTTGGATTTGTACATAATAAAAATCCCTGTCAAGCAGACATGACAGATAATTGGTCTAGCAGCTTTGCGTTACCCATCAGCAGAGACATGGTGCACATCAGAAATATTGTCAACCAAAATTGGAGAATTTTAACAAGTGACAATTCTATCAAAGATGTTTTAGGGCCCACACCCAAGTTTTCTTTTAAGAAAACTAAAACTTTTAAGTCTATGTTTGAAAGAAATGATTCAGCTTTTTTACTCACTCAACATACTAAGGTTAACAATTCTAAAGGAATGTTTACATGTGGTAAATGTGTTGCTTGTGAGTATATTCTCTTAGGAGGCAAGTTTTGTTTTACACACTGCAATGTACCTGTGTTTTTCAAGAAAAGTTATAACTGCAATAGTACTTTGGTTGTGTATGCAGCTATTTGCACAACATGTTCTTGTTTCTATACTGGTAAAACTACCAGAAAATTGAGCGATAGAATCAAAGAACATAACGCTGCAATTAGATTTAAGGATTGCTCCAGTGCTTTAGGTAAACACAGCTTGACTTGCTCTGCTTTTTGTTAACTTGGTTCAGC
>NC_056732.1:480736816-480746495 GCF_019279795.1 Protopterus annectens | reverse complement strand
TGTGTTTTAATATATGGTGAATAAAGGAGTTAGGGTAGAAATTATAAAGTGAGCGGTGGTAATAAATTTGTTAGGTTTGGTAAGGTGGGGAGTATATGTCTGGTAACTGTTATAAGGCAATGGTCGCTGAGGGCATTTGGAAAGGTTTGGGAGATATGATAGTTTTGAGGGTGGGAGACCAATATGCAGTCAAGAAGAGAGCTAGGCAGGTGATACTTATTAATGCAGGTTGGGGTTGTGATTAACTGCTCAAACCCATGTAGGTTTATACAGGAAGTAGTGTTGGGTGCTTGTATTGTAAGCCAATCAATATTTACATCTCCCAGTATCATTATTTCATTGTGGATGGTATGTGAGATAGGATGTTCTCAAGTACGTTAATATCACCAGGGGGAATATAGGTTGCTGCGAATGTTATGGTGTTGAAACTGTTAAGTTTGAAGTTGGTTAGTAGGAGTTCAGCTGGTGAGGAGGGCAAGTCTAGTGTGTGACTTATTAGTATGGAGATTCCTCCTCCTTTTCTTTTAGGTCGATCTAATCTAAGAATATTATAGCCAGGAGGGATGATTTCACTGTCCATATGGTGTTGTTTTAACCATGCTTCAGTTAGGGTAACTATGTCAGGAGTATAGTTAGCTATCTAAGCATGGAGTTCTTGAACTTTATTTACAAGGCTCCTGACATTGATACAGCAGAATTGTACTTGTTTTTGTGGGTTGGAGGGATTGGCAGGTATAGATACAGGGGGGGGGGTAATGTCTGTAGGGCCTGGGTTAGGATGAATGCTCCAGCTAGAAGTAGAGGTTTGTAATGGGGGTTTTAATTTGAGTAAGTAGACTTAGTTTTTTTTGTTTTTTTGTTTTTTTAAAGGGAAGGGGGGAGATATTTTTATTTTAGGAATGGGAGTGGTGGGGGGAAGGATGGAGGGACAAATTAGTAGATAGGGTTGTGGTTTAGTACTTGAGTTAAGAGTGGTGTCTGAGGGATGGAAACAGGGAGAAGGTAGCTGAGCGATAGGAGGTGAGGTGATGGAGTATAAGGAGTAGAGAAGGTAAGAGTATAGTTTGAGTTGTAAGAGGCACGCCACTTTATGGGATGCAGAACAGAGGATGAGAGGAAGGGGTGGGAGTAAGGTATAGTAGTCTTTGATAGTAGGTAAGTGTGGGGAGGAGCAAGAAAGAGGGAGGTAGTATGAGAACAGGAAGTAGAGGGGTGGGGGAATTGGGAAGAAGTGGGGGGGTGTGGTTGTATGGATAGGTATAAATGTAATGATATGGGGTGGGTGGAAATGGGGGTGGGAGATGAGCAAATGGAACGGGGCTACACCTTCCAGATAGAACTTAGCTAAAACAAAACTATCAGCTAATCTAGGGACACTTGGAGGGCTTTCAGTTGCAATTAGAGCAAATATGGCATCCAGGGTTTTTAAAACCTTTGGTGTGTTGTACCTGAGCAATCACTTGGGGGTGGGGGAAGGGATGGAAACCATCAATTGGAATTTAAAAAACAGGGGAGAATCCAACCCACTCAGCTAACCTAGCTAATTATCAAAGGACAGCCAATGAACTAATGTAAACATACAAGCACCCTTGTTCAAGGACTGGAACGTTTCTCAAAGAAAAACTATGTGTAGGAGTACAGCACAGGTAGAAGTTGTATGCTTATTATTCTGCAAGGGCAGACTAATTCTCTTTTATATCTGTATTGCCCTTTGCTCACTGTCTGCTGCACACAATGTAGCTAAAGATAAAAGCAGCTGGAGACTTTGCACCTCTGTTTGGTGTTTAGTGAAGAACAAGTATTGAGGAGGTGGGACTGAAAGCTATGACTGTTGAGAGGGGATAAATACCTTCACATATAACAAATGACCAACAGTGAAATGGAATAAAAGGGGTGGGAGTGGGCTAAGAGGAAGGTTTGCAGCTGTTGCCCCTGGGGTATGCACTCTAGCTGACTGTAACAGATTTTAACAAGGCAGAACAGTAGTCACAAAAGCTGGCACCTACACTAGACAAGTTGCAACAACAAGGTTCTTGGAGTTGAACCTGGGGCTGCAGTCTATTTTGGATGATTGCTGGTTAGAATGGTCTTTGCTTTTAGCTGGAGTGAGAGGATTCCTTGCTCACACAAGTGGGGACGACGACAAAGTGATCAGGTCCTCAGTTGCTCTAAAAAGTTGCAAAGAAGAGAAACGGAAAGAATGTAAAACTAAAAGCAATAAAATAAGATCAAAATAAGCACAAAGTACAGTTTTGTACCTACCATAAATGTAGATGTCCGATAGGTATGCATCTGCAGTCCTAACATATGGGTTGTCCTGCCTCAGGCAGCCCTCGTCGGCAGTTCCAAAGTCTGGGTCTGGCCTCAGCTGATGTCGCACTTCACCCGACGTCATAGCTGCTGTTTGTTGGGTATAAAGGCATCAGCCGACGCCATTTTCCTCAGTGTTTCTTGCCCCAGATGCCAGGTGCCCTCTAGGAAGGCTAAATTTGGATAAATGCAAATAATTCCAATCAGTAGAGAGCGAACAATATGAATATAATATATATACATACATACATTATATATATATATATATATATATATATATATATATATACATACATACATATATATATATATATATATATATATATATATATATATATATATATATATATATATATATATATATATATATATATATATATATATATATATATATATATACATATATATATATATATATATATACATACATACATATATATATATAATATATATATATATATATATATATATATACATATATACAAACAAATACACCATAATAGATTCCCCCAGCTAGCTAAAGGAGGGGTAAATACCTAGGAATACCACAGAGGGGAAGGAGGGTGGGTAATCCTGACTGCAGATGCATACCTATCGGACATCTACATTTATGGTAGTACAAAACGGTACTATGTCCTTCAAGGATGCATCTGCAGTCCTAACATATGGGTAGAATACCATAGCCAAACTGGGGGAGGAGGCACTAAGATAAAGATGGTGTAGTTAAGATCCCTTGCAAAACAGCAGTTGCAAAACCTGCTCGGGATCTAGAGTATAAGGGTAGATTATAATGCTTGGCAAATGTATGCACGGAACTCCAAGTAGCAGCTTCTAAAATGTCTTTGGTAGCCAACTCCTCGTAGGAAAGCTGTAGTGTTAGCTGTAGCTCTTGTGGAATGAGGTCTGATATTATCAGGAGTTGTCTTTCCATGAAAAGAATAGCAAAATCGAATTGCAATTTCCTATCCATTTTGAGATGGTCTGTTTTGAAATTGCTTTTCCTTGCATTCCTGTTGCATATGCTACCAGAAGCTGGTCAGTTTTTCTACTGGTCTTAGTTCTGTCCAGATAGTAGCGTAATTGTCTGTGTACATCCAAGGTATGTAGCAGTCTTTCCCCCCTGTTCTGTGGGTTGGGGAAGAATGTAGGTAAATGAATCGCTTGGTTCAATGATACTCTGGAGACCACTTTTGGCATAAAGGTAGGGTTAGTTCTCACAGAGACTCTGTCCTGATGGAAGATAAGGAAGGGTTGTACTGCCATTAATGCCTGTAACTCAGATACCCTTCTTGCTGAAGTAATTGCTAGCAGGAAAGCAGTTTTCCAAGACAAGAATTGTAATTCTGCTGTTGCTGCTGGTTCAAAAGGGGGAAGTGTTAACTTTTCCAGTACAAAGTTGAGATCCCATGTAGGTAAAGGTGGTTTCCTTGGAGGTTTTACATTTTTGATTCCTCTCAAGAACTGCCTGAGTAGAGGATGAGAGAAGAGAGGAGGATCCATGTTGTATTCTGCTGAAATTGCTGATGCATGAATCTTAATGGAGGAGTAAGACAGGCCATTGTGGAACAGCTCTGCTAAATATTCCAGGATATGTGCTATGTTTGCCAATGAGACATTTTCTCCCTTTGCTGCGCTCCAAATGAGGTATCTTTTCCACTTGGCTGAATAAGTCTTCCTTGTGGAGGGTCGGCGTGCCTCCAGGATAATGTCCTTAACCCTCTGAGATAAACCTGGGTTATTCTGTTTTATGCAATATTCCAAGCAGCTAGCTGCTGTGTTTTCAAGTTTGGATGTAGGATCTTGTAGTTGTCCTGTGTTAGTAGTAAGGGGCATAGAGGTAGTGGCCATGCGTGTGTCCGAGACATGCTTCTCAGTAGCGGGTACCAATGTTGCCTCGGCCAGTCTGGAGCTATCAGAATTACCCTTGGCTGATCCTCTCTGATCTTCAGTAGAACTTTGTACATCAAGGGAAGAGGTGGAAATGCATATACTATCAGGTTTTTCCAGCTGAAGGAAAGGGAGTCCACCCTCCAAGCAAGTGGGTGGTATGCTCTTGTGCAGAATTTCTTCAATTGGTGGTTGTGTGGGGAGGCGAACAGGTCTATCTGTGGTAGTCCCCATTTCTTTGTTATGGCTTTGAAGATATCTGGATGCAGCAACCATTCGTGAGCATCCGTGGTAGTTCTGCTTAAGGTGTCTGCTAGAGAATTTTCTTTTCCTGGTACAAATCTGGCCTGAAGTTGAATGTTGAGATTCAGGGCCATATTCCACAGGTCCATTGCCATCCAGCATAGAGGATATGAATGTGTACCTCCCTGTTTGTTGATGTACCACATGACTGTGGTATTGTCCATCCTTATCAGCAGATGACCCTGTTGAAGGAGTGGTCTGAATGCCTGGATCGCATGTTTCACTGCCAGCATCTCCTTTAGATTTATGTGTAGATTCAGCTGGTCTTGGGTCCATAGGCCTTGTATACACTTGCCCACCATGTGTGCCCCCCATCCTAGGTCTGAGGCGTCCGTGGTGATGGTTTGGCTTGGATGAGGTTTTTGGAAAGGCAATCCTCTGTTCAACTGACATGCCTGAGCCCACCACAGGAATTCTTGCTTCAGGCATGGAATTGTTGGAATCTGGGCTTCTAGACTGTGCTTGTGTTGAAACCATACATTCCTTAGGTACCATTGCAACTTCCTCATATGCAGCCTGGCATGCGGAACCAATATTATGCAGGATGCCATGTAACCCAGGGCTTGCAGGACTTTCCTTGCAGTAAGCTGAGTTTGTGTTGTTAATGTCATGAAGTAGACTGGTAGTTGCTTTTGTTTTTCTTCTGTGAGAAAAGCCATCTGAGTTGATGTATCCAGTTCTGAACCCAAGAATGTTATCCTTTGGGATGGTACTATGGGATGGTACTAGTCTTGACTTTTGCATGTTGACTGTGTATCCCAAAGCTTGCAGCAGTTGTATGACATTTTTCAAATCTTTTGTTAATTTTTCCTTGTTGCCCGCTTGTATTAAGCAGTCGTCCAGGTATGGGTAAATTTGAATTCCCTGGAGCCTGCAATGAGCAATTACTGATGCCAGGCATTTTGTGAATACTCTGGGCGCAGTAGATAAGCCAAAAGGCAATGCTGAGAATTGATAATGCTCTGATCCTGCAAGAAATCGGAGGTGTCTTCTGCAATCTGGTCATATAGGGACGTGCAGGTATGCCTCCTTGAGATCTAGAGTCACCAGCCAAGACTCCTTGCCCAGCATGGGAAGAAGTTGCTGGAGGGTCAGCATTTTGAATTTTGGAACAATGAGGTATGTGTTCAGTGCGGACAAGTCGAGAATAGGTCTCCATTGATTTTCTTTTCTTGGTACAAGGAAAAGCCTGGGGTAAATTCCTTGGCCTTGCTCCATAGGCGGTACCTTTTCTATAGCTCTCATCCTTAGTAAGTTGTTGATTTGTCTTAGAGCGTCTGTTTTTTGGCTTGGTGGTAGGTTTGGCATTCCTCTCTTTTTTGGTAGAGTGTGGAAGTGAAACCTGTAGCCCTTGTCTATTGTTTGTAAAGTCCATTTGTCTCTTGTAATGTAATGCCAGTTGTCGGAAAATAAGGCTAGCTTTCCGCCCAAGGGTGCTTCCAGTTGTTCCCTGGTAGGCGGAACCAGAGCCAAGTCATTGTGTCTGCCCTGTGGAAGTGGTTGTAGTTGAATCTGTGGCAGTACTTCTCTGGTTGGTAGGTTGCCACTGGCGCCCCTGTAGGCACCCCTAGATTGACCTCTGCCTCTTGGGCGTCTATTTCTGCCTCTCTGTGCTCTGGAGTTGTCTGGAAAGGACCAATTCTTCGAAGGCCAATTTCTGCTAAACCTCGGAGGTTGGACCTGTAAAAATCCTTGACTGTTTGGACAGATTTTGCTTTTTCTTCCACCTTCTTTAGAACCTCCTGTGCAGGGGAGCCAAACAAACTTTGTTTCTCCATGGGAGCATCTAGGAGTTTTGACTTAACATGGTCTGGTAAGGATTGTTCTTTTAACCAGGCATGCCTTTGAATCACTGTTCCAGTCATAGCTGATCTAAAGGAAGCCTCCAGTGCATCATAGCCACATTTTAAGAAATGGTTACTGACCTGCTGAGAGTTATGTACCAAATCCTGAAGGGACTTGCGGTCTATAGGTTCAGGAGAGGACAGTTTTTATTTAGCTGGTCTAACAAAAATTCCTGGTACTGAATCATGTGAAATTGACAGTTTAAGGCCCTGGCGAAGAGTAGCAGAAGTATAAACCTTTTACCCCATCTCTCTAATGCTCTAGATTCCCTTTCAGAGGGAAGAGGGTTTTAGCAGAGGCAGCTGCCACCTTTAGGGCCCTGTGAAATGGTTTCAGGGTCTGCAACAGGAGCCTTATACAAATGGTAGTGTGTGTCCAGAACCCTATAATATCTGTCAGGCTTGGCAGGGGCCGGAGGAAGAAAATCAGGGGCAGTACAGGCATCATTATATGCATCATCAACAACTGTTAGTACTGGAGGAATGGCTAAAGGCCTATGCTGTGGTAAGTGTAAAAAGTCCTTAGCCTTTCCTAGAATCTGAAAAATCCTGGCCCTGCCATTGGAAGTGTTCCCTCATAGCATGTAAGGTTTCCCCAAAAGAAAATTCTTCAGGAGGAGAAGCAGAAGGAATGGAGTCTTCTGCATCAGAATCCTCATAAGGAGAATATGGGCCTTCGTGAGGGTCTGAGTCATCCGAGGAATAGTCTGTAGAGACAGGTTCCAGGGGTTCAGTCCTAGGCCTCTTATCTGGAGGGGGCTGAGAGGCCCTGTCTGGGTGAGGTTGGGATCCCCTGATCAAAGAAATGAGATCCTCAGCCAGGCTGAGTATTTGGGAACTAGAGGTAGGCCTATGTGAGGGAGTTTTAGCAGGTAAGGCCTTAGAAGATTTAGCTGCTTTAGCCCTGGCAAAAGCCTTGATAGACATAGAAGCAGGGGTCTAGCAGCCCCACGTGCAGGGTAGATATGTCTAAAGGAATAGTGTCTGACAAATCCTGGGTGCCTGCTTCTGTAGCAGTAAATTCAGTAGCAGATTCAGCCATGCTCTGTGAGGCCTCGGCTATCGGAGGCATGCTTTCGGCCGAAGGAAGAACCGAGGGCTCTGTTTCAGCGAAACAGAGACACTCATGATTGGCTAACCGTGGTTTCAGCGAAACCGTGGACCGCGATGTCGGTCCTTTTCCTTGCGCTTTTAGCTAATTGTGTAGTCGGAGTCTCCGGCGGCATTTTGTATGCAAAAGCGGGACCAAAAACTCCTCTGCAAACTCCGACCCGGCGTCTGGCGTCCGTCGGTTGAAGGAAGCACAGGCTAGACAAGCTGATACGTCGTGGTCTGGGCCTAAGCAAGGAAGGCAGTAAGAGTGGAAATCCTTATGAGGTATTTGTTTCCCACAAGTTAAACAATTATTTACTTTATCTGACATCGGCTGAGGCAAGAAAGAGTCCCCAACGGGGTACTTAGCTTTTTAGAAGTCTTCGGTAGTAGAAATCTCTGGATCTGACCGACCGGCACTTGCGAACAGCTTCTGCTTCGGGCACCGAGCGGCAAGAAAGACTGAGGAAAATGGCGTCGGCTCATGCCTTTATAACCAACAAACAGCAGCTATGACGTCGGGTGAAGTGCGACATCAGCCGGGGCCAGACCCAGACTTTGGAATCCGGCCGACCGAGGGGCTGCCTGAGGCAGGACAACCCATATGTTAGGACTGCAGATGCATCCTTGAAGGACATCCATCATATTGTACAGAAAGCAGAGCAAGCCTATTAGAAGTCATCAAAAGAAATACATTCAGACTCTGTAACTAGTCTTATTCAGCAGCAGTCAGTATAACTAATTAGAATATCCTATCACCAGACAATATTGCAACTATATAGCAGTTTCACCAGTTTACCATAAATATCATTCTGCACTTTACAATGTATGTTTAACTTACAGAAACAGAATATGCAATAGCAGCAGTGTAACTAGTCGGAATATACTATTACCAGACAATTAGGCAACAATGTAGCAGTCTCACAGGTTTACCATAAATATCATTCAGCACTTTACAACGTATGTTTAACTTACGGAAACAGAGAACTGAGTAGCAGCAGTCAGTGTAACTATCTTAGTGGATGGAAGACTGGCTTGGCTGGCTGTTAGGAAAATTGCAGAAAAATGCACACATCCTCTAAAGCATAACAGGATAAATGGGGTGTAGGCTCTGGAAAATCCTGCTGTAACATTTTCTGAGGGACTGAGAAAATTCAGTGTTCTCCTACTTAAAACAATGTTATATTCTAGCAGTACTTTCAATAATAGAGAAATGCCCACTGGGAGAATCACAGAGCTCTCCTCAGAGACCGTCAAAAATCCATTCCTGCATCTTCCTGTTCAAATTTAGAATCTTGAATCTCTTCAGGAAAAGAGAAATCACTCTTTCTTTTACCAGAAGCTATTTTCAAGAAGCATTAATAGCCCTGAATTAAACCCTTAGCCAGACCCATTAAACTACTCCTACCCAAAGATATTTGGTAGGAAGTACATACATGCTTGGTCTTCCGTTTTTTTGACAGGAGAAATGGGGCCAACTATGTTAATGGCAGCTCCTGCTTCCTCAGGGGTGGCCACAGCATTCGGAAAACTGGGAAACCTTTCCTATTGCCTCTCCCAGGACTGACAAGAATGGCTCTCCCTTGCTAAATGGGGGACCCCAACAGCTGCAGGGATCATGGCTAACCCCTGGTCCATACTGGCTGTAGGTGCTTCACCAGAGTGATCCTGGGTAAAAGACGCATGGTCTGAGACAAATGACCTCAGCACGATCACCCATATGCAGCCGAGGTAAATGGGCTAGCCTGCTGTGCTGGCAGATGAAGTTTCCTAATTTTCTTTTTATGGCTGGAAGAATGGACTGCGACTCCAATTTCATGGTCAAACTGAAAATGGTGTTTCTTTCGTGAGGAAAGCAAGCAGCAATTGCTGGTAAATGCTACCAGTCCACCAAAAAGTTACTTTTTTGCCGGGGGGGGGGGGGGGGACAGTAAAAAGCACTTACTATGCCAGCCCCAAAAAAGAAAAACACATTACTTAAAAAAACAAACAAACAAAAAAAAAAAAACTACTTTACACTACTTTTAATCTGACAGGAAAATACACAAGTGCGCTGTTTAAAAGTACATGACAGTCAATGCAGTCCATTAAAACACAGCACTCCTAGCTTTAAAATAACTTTCCTGAAGAGGAAAGTAATAAAGCATCCATAAAATTAAGAAAATTGAAGTTTCCCCTCAAAAGGAACTTAACTGCCCAGCAAAAGGTAAGCACAAGCCAAACATCAACATTCAAAAGCCTCA
>NC_056732.1:480694316-480731816 GCF_019279795.1 Protopterus annectens | reverse complement strand
TTTAATTTGAGGAATACTCTTGAAAGGAGGGGCAGAGGGGGAAAGGCATAGATTGAGACATTTACCCACTGAAAAAATAGGGCATCCACTTTCCAGGTCCTGCTGTGAGGATTCCTGGTGCAGAATTTGCTGAGCTGGTGGTTGTAGGGGGAGGCAAAGAGATCCACCTCTGGGGTCTCCCATTTCTGGATCAGAAGTTTGAAGGTGCTGTGCTCCAATTGCCACTCATGTGGGTCTAGCAGATTTCTGCTCAAGTTGTCTGCAAGTAACTTTTGTTTGCCTGGCAGGAACTGAGCTTACAGATGGACTTCACTGTCCAAGGCCGTGTTCCACAGGGCCATGGCTAGCCTGCTGAGTGGGTAGGAATGGGTTCCCCCCTGCTTGTTGATATACCACATAACTGTGGTGTTGTCTGTTTTTATTAGCAGTTGTCCTGGCAAGATTAGGGACCTGAAAGTTGTCAAGGCATTCTGTACAGCTAGCATCTCTTTTTGGATGATGTGCAGATGAATTTGACTTGGGCTCCAGTGGCCCTGAATACATATTCCGTCCATGTGTATGCTCCCGAGCACAGTCTGATGCATCTGTGGTTAGGGTCTTGGCGGCTTGGGGTTGGTTGAGTAAATGGCAGCATGCTTCTGCCCACCAGAGGAACTCTGTCCTTAGACAGGGTATGATAGGAATGACTGTTTCCAGGTCCTGAGAATGTTGGCACAAAAGACTTGAGTACCACTGGAGTTTCCTCATATGCAGTCTTGCATATGGAATCAGCAGTATACATGAGGTCATGAACCCTAGGGCTTGCAGTATTTTTCTTGCAGATAGCTAGGTTCTGGTGGCCATTTATTTGAAGTAGTCTGTCAGATAGACTTGTTTTTCTGAGATGAGGAATGCCATCTGGGAAGTTGTGTCTAAGCTTGCTCCCAGGGATATAATATTTTGACTGGGTACCAGTTTTGATTTCTTTTCGTTGTTGTACCCCAAGGAAGTGAGAAGGTTTTTTACAAATGTCAGGTGCTGCAGCAGCAATTCGACTGTCCGCTTGAATCAGGCAGTCGTCCAAGTACGGGTAAATTTGGATATTTCTCTGCCTGCAGTATGCAATGGCTGGAGCCAGGCATTTTGTGAATACTCTGGGCACAGTAGATAAGCCAAAACGGAAGTGCAGAGAACTGATAATGCCATAGACCCTGCCCTGAAACGTAAATACTTCCTGCACGATTCCCTTATGGGGATATGCAGATAGGCTTCTTTTAAGTCTAGGGTGACTAACCAGGCATACTTGGCCAGCCTAGGAAGAAGCTGTTGCAGGGTAAGCGTTTTGAATTTTGGTACCACCAGGAAAGTGTTGAGAATGGAAAGACCAAGGACTGGGCGCCAAGAGCCCTCTTTCCTGGGTACCAGGAGGAGTCTGGAGTAGAATCCTTGCCCCACCCTGTTCTACTGGAACCAGATGAATAGCTCTGATATTGAGCAGACAAAGTACTTGGTTTTGAGCCTCTGCCCACTGGTTTGGAGGAAGGTCTGGAAACCCGCTTGGGGTTGGCAGTGAACAGAAATACAATTTGTACCCCTGGGATACAATGTTGAGGACCCACCGGTCCTGATTGATGGACATCCAGTTTTTTGCATGAATGGCAAGTTTTTCTCCTAAGGACACAAGCAATTGGGCAGGGCTGGCGAGTGGAGTAAAGAAATCATTGTGTGCTTTTTCTGTAAGGAGGTGGCTTAGCACTTCCTGCTTTAGGGGTGGGGGCACTCCATTGCTTAGATTGCTGCATACCCTGAGACTAAAGTCTGGGTGACCCGTTTCCACTGGGTCTGGTTTGAGAAGGCCTGGAAGGGGTTGGGAAGGACCAGTGTTCGGAAGGGCAAGATCTACTGAATCTAGGGGGTTGCACTTGTAAGAATTCTTTAACAGTCTGCATAGACTTAGCTTTTTCTTCCATCTTTTTAAGAACCTCTTCTGCTTTGGTGCCAAACAAACAGTCCTTATTCAAAGGAGCATCTAGTAACTTTGATTTGACATGGTCTGACAAGGTCTGCTCCTTCAGCCAAGCAAGTCTTTTCAGTACAGGGCCAGCGACAGCTGCCCAGCAAGATGCTTCTAGGGCATCAAAGCCACATTGCAAAGTATGATTGCTGACTTGGCTTGCAGAGTGCATAAGCTCATGCAATTTTATTTTCTGCATAGTCTGAAAAGGTTGCCACTTTTGGTTTAATAAGTTCCAGAACATGTTGCTGGTACTTCAGCATGTGAAACTGACAATTCAATGCCCTAATAAGACTTGCAGAGGCATATACCTTCTTACCACATCTGTCCAAAACTCTGGAATCCCTGTCCGAAGGGGTGGGATTCTTGGCTGTAGTAGCCTTGATACCTTTACGCCCCTGGGAAATTATCTCTGGGACAGCAGTAGGATTCTTGAAAAGAAATTTGTGATAGTCAGGTACTCTGTAGTACCTGTCTGGTTTCCTAGGGACAGCAGGTAAAATGTCAGGAGTAAGACTGAATTCCATAAAAATATCATCCACAACATCCAGGACAGGGGGTATTGCTAAGGGTCTGTGTTGCGGCATCTTTTGGCGAAACCTTGCATACCTTACAAGAGCATTTCCACTGGGAATGCCAAGACTATCCTCAGTCCAAAAAGAGAGTCAGAGATTTTTGAGAGATGCCTCAACACAGACCCTTAGCAATACCCCCTGTTCTGGATGTTGTGGATGATATTTTTATGGAATCCAGTCTTACTCCTGACATTTTACCTCCTGCCATCGGTTTGACTCGAACATCGGTTGAGCAAAAAACTGCCTCAGAAGCTGGTGCCTGCTCAGCGGCTCCGGACCCATCCAAGGTAGAGACATCCGCAGGTTCCATAGTCTATTAAGAGTCTTGTGGCATACCGGACTCCGAATGGGTCTCAGTCGAGGCCTGGGACTCCAATGAAGCAGGCATCAGGGGATGGGAAAGGGCCTGTGTACCGGCGGACTGGCGACTAGCTTAACAGAAGCGTTGTTGGCAGTTTAGGACCCATGCTGTCTGTTCTCTGTCTTTATCTTTACGTTTTTTCGGAATATTGGTAATCAGCTGGCTTACAGAAGCCATTTCAAAATACAGAGATAGAGAGCAAAAGAATTTAGCGACAGAGAGCCAGACGACTAATGGTTCGGGTGTTAAATAAGGCACAAAACCGACAGCGAGGGATAACGTGGTCTGGGCCTAACAGGTGACACAGTAAGAATGAAAATCTCTGTGAGGTATTTGCTTTCCACAGGCAAGACAATTGTTAACTTTTTCTGACATCGGGTAGAGCAAGAAAAAAGGATTCCCCAACAGGGTACTTAGCTTTAGAAGACTTCAGGATTATTAAATTCGTAAACGAAAATTCAGGTAGCAGCCGACCGGCACTTGCAAACTGCTTCTGCTTCGGGCTCCTCTGCCAGAAAGACTGATGCAATGGCTTCAGCTGCCTGTTTTTATACCCCCGACGACATGACATCAGTCCTGGAGAAACAGCATCCAACGCAGAAATACTAAGTCTCTGGTATTCGGGCCGACTGAGGGCTACCTGCAGGCAGATAACTCAAGTGTGATGACTGCAACAGTGAAACATGACGAACATCTTTGCATACGCTTGTTACTTAAAAAAACAAACAAAAGAAATATGCATACACGTGTACATAAACAGATACAATACATATGAATGGTTTCCTGAAAAAGACAATTTGTGTGTTTGGTTGACAGCTGTTTGACAGTGAACGACTAAGCAGCAGGTTGAAAAGTATCTGAGAACACACAATCCTAGGGGTTGGGGATTATACCCTTACTCTGCATTTGTGTGATCTTGGGGGGGGGTCCAGGGGACTTTGTCTACCTGCAAAAAAGAAACAACATTTCTATTTTTTTTTTGTTCTGGTTTTTAATTGTAAATTTTGCACATGCAGAGGCTGTTTCTCAACTCATGCTTTGTGGTGTGTCAATATCAGCATTTGAAGTTTTTGCATCAACATTTTTGTACTATGCCTTTGTGTGTGTGTGTATAAATATATATGCACACACATACCACAGTAAGGTGTATGTGCAGGAAGTAGTGAAGACAGATTCTGACAGGCTAGAAGAGAAGACAGGTAGGGGGGGTAATACGGAATGAGGCTGGGAGAAGTAAAGGAGAAACGAATGAATGGAAGGTATGAATGGAAGTGGGAAAAGCAGGACAGACAGGATGGAGTACATGATAGCAATGAGAATACTATTAATTTGGAAAATGAAATTAGATTCCCACTTGAGTACTACTGCTTTTGGTAGATAAATTGTGAGGTTTACAGTGGGAAGTGGACAGGACATGACTAAATGATACCTTCAGGAGTGAAACATTTGTGTGATGCTTATGTAAATAAGAATTTCTTGTTGTTTTCGGCATTTGTTGAGAGCGAGATTTCTCAATTTTGCAGGGAATGAATCCCAAGTTAGTGGAGCCATAACTGAATAAAATGTTTGTTGTGTAGCCACTGTCTGGTGCAGTGTTTGGGGAGAAGAAGAACAGAGACCTTGACTGCATTTGGAAGTTCTTTTCATCAGTCATCTAGTAAAACAGATGAAAGTTCAGGGATGCTAGTAATAGGGTATATTTCTTGTTAATAGGTAGTAATTTTGCTTTTGTTAGGATGGTGCTTTAGTGTTCTCTTTGCGAGGGTCAGTGATAAATTTACACATTTGATTGGATGTGGTTAGAGAAAATTGGGGACACTTTAGCAATAATGAGGAAGCCATATTCAAGTTGAGTGAGAAAGATGGTTTTCCCTTTGGCTGCTTTGATTTGTCTGTATTCTGCTAAGATGAAAGATGTAGTTAGATATTCTTCTAAACCAGAGAAGGCAGCTTAATTTTGGAATTGAAAATTTAAGAACTGATCAAGCCAAGCACAGCGCTATTTGAGGCAGGTTATGGTTTCAAGGGGTCCAAAAGGAACTGAATGGTATACCAGACTTTTGTAGGAATACGGCAAGGTTTTTTTCTACCAAAGACCTCTGGCTTTGTTTTCATCGTGTTTAGATTAAGACTGTTAAGTGTGAGACACTTGAAATAAGATGAGGATATTCAAGTTTTCTTTTTTTTTTTGGGATAGTGGCATGAGAGATTGGATACGTATACAAATTCCTATATGCTGATAACATGGCTGTCATGGTCTTCTCAGAATTTCACCCACCTCAGAACAAGTCCACTGTCCTCTATTAAACATTAACAATAAAAGAAATTTGACCAGAATTTTTTTGCACACATGCACCTAAAATATTTTCAGAATGGGGTGGGGTAACTAGTATTAACACTCTCCTTCCCCACATCAAGTTATCACAACCAAAGTTAGTCAAAACTAACAGAAAAACATACCTTACCATCTGCCTTAAAATAAGGCAGCCTTTAAAAAACTTAAAATTATAGCAATTCGATCTGAGGAGTCTTCCTTCCAAGGATGGATACCACACAGGCAAAATGAATAAACCATTAAGTTAATACATAAAATATCAACCACAAGCATTCAAAGTTAAACAGTATGATCATTTACTTGAATTAGTATATTTCTTTTTCAAGTAAATATACAAAAAGTGAAATGCTTACATGTGAAACTGCAAAGAAAACATGCAAAAAAATAATGGTTAAGAAAACTTAATCGAATATAGTAACTAAAACCTTTCGGTTTCAAACTATAATACATACCGTTCCTTGCTCTCCCCAGCATTTAAAACTTTCAAAATAATTACAGACAGTACAGCTTGAGATCAGTCTACAGGAATATCCTACAACAAATAAATCAGTAACTTGTATACTTTCTGTTAATGAAAGTTGTATACTTACCATAACGTCAGATCACTACTGTCTTGTTTTGATCCAGTTCAGCCTTTGAGTTATCAGATCTAACCTCATCAGTTTTCAGAAGCTTTGGATCCAGGGCTCGAACTCCTCCCTTACCCATAATTCCCTATGTTTTACCTGCTCATAAATATAAGACTTATCTTATAATAAAAAGATAAATAAAAGTGAAAATAAAAAGAGACGCCTACCTAATATGGTGTAATCAAAGCTATGAGGAACAGCAACAACCAGACTGTCAAAAGACAAGGCCCCAGGCCAGGTCCAACCTTTCAAAAGGACGAAAAGATGACAAAATAGGATTTAGAATTATGGTAAGCACATAACTTTCATATCTGAGGTTTTCCATTTTCATCCAATTCAACCTTTGGGACAGATTCCCAAGCTACCAAGACATCTGGGTGGCATCAAGGAAGGATATTCCTGAGCACAGTGCAGTCAAAGGATGTACAGGATCTGGACTGTACATCCACCTTGTAGTGCGACACAAAAGGTATGAACAGTAAATCAAGCAACTGCCACACAAACTTCATCAATAGAAATACTACCTAGAAAAGGAACAGGAGTAGCTATCGCTCTGGCAGAATGAACCTTCTGGTCTGGTATGCAAAGTCAATCCCAACTTTATGAACATAATTGTAACACAAAAATCGGAAAACCACAGGGATAATGTGACTTTTGAAAACTCCTTGGCCCAATTCAGCTTTACAGAGAGCAATAAAAAGCTGCTCAAATTTTATGATATCCCTCATTTTGTGTAAATAAAATCCAAGTTGTCGATGAATGTCTAGTAAGTGTACAGTACACCTTCCTTGGTTAGAATACCTTGGGAAGAATACTGGTAGATTGATGGTCTTAAGATTTGCCTCACAGTCTACCTTTGAAGAAAATTAGGATTCATTCTTAATGATACTGTCTTGATTAAAGACTAGGTATGGGGCTTACAGGAATAGGTCTGCAATTATTAAATCCTCCTTCTGGAAGTGATGTCCAGCAAAGACAGGTCTGCCAAGAAAGACATTTTAGATCTACTGAATCAACAGACTGGAACAGAACTCATGTTAAGACCCGAAACAGGACAGTAAAGTCCTAAGGTGAACCAGATCCCTTATAGGAAAGCTTTAAAAGGAAAGTTCCCTTCAGAAAAACTTCTGAAATCTTAAGAGAAGCAAAGGAAGTCTGATCTTATCCCATGTGAAAACTGGAAATGGCCACCAACTGTTTTATGACAGATGAGAAGATGGATCCTTTTTGAAAAAGTTCTGCCAAGAAGTCAAGAATACATGGAAGAGAGGTTGAAAAGGGATGCAGTCCTCTGGAAGAATCCCATATGGTAAGTCCATTGCTCAGATAAACTTTAGTATTTGATTTCTGTGATGAAGACAAAATATGAATCACTGGATGATGAAAGCCTGGCATCTCGGGTCAATGCAAGAACTACAGGAACCATCCCATTAATTTTACAATCTTTATGTTCCAGTAAGGCTGACTGGATGGGTGACTCAAAAGATCTGGACAAGGGTCCAGCACCCAGGGCTGGATGCGATAGATGAGGCTGGAGGAAGAAAAACCAAACTTACCTGGGCCAAAAAAGGGCAAGGAGGATAACTCTGGACCTTGCAACTTTTGGCTTTTTGAATGAGAGGAATGGGAATCAAAGGAGACCAGAGGGCCAAATATGGGCTTAAGCATTCCTCGTTGATTGATTCTGAGGCGAGATCAGGGCAAAATACCCAAACAACAAATGCAGCAGTTATGACCCACAGAAATTGCAGCATGGTTGGCCCATTGACTGAATATCTGCATCACCATGGTCTGAGGGACCACTCATGAAGCAGAAGAGTAGACCTGCTCAGTTTGTCTGCCAGAAAACTAGAAGTCCCCAGAATCTAAACTAGAATGAAAAAGTGACAGGAAGAAATCACCCACTATCACACTCTCATGGCCTCCCGGCAAAGTAGAAGTGATCAGGTTCTTCCCTGCTTGTTGATATACCAGACTATCTGAAAAGCAATCACACCCTAAGGGAAGAAAGAATCCTGAAAGACGTGCAATGCTAGGAAGACCGCCCTCATTTTCAAGACATTGATGTAAAGACTGGTCTCAGTGGTTGAGTAAGATCCTTTAACAGTCTTCCCTTCGAAATGCCCACCCCCACCCCAGAATGGAAGTGTCTGTGATTACTGTGGCTATGACAGGTGGTGGGGTGGATGGCAATCCCTTTGACAGTATGGGATAGGTCAGTCACCAATTGCTGTGTTCCCTGCAAATTGTTGCGAGATGAAGTCAGAGCAATTACTGAGTGAAACAACAAGAACCACTGAATAGCAAGCATTCAATGCAGGACTCTCACGTAATGTCTTACTAAAAGAACCAGTGGGATCGGGGAGAACATTAAGCCCAACAACCTGTGAATGAGTCTTGCAGGGTGAAAAAGATGAGGAACTTCTGAAGTTACTTGTTGCAGGGACAATAGTTTGGCTGACACTTTGTATCCATGTGGTATCCTATGAACTCGACTTGCTGCATTGGTTTTAGCTGATTTTTGGTAAGATCTATTACTATTCCCAGTTGTGGGGTAAGCTAAATCAATAAGCTATAGCGTTGAACCAGTAGATCCTTGGTTGGTGCAGTAAGGAAGTAATTGTTTAAATACTGAACACCTGGAGTTTGAGCTACGCTGCTACTACTGACATGCATTTGGTGAAAACCTAGGGGGGCTCACTAACTTGACAGGAAAACAGTCATCCTGGAGGTCAAATGAACACATCCAGTTATCCCTCCTCTACCGAAGTAGAATGGAGAGAACCATGCCATCAAGAATTTTGTATGCTACACAAACTGATCAAGGTGGCTTAGATACAAGATCAGTCGTTTGGGCCCTTACTTTTTTCAAAACTAAAAAGAACCTGAACTAGACTCCAGATCTTGACTGGTTGGGGGAGATAGGGACTTGCTGGATTACTCTTTTCTAGAAGCCCCCCCCCCCCAGTTCTGCTGATGATAATTCCATCAGGAATTTCTCCTTTTCTGAGGATGGGACAAACAATGAGAATACTGTTTCCTGCACCCAAGGATCTTGGGTGATGAACTGCCAGGTTTGAGGGTTCAGGGATAAGTGCACCCTGACCGCCTACAGAGAGCAGTAGTAGTGCAACTATTCATGACCGCTGACAGGGTTACTCCCTAAAGGGACCATAAAATCCCCGGTTTTGTGGTCCGCCTCTGCAGCAACAGCCTTTAAAAAATTACACCCCCTCTGCCCTGGGGGGGGGGGGGGTGTCTGTCTACAGGAATGTTTTGGCTAAATCCCTGGGACTTCCACAAACTACAGCTCTCCCCCTTTTGGTTCCTACAAAAAAGAAAGCTGAGAGGGAGGAAAACTGAATCTGATCTCAGGTAGGGTCTTGCCTTCCTGCCCACTCCTGGAGAGTGCTTCTTTCACCACTGGTCTGAAAAAAGTCAAACCATCAAAGGGGGCATTGAAGGACATCTTGAAGCCTTAAATGAAATTGCAAACCCACATCCAGGCATATCAGCAGACAGGAATGCCAGTGCCCGCCACCCTGGCCGCACCATCAGCTCAGTTGGAAAGCAGATGCATAGATGCGTTTGACAGACTGTAGGGTACATAACAGAGACTCCACTGATTTCTGGATGTCAGTAAGTTACTTGAGAGGGATTTGGTTAGCTCCTTCAAGGCCCTCTGAAAATGTGTCATATGGGAGAGGCAATTCAGCGCTTTAAGTACAAAAGCTGCTGAAGCGTACAGCTGTTTCCCAAATCTGTCCAAGGCCATAGGGGGATGGACAGACATGCTCTCCTGTGAGAGCTCCTACTTTGTGGCTGCCACAATCATGACATCCACTGGGAGACATTTACTCCTGTGGATCCCAGTTCTAGAGGCTACTAAAATTTTGTCCAGTTTTCATGGTACTGGCTCCACCATGTCAGGTTCTTTCCATGCCTGCTGTGAAACTAGATCCCAGGTCATCAGCAGGCGAAACTATCCCAGAGGTAGAAGAGGCAGCTCCAAAAGTCACAAGGAACACAGACTAATCAAGAGAGAGCATGTCCTATGACTAACCCCCTTGCTGTCTCATTAATTTAAGAATACCAGCAAAGATGACATCTTCTAGAGAAGATCATGAGGACCCTTTCCTCTCAAAGTCTGTCTTCAGTGACACACTCCAGGACAGGAGTCTCAAGGTCTCCTCTTGCAAGTCTATTTCCTAGGAGCCTGCCCCATTTGATGTTCTGGGGAAGGTTCAGAATCAGACTCATAAAATGCATGCCATGCATCTCCGAGGCCGAAAGAGGTAGCCAGTCCTAATCGCCCAAAAAGAACGAATTCAGATGCAGCATCCAAGAGTGGTCAGGAAGGAGCAGAGTATGGCAGAGACCTCTTCTTGGTCTGGAGAGACCACTTTCAAATGCCTCAAATGCTAATGAGCCAATGTGAGCTGAAGAAGCACTCCTCCGATCCTAAGAGGAAACAGAAGGGACATTCTTGGCACCGACCCATCCAGGTTCTGAAGCTGATAACAGTGCCAAGCTGTCAAGTCCTGAGGAACAGGGGGTTGGATATGAAATGTTTGAGTCGACCCCATCCCTTGAGAATCAGCTCGGAGACGTATCCCGATCCTGATCTGACGCTGGAGTTGAGAGAGTAAGGTGGACTGGAGTCAGTCGAAAGGACTGTTGGCTCCAAAGCAGGTGCTCTGACAAGAAGGCTTGGATCAATGGGTTTCAGATCAAAAATAGAACAGGAGAAACCAATGGAGGAGCAGATGAGGCCATACAAACAGTCCCTGATGAGATCTGCTCTGGGAGGACCCCAGTTGAATTTCCATCCAAAGAAACCTTTGCATCATCCCGTGGATGTCCGCTCCTTTAAGACTCCTTGACAGACTGAAGGCCCCTACAGATGTAACCATCAAGGAGTGTTGAGATGAATGCTTCTTCTGTAGGAACGGGCAGTGAAGCCTAGGAATCACTGGCAACTGTGTGAAATGTGCAGGAGATGGAGACTGGATCTGAAAACATATTTTAATTGCCAGACTCAGGATCTTGGTAGGGCACATATACCGCTTTGTTTTTTCTACCCTTTTTTCTGAATCCTTCTCTTTCTTTTCAGTTTTGTCTCTCATTTTTCCTGGATGACTTGGTGTTATCAGATCTCCTTGCAGAAGAGACTTCTGAGAAAGATGAAGTTGAAGTTCCCACGTGGGTGGGAAGAAGGCCCTTTAGGACAAATTCATCCCTACATCCATGAAGAGCACCAGTTCCAAATGAGGCACATGCCTTGCAGTCTGCGTTCAAGTGTGCTACCCCAGGCAATATGCACAAACACAATGAATGAAAAACCTGTGGTGGACTTTCGTGGCTCCAGGCAGAGCACTTTTTAAATCCAGTGACCTTTTCTGACTTACTAGAAGCAACTGAACTCATCAACTCCAAAGAACACAGCACTGTAGGTGAACAAGCTCCTATAATACAAGGAAAAGTTAGAGAAAATTTTGGAAATAATTTAGAAATACCAAAAGGGATTTTTGTAAAGATGGGGAGAACACTGGGTGTAAGAAAAAAGCGAGAAGCTAGTAAAGTATTAGCTACAAGAATATCACAATTTTTGAAGCTAAAAGCACTTAACTGCCTAACAAGCCAGAGCACTTGAAAACTATGCCCTTCTGGATCAAGTGGCAAATGAGATATGAGGTACTCTGGGGAACAAAGGGAACTAGGAGTAGGGGAGTGGTTACAGCCCTGTATCCATAGCTTATTTCAGTCAGTCCCTATATTTAAAATCTGAAAAATGGGATTTCCTGTGAATTTTAAACTTTTCACAACTACATACTTTAGGGGATGGAAGCCCAAGAAGTTGTCCAAATCGGGTATCATCTTGTGACCAAGCACAGCAACTTCCAAGAAACATTACACTTGCACTGCAAATTAAAACACAATCTCTTTTTATAGTGGTAAGCACATTTATACCCAGCTTTACATATTACACTTTTACTAAAAAAAGCAAGTACAGTCTATATTTTTACTATTACAACATTTTATGCATTTTTCTTTCAAAGAGTAAAACTCATCCCATTACAGTAAGTGTTTAAAGCAGTGCAATGTTTCCCCTATTACAATGACTGGCAAATGGTCACCAATACAGTCTTGTATTTCATTCACACTAATAATATATGTATTGTTGGTTAAAAGCTAGTCCACAAGTCCTGTACTCTGCAAGCAACTATAAATTATTCCTGTGGCTATGATGTGTTTATCATCTTAAATGGAAAGATTCATGACAGCCATAGATGGTGTAATATCACTCAGGTTGCAGCTAGGAACACAGGAACAAAACCAGATAAGCAATCACAGGGCCCATAGACAAGATAAGCCGGTTCCCCTTCACAAGATAAAGTTACTGAAAGTTCAAAATTCATAAGCTCGAGCCCAGAATCTCGAGTTTCGGTATCTCAAAATTGTGAAGGGAAGGGAACTAAAACAAAAAACACAAGTTTACTTACATGTTTGCAGGGGGCAGAGTCCCCCTGCACTCTCCCTGCTTTAATATCTCAGCTCCGTGACCGCACTATAATGGAGGAACGGAAATTCTCCCGTTGTATACTTCTGTATACAGCGCGCAACGGGAGATTTCCCTTATCCCCATTGCAGTGCGGTCTCGGAGTTGGTATATTTAAGTAGGGGGTGTGTGGGGGTGCAGTGGGGCTTGCCCCCATGCAAAAACATGGTAAAGACATTTGTGCAATGTCTTTTCCCTATGGTTTAGAATTTAGAGTTGCTGAAAGCTTGAGATTCTGGGCTCGAGCTTCTGAATTTCAAGCTTTCAGCAATTCAAGATTCTAAAGGGGAACCGATAAGCCATATACACCTTTAAAAGTAAAATCATGACAGGTTCTGTCCACACTCTTCAAGCACTCAGTGTTCACCTTCCAAATTAAGCAACCATGCATGATAACCTTGGTGTTAATTTCTGTCTACCTACTTAATCATGAAGACTAGTCTTAAGGGTAACCAAAGCAGTACTTTGTTTAACCTATAGTGACAAATGTATTCTCAGCCTGTGGAACAAGTTGAGTTAATAACCTAACCCTTCAGCGAGTCTTACTTGTTCGTGCAGATTTAGGTCCTTACTCAAGAGTCCTTGTAGAACCATTGGATTTGTTTAAAAAAAAAAATGGGAGGTTATACTAGACTGGGTCTTTCATAGCTCAAAAAGCAAGACAGAGGTCACTTCAGAACAGGTGACTGGCTGAGTGAAACAAAAAAGTTGTGCCATGGTGACTGGCTGAGTGAAACAAAACTCATGCCAAACAGGAGAGCTGGAGAAACTTAAGGCTTTTAAATTTATTTGGCTGGAAATCTTTGGAGGCTTTCAAGTTGAGTGACATGCTTCAATTTGTACATACTAAAGGGGGCATGCTATTCAATGACAGGTGTGGTAAGGGAAGAATACACAGATATGATGACTTCAATGGGAATATCCTCGGGATACAAGGAAATTACAATGGAATGGATAGAAGGATCTCCTAACTGTGGTAAAAACATAATGATCAAACTGAATGAGCGCAGTCCACTTAAGTACCAAAGTCTTTTATGACTGTTTTGGTCTGACGGGAAGAACCATTTATGACATATGAAGTGGGAACAACTTTTATCTGACAAACACTTAGGTTGTCTTTTTCTTTTCTTTTTGCATATAGATGGAGATCATTTTTCTATGCATTTGGTTTGTGCATACTCCACTCCTTGCTAGAGCTTTCAACTGATGCTGGTATGAAGACAGTGGAGGATGGTTTTCAGATGTTAGCTAGCATGTTCTAGAAGGATAATGCAGATCCATTAAATTACAGGTGCAATAGCCAGTTGAGGTGGTTAACTACAACTATCTCATTCTTCGGCCTGTGGAGTTCTTTAATATAAGGCTGGCCATTAGCTAGAGTAGCTATTTCTATGTATCCTCAATTTGGAAACTGAACTAATATGGTATGAAGAATCTGCTATACAATTTTATAATGTTTTCCATCAACTATAATCAAAACCTACAAGCTATTAGAGAAGTTAGCATCTTAGCAAAATTGACGTTATAGAATCGGTCACCAAGCCATTAACATTCAAGCCAGTAGTTTGCCGTATTTTTTTTCTAGGTACATGGCTGCATGTGGAAGCAACCTAACAGGAAGACATTTTTAATCAATTAACACCACCAACTAATCCTGATCAATAAGTTATTTCTGGCACTCAGTAGACGAATAAAACTTTTCATGGGTGTATAATTAAGTTATCGAACTTTTAAAAGTACGAACGCCATATGGTCGAACTTTTAAAAGTTCGAAAAGCTAAAAAATGAAACAGAAAAAAATTGACTGTTTTAAGCAGGGGGGGCAAGCCCCCTGCACCCCCCTACTCTTTAAATATGCAAACTGAGATCACACTACAATGCAGGAAAGGGAAATCTTCCCATTTCGCACTGTACGGAGATCTCCGTTGAAACATTCAAACTTTTTAAAAGTTCGATCATATGGTGTCGACCATATGATGTTCGAACTTTTAAAAGTTCGATAACGTAATAACCCACTTTTCATTATGCAGACACTTGCAGGCAAGTATCTGCTCACTTCAAATTAGTCTAATATACTAATGAAACTGGAGTTTAAGACTTGCAATGTATACGAGGTTCAATAACAACTTGAGTTTTGGTAGATGTCTTTTGTATACATTCTAACAATTTCATGGAAACTTTATATGCACATACACTACCCACTGTACTCAATGAACAGCCTAATCAAGGAGTCAAATAAGGTGATAAGGGGAATGGATTCTCTAGTTTCATCTTCCTTAGAACAACCTCATAATGCGCTAACACTTTCTGATGACTGTTAGCATTCACAACAAACCTCAAATCACAACTAATGCTCAACCTAGGGTACTTGACATGACTTAATAGAATGATATGAAACATACTGATATTCAACATCAGTGTTACCAAAATGAGTAACTGCAATATTTTTGAAGCTAAAAAAAATTACTATTTACAAACCATGTATGTAGTCCAAACAGTTCTATAGCCTACTGTGGTCAGACAGGTTAAAAACTACACCACATTTGTGTCCTAGCATAATTTACCTATTCATATATTGGTCACAGTCAGAAAATGAGGCCATGGAAATGTTACAAAAGAATGGTCTCAAAACTAAACTCCAGGGGAGCTCCTTTTAATGACAAGTCTTTGTGTGATGGAGTATTAAACAGTCACGTTTTACACAACCTTTGTGACTGACTGACCATTTAGAAATTCAAGATGCTAAAGCACAAAGTATATAGAGAATAGCCAAGCTGAATGTGATATGGAAATGAAGGCCTTTGCCAAGTTTAAATATAAGGATCTCAAACATAGTCCAGAGACTTCAAACTAGCATAATGCCACACAGGACGTAAACCAGTACTACTACACCACATTCCTAACTGACCGACTACCTTTCTTGTATTTATTTTTGTTTGTTTGACAATGCCGCCCTTTTATTACTATTGGTCATGTAGCACTCATGATTAAATGAGTTTGAGACCCCCTCCCCCATCTATAACACTGGTCAAGTTTACTTAAAATACATTAGGATGCTTTGGCACAAGTGGCCATTCAAAAAGCCATGTAGATCAAAACAGTACAGCTGTGTAAATAAACCTACTATAACATTAGATGTTCAAATAGATCACTGCTGCAGTAAAGTTTCAGGGTTATATTCAAAGGATATGACCAAATCGTATAAAATTATGTACAAAGGACCAAACTGACACTCCTTTCCAGAAAGCTAAAGAAGCCAAAGCTCTGATAGAGTAGGCCCTAAATAATTGGCTTGTAATGGTAAGCATAACAAAAACAAAGGTGAGACAATAATTTCAGAATTGCCTGCTTAGACACTGGTTAACAGCGTTTTCAATGAGCGTGGGGGGGATTCAGCATATGACATATTGCTTGTTTAAGTTCTGGAAAGAATACAAGATTAACAGATTTGCTCCTGGTAAACTCTAACCACCTTGGGTACAGATAGGGTTTTGCTTTCAAAGAAACCCTGTCCTTGTGAAAAATGAGGTTGGGTTGTCTCACTGCAAGAACCTGCATCTCAGATACCCCCTCAGAAGTCAAAACAATCTGTAATAGTTTTCCATGTTAAGAACTTCAAAAAATGAACTGGTTTAAATGGAAGAGAGTTTTTTTTCTTGAAAAAAATTGAGACAGTCATGAGGAATCGGCTGTTTTCTAGGTAGATGGATATGTTAAAATCCTTCAAAAACTGCTTGACTACAGGAGAAGTAGAAAGGGGGATAAACAAAGATGACAAACTAATGAACCTTAACACAAGGGCAAGAAAGGTCATAGGATAACAACTCACACAAATAACCAAGAACCATAGGCAACCAGACATTAAAATGTTATTGGTTCTTGGACTGGAACCACCTAAAAATAATTTTCCACTTATACATATGGATTTCCTAATAAAAGGTTTTTAGTCTTATTCAGTACCCACTGGCATGATCTCAGAAAAAAGGCACCTGTCATCCGGGCAGTTAAAATTGTTTTTGACACTGGGATGCATCAAACTCCCTTTGCATTGTGTGAGTGGGGTCAGTCTGTGAGGAGGCCCGTGTTAAGTGCCCTTGGCAAATTCCATAAGAAGGGAGTACCAATGTTGCCTGGCTCAAAAGAAAGTCACCACAATGGCTATTTGGAAAGTCCTTCCGAGTCTTCAGAATTACTCTAGAAATCAGTGTAAAGGGCAGAAATAACTACAGGAGCATCTCCTCGTGCAGAATTTGTTTAGCTATCTGATTTGAAAGGAGCCAAACAGATCAATTTAAGGGGAACATCTCAAATTGATCAATTCCTGAAGACCCCTTAGTTCAATTTCCATTCTCCAGGATCTCTCCTGGTCCTGTCACTACATTTTGCTCCAATGGAATGCAAGATGCCTTGAGGGTTGAAACATGCTAATGAGCTAACTCCCAAGTCAATTCAGCCAGTCTGCAATGACAGTAAGACCTGGTACCCCCCCTGTTTATGTACCAAATCATTGTGAGGTTGTCTGTACTCACCTACAGACCACAGATGAAGACATTTCATGGCATGTATCACAGCTAACAATGCTAATCTTTATGTGCACTTATCTGCCTGTCTGAAGAGTTTCAAAGGCCTTGCACCTTCACCCCATAAAAACTGCTCTCCAAGGCAAATCTTAGGCATCAGCAGTTAGAGACTTCAGATAGGTGACGAAAAGGGGAGACCTGGATTTTAAGCCATTTGCTGTCTCCACCAGTGTAATGCCTTTTTGACAAAGCCCAATACTGAAATCTGAAATTCTAATTTTCTCATGAGCAACCTGGCACAAGGAATCATGACGATCACAGAAGACATGAACCCCATCATCTAGACGACATCTTCCCTTTCCGAACTTACACACTGACTGGAGCAGCTCAGGACAGTTTCCAGACAAAAAATCCACCTTTTCCAAGGTAAGAAAAGCCTTTTTGCTGCCAAGTGTCTAAAAGGCACTCCAGAAACACAATCCTGTGTGTGAGGGTCAAGAAGGAATTTTGAATATTTATCTGGAACTCCATATTAGTAAAGAGAGAAGAAGCCAAGCTTACTATAAAACAGGAGATATTTGAATGATCAATGCTGCAGTAGCCTTTGATTATATATATATATATATATATATATATATATATATATATATATATATATATATATACACACACACACACACACACACACATACATACATACACACACACATATTTTTTTTTTAAATTAGGATTATTTAATATCTGTTTACCAGGCAAGTCCAACTTGGAATGAAGCCAATTTTCAGCAGAGGCCTGGGCAGAAATGCTCCAGGTGCAAGTCTTTGTAACATGGGTGGAAACTGGAGCACCCAGAGAAAACCCACACGGACGCAGGGAGGACATGCAAACTCTGCACAGAAGGCACTCCAGCCGAGAATCAAACCAGAGAACCTCTTGTTGTGAGGCAACACCACAAGTACTGCACCGTCTGCCAATATGGGTTATATTCTGCCAAGGATTCAACAGCTGGCCAGCTTTCAAGCTTCAGGACACTTTCCACACGCCAAAACAGTCAAATAGCTTCAGCTAAGCCGACTAAAAAAAAGACAAGTTTGGGGAAACACTCCCTTCAGAGCTTTCCTGCCTACAGAGAGAGGGAGGTAGAGCCTTGAAATGATAATGCTAGGAACAGCAAAAAATAAAATGTCCACACCCTGTCATAAAAAACACCAAAAACCAATGGAGATGCAGGGAGGGAGCAACTACTGCAGTAGTGATCATTTGAACATCTACTGTTATGGCAAGTTCAACTTACACAACTGTACGATGTTCATCATTTGATCACTGCTGCCATAGACATAGCTACATGAATAGATTATCTTAGTGAACTACATTTGGGAGTTAGAAGAAGAGTCCAGAAGTCCCTGGAGAATGTGCCTAGCAAAGCTCGATTTAGACAGAGAAGGAATCAAGCTTAATAATGCCTTGTAAAAAAGTACTTACAGAAAAAGCGCTTCTACAATACTAGAATCCAAATCTTTCCAAAATGCCATAGATGAAAACAAGCCCCTGGTAGAATGGGACTTGATCCTACCAGGAATAGTTCAGCTGCGGCGAGTATTGACCATACCAGGAATATTGTGGCGCGTATAACAGTCATTTGGAAATCTATTCTGGCACAAGTTTCCCTTCTTGCCTTCACAAGAAATGAACAATTGATCCGAAGATTAGAAAGATTTAGTTTTGTCAAGATAGTACCCAAGTTGTCTGCGGACATCAAGATAGTACCAGAGTTGTCTTTGGATGTCAAATGTATGGAGTATGTTTTCTCCATCTTTTTTATATTCAGGAAAGAAAACTCCCAGTACCACCACAGGCATAAAAAGGATTACTTCTCAAAGAAACCCTGCCCCTACAGAAAATGAAAATTGGCTGACCCACCATAAGAATTTGTAACTCAGCAGAGGTCAGATCAATCTGTGAAACCTTTTTCCATGTTAAGAACCACAAGTAGCTCGATTAACAGGCTCAAGTAAATAAAGTGTTAGCTTATCTAACACAAAATTAAGATTACAAGGAGGGGCCAAGAGTTTTCTTGGAGGCCTCTAATGCAAAACATCTTTAAAAAACATTTTGAAGTGAGACTGCATTGAAAGAGGTGTATTCATGGGCAGACATGCTGAAATGAACCTTCGTAGAGGATTAAAAATGAGACTAGATGGCAATACTGTACTGTTATATACATATAAATACTGTAAGACCAGAAATAACTAGCCCTAAAAAGGTGCCGGTGATGTTTGCACCAACTAAAAAAAATTTCCCTTTGCTAATGTATGATTTTCTAGAAGTAGGCTTTCTTGCCTTCATTAGTGCCTACTACTGTGTGTACTCAGTAAACAGATGCTTAAAAGGAAACAAGACCATCATCTAATCAGCCAACTGAGATGATTAAGGTCGTAGTGCATCAAAGAGAGGCAGTGATGAAGCTTATGGTAATTGCCCCTGGCCATTTCCAAAAGAAGGGAGAACAATGGATGTCCGGGACGGAAGGGAGTAACCACAATGATCTTAGAGAATCCGTTCTGAATCTTGAGAAGTACCTTGGATATTAGTGGAAAGCATACAAAAATTCCTGTCCAAGTAAAAGAAAAGGAATCTGTCTTCCAGGTCTTTTACATGGAGTCCTGGAACAGAATCTTGCTGGTTCATTGTTCAGAAAGGAGGCTTCTGGATGGCGCAGTGGTAGCATTGTCGCCTCACAGCAAGAGGTTCTCCGGTTCAATTCTTGACTGGGGTGGAAACTGCAGTAGTTGCTCCCTCCCTGCATCTCCATTGGTTTTTGGTGTTTTTTTATGACAGGGTGTGGACATTTTATTTTTTTCTGTTCCTAGCATTATCATTTCAAGGCTCTACCTCCCTCTCTCTGTAGGCAGGAAAGCTCTGAAGGGAGTCTTTCCCCAAACTTGTCTTTTTTTAGTCGGCTTAGCTGAAGCTATTGGAACAGAATCTTGCTGGCTGATTGTTCAGAAAGGAGGCTTCTGGATGGCGCAGTGGTAGTATTGTCGCCTTACAGCAAGAGGTTCTCCGGTTCAATTCTTGACTGGGGTGCCTTCTATGAAGAGTCTGCATGTCCTCCCCTGCATCTGTGTGGGTTTTCTCCAGGTGCTGTGGTTTCTTCCCACATTACAAAGACATGCATCTGGAGCGTTTCTTCCTGGGCCTCCACTGAAAACCATCTTTGTTCCAAGTCGGACTTTCCCAGTAAACAAATGTTAAATAAATAAAAACAAATATAGGAGGTCTATTTGAGGAACTATCCAGAGATGGATCCAGTCTTGGAAGATGCCCGGTCTACTTTCCATTCATGAGGGTCTGCCCTGGCCCTGCTCATCTTGCCTGCCACACAACTTTACTCTGACAGAATGTAGGATGCCTGTAGAATGAGACTGTAATGTGAAGTTATACCCCAAGCTAATACAGCTAGTCTGCAAAGTAAGTACAACCTGGTTCCCCCTTGCTTCTTGGTATACCACATTAGTGTGATATTACTGCCTGTAACCACTTAAAATGAGTTCCTGCAGATCAAAGATGGTTCAGAGAGTTGAGTGCCTTGATCAGGGCAAGTATCCCATTGATATTTGTATGCTTGCATCCGTCCTTAGTGCCCCATACTCCCTGCACTTTTATTCCTCTGAAAATGTGCCCCAAGCAATGTCTGAAGCATCTGCAGTGATAGACTTACTTGGAGGGAGAAGGGGAGACCTGGATTTAAGGACATCAGTTGTCTTCAACAAACACAGCACTGAGATTTGAAATGATACAGGTTGTTGATGCTGGGAATAAAAACAATTCATATACCACTGTATCTTTCTTGTAGAGTCTTGCCAGGGGTATCATTAGAATCATAAATGCCACTAGACCAAAATCCTGAGGTATTCCCTCACAATGACCATAATTTGAATGGAAAATCTTAGAAATTAATCTAAATAAATATCTATTTTTTTCCTGTGGAAGAAAAGCTCTTTGAATTGAGGTGTCTAGTTGACATCCCAGAAACACAACTGTGTGTGAAGGAGCCAAGAGAAACTTTTGAATGTTCTCTTTGAATCGCAGCCTATGTAAACAGATGTCACTCAAGAGAAAGATTCATGATACCTTGAAAAAGACTCTGCAAAAGATGTCAAAATATGGAAAAAAAACCTGTTAACCTGCAACTTGCAATGAGCTTTAATTGGACCTAGACAGTGAGAAAACTTCTGTATTGGATGGTCCAAAGGTTAAGGTAGAGAACTGATAAGGTTTTGAATGTACAGATCACATTAAGAACAGTCTGAAGTCTGGATGAATAGGGTTGTGCTGATAAGCACCTTAAGTCTAGTACTACCTGGAAACTTGAAAAGGGCAGCAGGAACATGTTGTGAAGGGACATCATTTTAAATTAGGGCACTATCAAACAGGTTTAGGAAAGAAAGATCTAGAACTGGTCTCCAAGCATTTTATTTTTTGGCACTAGGAACAAAGTCTGATCTAGAGGAAAAGAATGACCTCCTGAAGTGTGGGGAGGGGGAATTTCCGCCCACTGCCATATAACCGTGATAAATGATATTTAGAAAATTTATCTTATATTTTGCCAAAGAGAAAACTGGAAATTAAGATTTTCTGGAAGAAAAGGGGGGCCAAGGTCACTTAAATAGTCAGAAATATTGGCCTGTCCTTGGTTCTGGGAGGTTAGAAACTTTTTTGGAATTCTCTTGCCATTCCTGCTTAAACATCTGTTCACCTCAGGTGGTTTATTCTATTTTCTGCCAAAAATGGAAGAGGGGAAAGAAAAACCCCATGGACAACTGGGAAAACGGAGAGCTGAAAAATCTTAAAAAAAATTCCCTGGATCACCTTGTCCCTTCTATCACACTTTTTGATCACCTCTGCAGTAGAGGGACCAAATATTAAATCTCTATCCAATGGAGAATTTAAAGTCTCATTTTATCAAAATGAGAAAGGTACAGAGAATATAGTCATGCAAGCCTCCTTAAAACAATACCAGTGGCCATAGCCCTAGTAGTAGTGTGGCCATAGCCCTAGTAGTAGTAACAGAGTCATTCACACACTGTAGTGACCTGTGCAAAAGAAACTAAGATCTGATATTTACATTATTATTTTTTTGGCATTTATTGCTATTTTAACCCTCTTGGCCAAGCAGATGGATCTATCCGGAGCTACAGAATTGGATTATAATCCAGAAGAAAGAGAAAATCCAAGGGAAAACCTTACAAAAAAGATTTCTTCAACATCTATCCTGCATGAAGAGTGCCTTATGGCAATTTGACTTTGGTGGTCCAACGGATGATGTAGTAGAAGTGACCGAAGAGTTAGAACGCCTGCAATATCTAATGGATGACAGAGAGAGACTTTGAGACTCAAGAGACTACAAGCTCAATGTCATCACTTTCAGTTCTGCTTAGAAAAAAAAAAAAGATTGTTCCACACGGACTAAGAGTATTCAATATGCCAACGCAAGGAACCTATTATCCAGAGCTGTTAACTCGTTGGCAACAACTCAACCTCGAGGTAAGCGGCAAGTACCTGACTTTACTTGTCGAGTTCTTTGAACCAAAGGAACGTAAATTGATTGACATTATAAAAGAAAAACAAGAAAGTTTATTTAAGAACTTTCCATCTAATGTAATGAATTCATTATTTGAAAGTTTGTTAGATAGTGTTACAGCATATGAGCGCAAACTTTTACAGCAAAAAAGAAATAAAATTATACGAAATACCAATGATTTTCGACTAGGTCACGTCTTCACGTGGCCTAGATGGAATCAAACATTTGATGATGCTAACGAACAAGAATTAATATCTGATGCATCAAGAAAAGTTAAAAAAGGACTTTCTTATACAACGAATGAATGATAAAGCTGAACAATTAAATGTGATAACTGCTAGCAATGTGAATGTTAATCCAGTACATGTACGTGAACCAGAAACACATAATACTTGAATATTCCTGTAATCATTGACAATGAAATTGAAGTTATTGAGACCAGTCAGGCTGAGAAGCCAGACTCACAGCAAACAAATTTATATCAGACTGTAGAAGTGGTAAAATCTACTGTAAATTTAGAAGTACAGCCAGTAGTTAGACCAAAAATTAAACAACATATACCACTTCCACTAGTCAGTGGGGATATTTCCTTTCCTTTGCCAGTGAGGACAGAGAGGGGAGGGAGAAGAAATAGAAGTTATGTTCTTACCATAACGTTCCATGTTAGTTGTCTTCTTCTCGCCTTCTTCTTGCTGGATGGGTCCGGAGCCGATCTCGGCTCCGACTCGGCCACTCTAAAGCTCGAGAGTTGGTTCCACCGGCTCGAGGCTCCCCTTATATCCCACAATGCTAGGCGAGTTACCTCAGATCTCGCTTTAAGCTAACCCCAGCTTATAACAGAAAAACAGTATAACTGTGAAAACATAGAATCCACCTCTAACAACAAGAAGAAGAAGGGTGACCTATATCCTGAACAGGAAATATGCATAATAGCATATAGCTAAGAAAGAGGTGGTAGAAAGAGAGGTCACGATCACAACTCCTCTAGGTCTGTCCAGGCCGGGGAAGGAGGGTGAAGAAGAAGGCGAGAAGAAGACAACTAACATGGAACGTTATGGTAAGAACATAACTTCTATATGTTAAGTTGTCTATCTCGCCTTCATTCTTGCTGGATGGGACCAAGGCCCCTAGCACCTTGTCCCGGGTGGCCTAACGGAACAGACTCCTGAGAACAGTGGAACCAAAATTAGCTCTATGCCTAGAAGCTAAATCCAACTTATAATGGGAAATAAAAGTGTGAGGAGTAGCCCAAGTAGCCGCTGCACAAATGGTGTCAATAGGCAGTCTGTCTTGAAAGGCTAGAGAAGTAGCCAAAGCTCTGGTGGAATGGGCTTTAGGCTTATTAGGCAGTTTTTTGTGTCTAATCTCATAAACAAGGGTAATCAGAGATGTTAGCCATCTAGATAAAGATACCTTTGAAACTGGAAGTCCCTTTCTGCTTCCGTGATAGGAGACAAACAGCTGATCAGATTTTCTGAATTGTTTAGTCCTGTCCAAGTAGTACCTTAATTGACGATGAACATCCAGACAGTGTAATTTTTGTTCAGACCTATTTGAATACTCCGGGAAAAAAACAGGGAGGTCAATGCATTGGTTTAGATTTGATGTTGAAACCACCTTAGGCAAAAAGGACGGGTTGGTTCGTAAGGAAACTCTGTCCTTATGGAACACAAGGTAAGGAGAACGACAACTGAGTGCTTGAAGTTCTGAAATTCTTCTAGCTGATGTGATAGCCACCAGAAAGAGAGTTTTCCATGATAATAATTTTAAGGAACATGAAGCTGCAGGTTCGAAAGGGGAAAGAATCAAAGAAGCAAGAACTAAATTTAGGTCCCAAAGAGAAGGAGGATTTCTTACAGGAGGTCTGAGAAGAAAAACTCCTTTCAAAAAGGCTTTGCAGAGTTTGTGGGACATTAGGGATTCAGAAATACCCACATGGAAATTAGAAATAGCTGCCAATTGAACTTTAAGAGTAGATGGAGATGAACCTGCATGGAAGAGTTCAGCAAGAAAATCGAGACTAGTTGGATGGAAGCGGTGAAAGGATCTATGTCCTTTCCTTGTGCCCAATAAGAAAAATCGCTTCCACTTACTCAAATAAATCTTTCTAGTGGAAGATTTATGGGAAGCTATCAATATATCTCTAACAGAGTGAGATAATTGAGGAAGCCTGGCTACGGTTGGAAGTGGAGGAACCAAGCAGTGAGGTTCAGAGAGGGGAGGGAGCGATGAAACTGACCCGACTGATGGATCAAAAGATCTGGAACTAGGTCCAGATTCCACGGTCGCTCCAAGAGAAATCGATGTAGGAAGGGGAACCACACTTGTCGAGGCCAGTAAGGAGCAATGAGGATCAATGAGGCCTTCTGAGCGATAGCTTTCTGTATTACTTGAGAGATCAGTGGGGAAGGAGGAAATGCATACAGAAGTCCCCGGGGCCAAAAGTACAGTTTTGTACCTACCATAAATGTAGATGTTCGAGGATTCCATTGCTGCAGTCCTTACTATTGGGTATAGTCCGCATCCAGTCGGCCCGAATACCAGAGTATAAGGCTGACGTCGGTCAGGGCGCATTAGACTGACGTCAGTACGTCAGGGTACTAATGCGCATGACCGGCGTCATATCCTCAGTCTTTTCTTGCCCCAGATGTCAGAAGACCCTAAAAAGACAAGGCCCAAAATACCTGCACCAAAACATGAACAATATATACAAAAATATAAGCAGGTAAACTCACCTACACAACCACCCCTAAACACAGAGGGGAAGGAGGGAGGAATTGGACTGCAGCAATGGAATCCTCGAACATCTACATTTATGGTAGGTACAAAACTGTACTATGTTCTTCGTTTTCCATTGCTGCAGTCCTTACTATTGGGTAGAATCCCAAAGCAGAGGTAAGGGAGGCTGGCAAATCATAAAGAAGCAGGAGCTGACAACATGCCTTGCAAAACAGCTGTGGCAAAACCAGCCCTAGACTTAGAGTAGATAGGAAGGTGATAATGCTTAGAGAAAGTATGCACTGAACTCCAAGTAGCTGCTTCCAAAATATCCTTAGTTGCCACCCCGTAGAAATGCTGTTGAAGTGGCAGTAGCCCTAGTGGAATGAGGCCTAATCCCAGCTGGAACCTCCTTGCCATGATGGGAATAACAAAATGCAATGCAAAAGCCAATCCACCTAGAAATAGTTTGTTTTGACACAGGCTTGCCCTGAACTCAAAGCAAAAGAAACAAACAACTGCTGAGACTGCCTAAAATCCTTAGTCCTGCTTAAGTAATAACGCAATTGCCTGTGTACATCTAAAGTATGCAAAATCTTTTCCCCTTTATTTTGGGGGTCTGCATAAAAAGTAGGCAAATGAATAGTTTGGTTTAAAGCCACACTAGAAACCACCTTAGGCATAAAGGAAGGATTAGTACGTAATGATACCCTATCCTTATGGAAAACCGAAAAGGGCTCGACTGCCATACGGGCCTGCAACTCAGACACCCTTCTTGCAGAAGTAATAGCCAACAAAAAGCAGTCTTCCATGACAAATATTTCAATTCAGCAGTAGCCGCAGGCTCAAAAGGTTGTAGAGTAAGTTTTCCAACACAAAATTGAGATCCCAAGCAGGAGTAGGAGCTCTACGTGGGGTCTTATATTTTTGCCCCTCTAAGAAACTGCTTGAACAAAGGATGCGAAACAATGGTGGGTCACAATCATAGTGAGCTGAGATTGCTGCAGCATGAATCTTAATGGAAGAGAAGGACAGACCCTTGTCCAGTAACTCAGTAAGATATTGAAGAGCCATACTCAAATTAGGCTCAGAAATCTCCAAATTCTTTGCTTTACTCCAAAATAAAAATCTCTTCCATTTTGCTGCGTACACTTTCCTTGTACTAGGTCTCCTAGCTTCCATAATCACATTTAAAACTTGTTGAGGAAGTTGAGACCTGCTGTGTTTCAACACAGAATATGCCAGGCTGTCAGATGAAGAGAGTGAAGCTTGACATTGAGCAGATGACCGTCCTGCTGGGATAACAGACGTGGAATCAAAGGTTAAGGCCATGGAGGCTTCTTTACCAGACTCCGTTGTAGAGGGTACCAGTGTTGCCGAGGCCAATCTGGAGCTATCAAAATCATCCTTGGCCTGTCCTGTCTGACCTGTAACAGTACCTTTGGAAGAAGAGGCAGAGGTGGAAAGGCATACACATGAAGGTTTGTCCAACTGAAAGACAGAGCATCCACTTTCCAAGCTGTGTGATGAAACCCCTTTGTGCAAAACTGTGGCAGCTGGTGGTTTAGTGGAGAAGCGAACAGAGCTATGTCTGGAGTTCCCCATGACACTGTCAATTTCTGAAATACATGAAGATCCAGTTTCCACTTGTGGGGATCCATGATTTGTCTGCGTAACACATCTGCTAAGGAGTTCTGTGCTCCTGGCAGAAACCTTGCCTGAAGAGTTAGGTGCAAGCGTGGCGCAGTCTCCCATAAAATCATTGCTTGCCTGCATAGAGGATAAGAATGTTGTCTCCCTTGTTTGTTGAAGTACCACATGACAGTTGTGTTGTCTGTTAGAATCAACACCTGCCCTGGAAGAAGTAACTCCTTGAAAGCCAGCAATGTGAACTGGACTGCTAACATCTCCTTCATGTTGATATGTAGATGCTGTAGTCTGGCAGGCCACTTGTCTTGTATCCACTTTCCATTTAGATGAGCTCCCCAAGCAATGTCTGAGGCATCTGTCGGTAAAATCTGACTCGCCTCTGGCGGGTCACAGAGAGTCCCTTGTTTAGGTGACATTCCTGAGCCCACCACAAAAATTCTCTTTGAAGGCAAGGTATTATTTGAATGACAGTGTCTAAATCCTGGCAGTGCTGTGTCCATACATTTTTGAGATACCATTGTAACTTCCTCATATGCAGTTTGGCATTGGGAAGCACCAGAATACAAGATGCCATGAACCCTAATGCTTGAAGGACTGTCTCTGCAGTCAGCACGGACTGATGAGATAGTTGATGGAAGTAAAGTGATAGACTCTTTTGTTTGTCCGGGGTTAAAAGGCCATCTGGGCTGCTGTATTCAGTCTCACACCCAGAAAGCACATGTCTTGAGAGGGTACTAGACTGGACTTTATTTCGTTCACAGAATACCTAGGCATCTTAGCACTGCTATAAGATATTCCAGATGCTGTAGAAGGTCTTCCTTTTCTTGAGCCAGAATCAGGCAGTCGCCTAAATAAGGATAGATTTGAAGTCCTTGTAGCCGGAAGTAAGCTATCACTGGAGCCAGAACCTTTGTGAATACTCTGGGCGCAGTAGATAAGCCAAAGGGCAATGCAGAGAACTGATAATGAGAATCTCCAGCTCGAAACCGCAGATACTTCCTGTAACTTAGCCTGATAGGCACATGAAGGTAAGCTTCCTTGAGATCTAAAGTTACCATCCAGTGATCTTTGCCCAGCAGGGGTAAAAGCTGTAGTAACGTCAACATCTTGAACTTGGGAATGTCCAGATAAGTGTTGAGGAGAGATAAATCCAAAAGCAGTCCCCATATGTTCCCCTTCTTTGGTACTAGGAACATGCGAGAATAAAATCCTAGGCCCCTTTCTGATACAGGGACTGGCTGAATGATGTCCAACACCCATCTGTCTTGAGTAATTAAATCCCAATTTTCTTTGAAAAGAGACAGTTGTCCTTCCAAAGGAGCTGCCAGACGAGAATCTACTGGCAGCTGAAAAGGCAGGTCATTGGGTCTGTTTACGAAAGGACTGACCCCTGCCCTCACCAGAAGTCTGAGCAGGTGAACTCCTGTTCTAGGCCTAAAGAACCTTGAGCCCTGCCCCTACCACGCCTAGACCTACCCCTAGACTGGGAATCATAAGCAGGATATGTCCACCCCTTAGCAGGCCAATTTCTACTAAACTTCGGTGGCTGTACCTGCAAAAATCTTTAACAGTTTGCATAGACTTAGCTTTGTCCTCCATTTTCTTTAAAACTGCTTCCACAGGTGAACCAAACAACACATCAGACTGTAAAGGAGCATCCAAAATCCTTGTCTTAACATGCTCAGCCAAATTTTGATCCCTCAACCAGGCATGCCTGCGAAGAACAGAACTAGTGGCAGCCACCCTCGAGGAGGCCTGCACAGCATCAAAACCACATTGCAAAGAATGCTTGCCCACTTGTTCAGACACATAAACTAAATCCAGCAAGTCTTTACAATCAATACCTTCCGCCAAAGCATCCACCTTAGATTTCAATTGTGAAAGGAGATAATTTTGATATTTCAGCATGTGAAACTGACAATTCAACGCTCTCATGGCTAGAGTGGAAGAAGTATACACTTTCTTACCCCACCTATCTAACGCCCTTGCCTCTTTGTCAGTGGGAACAGGATTTTTAACCACAGAGGCCTTAACACCTTTAGGCCCCTGAGAAACAGTTTCTGGGTCCGCCCTAGGACTCTTAAACAAATACTTATGAGCTTCGGCACCCTATAGTACCTATCAGGTTTAACAGGAGCAGGAGGCAAAGAATCAGGGTTCAGGAAGCCTCCAAAAACATCTTCCACCACATTCAACACAGGAGGTATAGCTAAGGGCCTATGCTGGGGTAAAACAAGAATTCCCTAAGCCTCTTCCTGGAATCAGAGTAATCCTGGCCTTCCCATTTAAAGTGCTCCCTCATGGAATGCAGAGTCTCTGAAAATGAAAAATCCTCAGGAGGAGAAGCCAAGGAGTGGCATCATCCACATCAGAATCAGAATAATGAGGATACTCCTGCAAATCTTCCGTAGAAGACTCAGAAGCCCCTGAACCCTGTTCAAAACTGTCAAACTCTGGTTCCACTCTAGGCCTCTTATCAGGAGGGCCCATAGAACCTCTAATCATAGTAATCAAATCTTCTGCCATTTTAAGCATATGTTTCTTAGGTACAGAACCCGAAAGGCTAGGAGAAGCCCCTACTGAAGCTGAAGTTGGCCTACCTCTAAAAGAAGTTTTGGCAACAGAAGGAGAGGCTCTAACTACTTTGGGAAGAGAGGGAAGAATAGTTACCTGAGAAGCCCCCTCAGCCTGGCCTGCCTCCTGAGAGGGTACATCCTGTAACAGTAAAGTTTCTGTCTGAGACTCCATAGAAACTCCTGGCAAAACCTCCGGCTCCACTGAGCCACCTAAAGAACCGACGTCCGGGACTGCCGGTTCATCAACCCTAGGCTTCGCTGTTTTGTCCTTGCGCTTGGACGAAGCGGGCGCCGGAGCATCCGACGGCATTTTATAATTACAACGCTTCCCAAACACTAATCTGGCACAGTCTAACCTCCTCTTAATAGTCGTTTGTTAAACCTAGCACAAGAGCGGCAACCAACAACGTCGTGCTCAGGCCCTAAACAAGGTATACACAATGTATGGTAATCCCTATGAGGTATTTGTTTCCCACAAGAAATACAGTTATTCACTTTTTCTGACATCCGGTTAAATACTGAGGCAAGAAAAAACCAAAATGTTCCCCAACGGGGTACCTAGCCAACTCTGATTCGGTCTGAAACTCCGGTTTCGGAAATATTTCAGAACGCCAACCTGCACTCGCAAAACTGCTTCTGCATCGGACCACGCGGCAAAAAAGACTGAGGATATGACGCCGGTCATGCGCGTAGTACCCTGACGCACTGGCGTCAGTCTAATGCGCCCTGACCGACGCCAGCCTTATACTCTGGTATTCGGGCCGACTGGATGCGGACTATACCCAATAGTAAGGACTGCAGCAATGGAAAACGAAGAACATCTTGGACTAGCGCGTCCCTGCTGGGTTGGCCTGGTAAAGGGAATAGAGTGAAGTACTCTTTGCACTTGCTGTTTTGGGGAGTAGCAAAAAGATCGCAGCAAGGCTGACCCCACTTGAGAAATATCTCTCTCACTACAGAGTCTTTCAGAGACCACTCGTGAGGCATGAGAATAGCTCTGCTCAACTTGTCCGCAATGTGATTGGACTTCCCGGGGATATGCGTTGCTATCAGAAAACGCTGAGAAGAAATCGCCCATTGCCACAGTCTGAGTGCTTCTCGACACAGGGGGTATGATCTGGTTCCGCCTTGTTTGTTGATGTACCACACTACAGACATGTTGTCTGTCTGGATTGCAAACAGTCCCAAGGGAAGAGAGTCTTGAAGGGCTTGCAACGCTAAAAGCACTGCTCTCATCTCCAGAACATTTATGTGCAAGTGGCATTCGTTTGGTTGCCATGTGCCCTGGACTGTCCTGCCCTGATAATGCCCCCCCCACCCGATCAGGGAGGCATCCGTTGTCAGAGTAGCAACCGGAGGAGGTGGAACAAATGGTCTCCCAACAGGAGCTGGGGAAGACATCCACCACATGAGATGCTTTTGCACGCCGTGATCATAATGGTGTGAGACATGGGGAGTTCCTGATATGACCATTGAGAAAAAAGCATCCACTGAAGGATCCGCATGTGGTATCTGGCCAATGGGAGGAGAGGTATGGCCGCTGCCATGATTCCCAACACCTTTAGAACTAACCTGGCCTTGGCTCTGTTGTTGTTGAGAAGAAGAGACACCAATTTTTGAATGTCTGATATCCTTTGGTTCGTTAGTGTTGCAGACATGTTTACAGTATCTAAATTTGCACCTATGTAGGTAATAGTACGACAAGGCGACAAAACAGACTTTTCGCAATTTATTGAGATACCCAGTTCTTGACAGCGAAAAGTGTAATCTCTGGCCATCAAGAGGAGATGCTTGGTGGGAGCTGTGAGGAGCCAGTCGTCCAAATATGGAAACACCTGGAATCCTTGTCGCCTCAGGTGAGAAGCTACCACTGCCATGCATTTGGTAAACACCGGGGCAGTGGTGAGACCAAAGGGCAGGGCCCTGAATTGAAAATGACTGGTTCCCAGCCTGAAGCGGAGGAATCTTCTGGAGCGCCTGTTCATTTTTATGTGATAGTACGCGTCCTGAAGGTCTATAGAGTACATCCAGTTTCCTTTTCCCAACAGGGGAAGAATGGATTGCAGCGTGACCATCCGAAATCTTGTTTTCTTGACCCATCTGTTCAAGATACTGAGATCCAAAATTGGTCTCCAGTCCCCTGTTTTCTTTGGAACTAAAAAGAACCTTGAGTAGATTCCGGATCCTAGTTGGTCTGCTGGCACTGGCTGAATAGCCCTTTTTGCAAGCAGTTTTGAAATTTCCAAAGCTGCTATATCCCTTTGAGCTGGTGGAACATCTGGAAGGGATTTTTGATTGACTTGGAAAACGAAGAAAGGGAATAGAATAACCTTCGGAAATGATGGACTGTACCCATTTGTCTTGTGTCAGGGATAGCCAGGCTCCTGGGTACAGTGACAATCTTCCCCGACTGCCTCCGAAGATGGGCAGTCGGGCAACACCTCAGGGATGCTGAAAGGGCTTATCGGAAGACGCTTCGATTGCCCTGGTTCTGCGGACCCCTCTGCCTCTAGGGCGGCGTCTACCATTGTTGTTCCCCTCTGCCTCTGGCGGGAACCGACTCTGTGCCAGGCAGTCCCTTGAGATTGTTTACGGAACCACATCTTTCCCTTCTGGCCTTTGGGGTAAGGCCTAGAAGGAGTGGAAAAACGGACTCCGACGGCAGAAAGGGTCTTGCCATCCGTCTCGCACCTAGTCAGGGTTTCTTTCACTTGTGGACCAAAAAGAGATGATCCATCAAAAGGGGAGTTTGTGAAAGACGCCTTGAAAGGTTCCGAAAATTGCATAGCCACATCCAGGCGTGTCTACGTAAGGCTACCCCTGTTCCTGCCCTGCTCGCCCATCGGCCGCATAAGAGAGGAGGCGCATGGAGGAGTTGGAAATAGAATTAGGATAGCCAGCTGCGTGTTCATTTTTCTTGGAAACCCGCAGCTGTAGGATCTTTAGCATTTCACTCGCTTCTTTGATCAAGTCCCTTTGAAGACGAGTGAAATGGCACAGGTAATTCAGCTTAACGCATAGTAAATGTCGCTGAGGAGAACATCCGCTTCCGCACTATCCATGGACCTAGATTCCTTGTTAGGTGGATGGACAGGCACTGAAGGATCAGCCAGTTCCTTCTTTGTGGCGGCAGCTACCACCATAGCATCCACAGAGACTCCTTTTGATAAAAATTCCTTGTCTGCTGGAGCTGTGATGAATTTGAGGGTCTCCTGGGAGTGGGGTCCACTGAATCAGGAGCCATCCATGCCTTTTAGCAACCACCTGCATGAGGGGGTCAAGGGGGACACCCAGGAGGTGGAAGGACGAGCCAAACGCCTCAAGATACACAGATTGCCTCCAAGGGTTGAGGGCTGGCCAATTTCCCTCTGTTTAAGGATCTCTAGGATGTCTGCAAAAGAGACATCTTCAGAAGGGGAACGGGGAACCCTCAGAATCATCCAGATCTGTGTCGGACGTGATAGACTCAGGTGAGTCAATGTGCTTCCTCTGCACTTCCTCTTCCGAGGGGCTCTTCTGCCAAACCAGGAGAGGCCTCGAAGAGGATGAAATCCCACAGGGGCTCCTGAGGAGTTGGCTCTCTGCGGTCCGGGATGAGGGAGTGAGTCGACTTACCCTGAGGCAGCATAGAGGAGGGGCTGACGGAGCCGACTGTGGAGTAGAGCCAGGCTCTAACACACCGCATGACCTCGAAAGCACCCCTGCCAGGCAGAGCCAGAGGTCCCCGCCCGAGGAGCTAAAGACCCCCCGGCACCGACAGTGATGGCTCGAGGTCGATGTCGGAGCCGAACTCACCAGCCAAGCACCGAGAGGGAGAGGGGTCGGACAAGGGTCCGATGCCACTCACCTCGGAGCCGACGAGGGAAGTCCGGCGCCGAGATTCCTCCATGGAAGAAGACGGAGCCGAAGACAATTGTCTCGCCCGAGGTGACCACAGTCTCGGTTCCGACATCACCGGCCCGAGCTCAAGAGAGTCGAAGGAGGAAGGAGTTGATGGACGGGACAGGCACCGACTGATGAGTCGGGCTCTGAAGCATCTGGGCCAGTGCCTCAGACTTAAGTAGTCGACTCACCACCCTCTGAAGGTCATGATCGGACAACCTCGATGACCTAGAGGAATGAGACCTTTGGCCCGCTCAGACAGCAGGGGAGAACCTGGAGCCGAATGAACGGAGCCAAGAGAAGGTGACCTAGACCTCTTTCTGGTTGTCGGCTCAAGATCTTGTCGGAGCCGACACGGGTACTGATAACCTCGGCTCCGTCGAGCCGAGGAGCCACAGAAACTGTGGACTGAGTCTTATCGGGCTCCAGCCGGAGCCGATACAGGCAAGGTTGAACAACCTGAGGTCTCGGCTCAGAAGCCGGAGCCAAGACCTCGATGCCTTGGAGGGCTTCCCTGTTGAGATAGACAGGGAATCCTCAGGCTTCAACAAGCCTCTCAAAATGAGCTTGTTTTTCCTTTCCTGCAGGACCCTGGGGCTGAAGCCATGGCAGACAGCACAGGAGTCCTGCAGGCAAAGGCCCCAGACATAGACACAAGAAGTGTGAGCCGCCTGTCAGAGACATTTTCTGACAGCACGCATCACACTTCTTGAACTGAGACCTTTGCTTCTTTAGACATAGCCTAACTGGTGAACACAAACACACACTCAAACACACCAGTTATACCCTGTCAGAAAAATTTACTTTAGTAGAAATACTAAAAAAAATAAAGTACAATAAAGTACAATAAACAGTAGCTTAAACTACACAAACACTCCCTAGGGAAGGGAAGGCCCAAGGCCCAAGGGAAGAACTAAAAGTTCTTTAAAAGAAAGAAACGGGAAAAAATTAGTTCGGGGATAAAATTCAAAGAACTACACTAATAGGACAATAATTAAACTAAAAAAGGGGAAATAGAGTGACTTTTAATAGAAAAAGCTTAAACTCACCAGGAACCGTAGAACAACCAACCTCAAGCTGTAGCGGCAAACGAGATCTGAGGTAACTCTCGCCTAGCATTGTGGGATATAGGGGAGCCTCGAGCCGGTGGAACCAACTCTCGAAGCTTTAGAGTGGGAAGTCGGAGCCGAGATCGGCTCCGGACCCATCCAGCAAGAATGAAGGCGAGATAGACAACTTAACATCGTGTTCTATGAGTCGGGGACGTCAGAAAAGGAAACTTTCTGGCGAATACACCCAGACTCAAACTATCAAGAAAATGTGGATAAAAGGGAAGAATCATTAGTATTGAACATTTCTTCGCATACACTTTCCTTAGAAGAAAGGAATGTACTTCAAAAGGGACTGAATTTCATTCCCACTACTAAAAGTAGTATGACAGATACTATATTAGATCTTAAAGTATTCTGTAGAAATATTATGCTTAAATATTTATTTGAAAAGGATAAACCTAAAGAAGAGCTAGCAACTATGAGAACGGATTTAGGCTTTAAGCGGTTAAGCAATTACATTCCAGTTAACCACCCACTAATTGAGGCTTATTTAAAAATTACAGAAGAACTTTTTAAATATTATGAACAACAAAATAAAAATACACAGAGAAATCTTAGAAACAATCTAACATACAAGGAAAGACTAGCATTGACGAACTTAATGTATAATGATTCGATTATAATACGGCCAGCTGATAAAGGGGGCCTTATAGTAATTATGGATTCAGGACATTATATGCAATCGATGAAACTTTTGTTAAGTGAGAAATCGTATAAATTGATTACAATGCAAGATGTTATTATAGTACATGTTACGAATACTCATATATATATATATATATATATATATATATATATATATATATATATATATATAAATAAAGGTGGCATTATTACTAAAGAAACATTTGAATACTTAATAAAAGATCCTCTTATTCCGATTATACAAGGTCAGCCCAAAGTTCATAAAGACAGTATAAACTCCACCTATGCGACCCATAGTCGCAGGTGGTGGATGGGTTACAGAACATTTATCTGTTTATATTGAGAAACACTTGAGACCAATCATAAATAAGAACAAATACGCCCTTAGGGATTCAAAATGCTTCTTAATTGATTTATATGAGAACTTAAAGATACAGAATAATATAGAATATATAATATTAGTGACATTTGATATTCAGTCACTATTTACAGTAATTCCGAATGATTTAGGAATCCAATATATACATACTTATATGTCTGCCAATAGTGAATTTTCATCTAAGAAAATAGACCTTGTTACTTGTTTTACTGAACTGGTCTTAGAGAATAATCTATTCTTATTTGACTATCAGCTATTTATCCAATGTGAAGGTGTAGCAATGGGTACCCCCTGTGCAAATGCTTATGTAAATATGTTTTTGGCACAGTGGGAAGAGAGTACACTCTTCACTTTGGATGAATTTAAAACAAATGTCATCTTTTATAGGCACTTTGTAGATTACCTCTTTATGTTATGGAGAGGTTTGTATGAGAGCCTAGATGCATTTTTTGATAAGATGAATGGTCTAACAGAATGGTTGAAATTCACAATGAATAGATCAAGATATAAGATTGAATACTTGGACTTGCTCATAGAAAAATTAAATGATGGCATGATAAATACTGGCATATTTCGTAAATCCTGTTATCGTAATTCTCTTTTATATAGGTCCAGTATGCATCCCACATATATTTTTAAAAATTTGATAAAGGGACAAGGCCTAATGGCATCTAGATTAAAATATATCAGACTCAAGTTTCAATAAAGAACTGTATGATATATAGGACAAACTACATATTAGAGGATATACACAAAGAGAGATCTTGGAAAGTCTTAAAGACGTTCCTGAACTATGCAAAAATAAAGCTGCCCCATATTTTGGACCAAGTATAATTGAAAATACTTGTACTATAAAGAGAGACATCCTTTGTTAAAATACCGATGTTTTTTACATCGGATAACAGCAGTCTGATTGATATATTTAAAAAGAACTGGTCCATTCTACAGGTAGACCCAAAAATTGAGCAGCTCGTAGGATCTAAGCCATGTTTTTTGTATAAAAATAAAAAGAATTTGCGAAGATTATTGTGTTATAATAAAGAAAATAAAGTACAAGAAGAAGAGCAAGGTACAAAACCGTGCCATGACTGTAATTTTTGTATATATATTGAACAATCTACTGTATTTTACCATCCAGACTTAAAAAAGAAATTTCATATTAGAGCAAGAGCCACATGTACAACAAGCAATGTAGTATATTTAGCTGTATGCCAGACCTGTTAATCATTTTATGTAGGAAAAACTAATAGATATTTTAAAGATAGGATTAGAGAGCATATTTATCATATAAAAAAAGGCTCTATGCAAAATGCTCTAGCAAAACATGTAGTTAGCTTAGGCAATACACACACCTTTAAATTTCAGGTATTAGGAATTATTCCTACTACTATGCGGCAAGGTGATATCAAAAATCATACTGAATATATAGAAAATAATTGGATAATTTTATTAAGGGCTGATAGGGAAAGGGGCTTAATGAACGTGCTACCATTAAGCCCCTATTAAATAAACGTAGACAAATAAAATAAATTGAAGCCCCTGTTATATATTCATTTTTAGGTATATATCCATTATTTACATATTTATATATATTTTTGGTTAGTTTTATATATGACACTAAGGTTCGTTATGTTGTACATACATGCATATTTATTTATTTTAGTAAATATGATTTATGTATATATATATAAAATGTAGCATTATATTTTCATTTATTTTAATAGTTTTTGTTTGTATTAGTGTAAGATGTTAGAAAGAATGCTTAGAAGTCAGTAATTTCATAGGAAAGCAAGCATTTTATTATAGGATTGGGTCTCTATTATTTTTTATACATATTTTATGAATACACAAATGTTTTAGAACAAAATACAACATAAAACAAATGTTTTTATATATATATATATGTTGTCATTTTTGGCAAAGTAACTTGTACGTAACTATGTTACTTTTAGAATTTAATGAAATTATTTTTGATTTGGGTT
>NC_056732.1:480674676-480693816 GCF_019279795.1 Protopterus annectens | reverse complement strand
AATTTAAAAATAATGGCAATTAATAGATTTGTGGTGTACAGATGAAATTTGGAACATAGGTAGAATACATACATAGTACACAGGTACAGTACATACATGGAAACTGTTTTGAGGTGGTAAAGCTTGCATTAGTGTTATTTGTGTTTGGGGGAAGTGAGGTTGGAACTGTCCCAGATACTAAGGATAGAATTGGAGATGGGCACAAAGTGGTGATTAAATTGTGTTTAGATGGGAACTTTAGTGTCAGGGATGGTTGGTTTGGGGTAGCTTTTTTAGTGGGTTTTAGTAGCTGGTTTACATTTTTTCAAAATTTTGGGGGTGCGTGGTGTTGGTATTTAGTTTGTAATATCATGTAGTATGATTTTGTTGTCTGGCCTAATGGTATTTTTACGCATGGTTGCACAGTTCTTGGTTACTTAGTTAGAGCTTTGTGTTTCTTTGTTTTTTTATAGTAAAGCCAGGCAGTGCCTCTGGACTTGAGGATTTGTTTGGTTTCTTTACTGATCCAGGGGTTTATAGAGGTACTAACTTTGATTTTACATAATGGAGAGACAGTGTCTAGGTGTTGTAGAAATGTTTTGTTGAAATATGCCACAGCCTGGTCAAGTGGGTGGGTTTTTAGTGGAGGGTCCAGTCACAGTTACAGAGTAAAGTATTGAGGACCTCAGGAGAAAAAAAATTGTTTCTAGTGGACTTATAGTTAGTGGTTTTGCATATGCTTGTTCTACTACATATAAGGTATATTATGTTGTGGTCACTTAAGGTGTCTGGGAGAGGTTGCCTGTGGGGTAAAGCAAATGTACTGTTGTTAGGACCTTAGTCAGGTGATGGATTCCTTTTAGATTTTTATCACATCTAACTGAATTTGGACTAGGCTAAGCTGAGTAGCCATGGAAATGTATTAGATTACTTGATGGTTCTGATATACAGGTGAAGAAACCAATCTAGGTTACGAAATCTCCCCAGAATAAGGGTTTCTTGTGAGTATGTAGGAAGAACACCAATTGCGGATAAGAAGTCTTCTCAAGGCTAGCAGGTGTATTACCAGGTGGAATATAGATCACAATTGTGGTGATGACCTTTTAGGGTAAGTTGCAAGCCAGTTGTGTGGGGCAAACCTTGCGTCCCAGTTATAGGGGGAGGGGTCGGAGTTTGGTATTAGACGTACAGTTGTTGGACTTATACAGTAAGGCAGTTCCACCCCCTTTACAAAGTGGTCTGTCTTGTCTAATGATATTGTAGCCGGTAGGGAGAACTTCTGAGTTAGCTATATTTTTATTTAGCCAGGTTTCTGTTAAAGTAAATATGTCTTGGGAGTAGTATGCTATTGTGGCCTGGAGTTCAGGTATTTTATGTTTGATACTTCTAATATTAATATTTAGCATTGAAAGATGGTTGGTTTTGCTGCTGTTGTTGATTTGCCCAGGGATGAAGATAGTGGGCATATTATGTTCTGACAATTGTGTTGGACAGGATGAATTTGGGCCTGGGTTGGGGTGGATGTCCCCACTTATGGTGAGCCTGGTGTTAAAATGGTGATACAGATGTTGGAGTTTGGTGATGAGTGTGAGAAAGTATTGTGTTTTTTTGGAGTAGGAATGAGAGCATATGTGTTTATTTCTGAACTGGTCTGTTATGTACTTCTTGAACAATTGTGGGCAGATATTATTATAATGTGCGGTGTCTGTATATGAGAGTGCATAATATAGTGTTATGCTACTAAGTTTAGGGATATTGCTAGAGTGATAACTTGTGGAGTTATAAAGAATTATGAGAAGACATACTATATTTAGTTGTGTGATAGTCATGGTTATAAAGTTTAAGTTGGTTCTAGGTGGAGGTGTGAATAGAAATTATAGGGTTGCACTATATGTGGATATGTAAATAGTGTGTGGTGATGTAATAATGCCAAGCAGGAATGAGAGCGGTTGGGAGTATTTTGTGGTGGAGCAAGTGGGTGTGGTGTAATGTGATCTGACTTGAAGAGCTGTGATTGGTGGAGGTGATGTGAGGTTGAGCTGTGGGTGTGGTTGCGATTACTATAAATGTAGAGTTAGTGGTGGCAGGAGGGAATTGGGGGGCAGGGCAGGGGAGCAGAGAGAGCCAGAGCATTAGTGAGGGTGAATGGAGTGGGGCAGAGCCCACCAAAACAAGAGTAATGAGCAGCAAAAAGTAAGTGTCACTTTACAAATGTGAACACTTTAAACAAATTCCTGAAGTGTAGTGTCTTACCAGCAAGCAGAATTCAATAGCTGAAAAGCACTTGTGTCCTGGTGGGAGACTAGTAATTTAAAGATGGCTCCATGCTCAGCAGGATTCTAATATAGACTTAGTATTGGGGAAGGGGATTGCACAAGGGGTGTAAACCAGGTGGAATGCACATAAAACAGCAAAACCAGACAGGCAATCAGTGGAAATCTTTCAGTGAAGGCCTCAGAGGGGGTGAGTAATAATTCAAACTCTACCTGTAAAGTGAAGGAGAGAAGAGACAGCAAAGTTTATTAAGGTTGGGAGTGTGTCTTCACTTTGACTTCCTTATTAGTAGCCAGTCTGTGCACAGCTTAGAGTAGGGAGATACATTAGCAATGAAGGGGAATGTATAGAAATGCAAATAAACAGGTGGGTCTCAAGTGATACAAACTAAGGCAAAAAGCACTGAGAGGGCTGCTTGATGGTTAATTTAATCACAGAGATCTGAATTAAATGTATACTGTCTATTGGACATTTAGGATTCCTGCACTAGCTGTCGGGGGAGGACACAAGGCTACAATAGTCAGTTTTATTAGCACGCTGAGGCAAAGCTTACTTAAGAAACACCGTTAATGTTATAGCTTCATATCCCCACTAACACATACAAGTAGAATGCCTGGGTGGACTGACCCGGCTCTTGAGGTTCAAAATATATATCCTTGTTTAGTTTTGGAGTACTGATTCCTTCTTAGACTGTATGGGTAGGGTGGTAGCCACAGACTGCAGAGTTGCTTGAGTGTGCTCCTGCTCTTGAGGCTCAAAATGTATATCCTTGTTTCGTTTTGCAGTACTGATTCCTTCTTAGACTGTATGGGTGGGGTGGTAGCCGCAGACTGCAGAGTTGTTTGAGCGTGCTAAGTAGAATGCCTGGGTGGACTGACCCTGTTCTTCAGGCTCAAAATGTATATCACTGTTTAGTTTTGCAGTACTGATTCCTTCTTAGACTATATGGGTGGGAGATTGGTAGCCAGTGAGACTGGCAGAGTTGCTTGAGTGTGCTCAGCAAGCAGAATTCAATTGCTGAAGAGCACTTGTGTCCTGGTGGGAGACTAGTAACTACTGTATAATATCAGAGGGCAGTGCTACTGTATAATATCAGAGAGCAGTAATATGTACCTGAGAATGCCTTTTGGAAGATGATAATCACTTCAGCTTCCTCATAATCTGCATTTTGTATCCCGTTTTATGTATAAGTGACTATGTTTACATATCAGTTCTTTACATGGTGATGTATCATAGCTATCAGCACAAATTTGTATATATATATATATATATATATATATATATATATATATATATATTTGCGCATATATACTGTATGTTCTATGTATCATATTATTTAGGCTGCACTTTGAGCTATATTTTATTGTGCCTGTGATGGTCTTTTTGCTCCAGGCCAGTAATCAAGGAGCCTCAGTCCTCACCACTAACAGCAGTAAGAGACGGTCACTAAAAATAGCAATGAATTTACACAGTACTTTCAAATGCAGCTCTCTGAATCAAATACAGTTTCCCTTAAGAGTACACAGGGAACATGCTCCAGACCTGGGACGGGAGTCACGTTGGAGCACTGTGTCCCAGTTCCAGGCGCTGACGCTCCCACACCTGGATGACACACACACACACACACACACACAGACACACAGACACACACACACACAGACACACACACAGACACACACACACACACACACACACACAGACACACACACACACACACACACACACACACACACACACACACACACACACACACACACACACACACACACACACACACACACTCCTGGGAAAGGCTGGTACAGATTTAATAGACACTTTGACTGACATTTTTCCTGTAAAAGGCTTCAGTACTTAATATATTGAGCTCATATCCAGGCATGTCTAAAGGTCAGTTCTCTGTGCTTTCTCCTTTCAATTGTGAACTTGGGCATCCTGAGGCAATGTAGCAACTGCCTCACGTGGCTGACAGAACAACCCTCTCCTCTTACCTCCCAACACTATGACTTGTGAGAGATGCACATATATAGCCAAATTGGAAGTTACAAACACTCTCCAGCCAGAGACTGGATTAGCCATTCAAGAGGAGAAGGTTAACACCTGCACCACACCATATTCAACACATAGCCCTCCAGAACTTACACCACCACAACCTTCACATAGTAACCCAAAACACACACCTACTTTCACAGAGGGTCTCAATAAAAATCTCCCCAAACAACAGAGACCTCTGAGGCAGAAACGCAAACAAACACCACATCCAACTACAAACCATGAGACACAAAGCTCACATAAACAGTGTGCCACTCAACCAAAGCCCATAAGGCAAAACAACTTACCCAATACACTAGTAATAGGTGACTCAATAGTGAGGCACACTGATGTCCCACTCACTAGGTTGAATAAGGAGAAAGTTATGGTCAGCTGCCTGTCGGTTGCCAAGATCCGCCACATAACGCATGCACTTAGGTCACTCCACAACAGGTACAAATATGACTCTGTCATTGTCCATGTTGGTGTGAATGACCTGAGACGTACCTCCCTGGACTACCTGAAAAGAGACATAGAGGAGCTCTCGGGATCTTGTAGCCCAGGCAAGTATGACCCTAGCTCTGAGTAGCATCCTACCATCACCCAGAATTATACCACAATACAAGCAGAAAATGATTGACTTCAACAAATGGCTAAGTTTCTGGTGTCATTCTAAGGGGATCCAGTATCTGTCTGCCTGGGATGACATGATGGACAGACCTCGATGCTTCACCAGAGATGGCCTGCACCTGTCACCCCAGGGATTCTGGATACTGGCCAAGGCTCTTGCCACCCCTATAGTACCTTTTTAGGCCTTGTAATGTGTCACGAAGAACAAAATTACCACCATAACAGCTACAAGCAAACAAAATCCGAGGTTCACGGCTACTCAATGCTAGAAGTCTAAATCTCAAATGCACTCTCCACTCAAGCACTCCTTAAAATGGAGAACATCGACATCTGTGCAGTGACGAGAGACCTGGTTCAAGGCTCTGAGAGCACCCCAGCACTACCAGGCTATAATTCATACCACACCTTTCAGCCCCTAAACCTGGACTGAAGCACTAAAGGCAGTGGTGTCGCCATATTCATAAAGGATATGCACACCTCCAGACTAATAGCCCAACATAACGCATCACAGATACTTCAGGTACAACTAACCCTGGGTAAAACTGCAATCCAGGTTGTAGCCTGCTATAGATCCCCCACCATGTCCCAAGACACCCACTCCATATTCCTAAACACATTGGAAAATATTAGGGTACAACCCAATACCCTTATACTGGAAGACTTTAACTACCCCTCCATTAACTGGGAAAATTACTCATGTACCAACACACTTGCACAATATTTTCTGGAATTCATTAATTCCAACACCCTGGACCAACTCATTCTTACCCCCACCAGGGTAGAAACATCCTTGAGCTGGGCATTACTAACATGGGCGACCGTTGTTCTACACCAATAATCAACTCCTCCCTTGTCAGATCTGACCACAAGCTAATCACCATGGATATCCACATCCCACCCCCCCCCCCCACCCCAAAAGGAAACCACCATAAAAAACTTATCCAATCCCAATTCTGGGCTTCTAAAGACAGAGGTGGCTAACTTCATGACACCCATGCAAATAGAAAATAGGTGCGTGACTGCTGAATCATGCACCAATGCACTGTATGAGCACATACACAAGTGCATGGAACAGGCCATACCAAACAGAACCAAGATGCTCTCCTCCAAAAAAAGGAAGCCAATCTGGTGGTCCCCCATAATAAACAAACTCTACAATAAAAGGAAAAAACTGTTGCAGAAAAGGGTGAATTCCCAAGACTGGAAAAACTCCCTTGTTAGCCTCAGCAAAAAACTGAGACCCATCATCAAATCCTCTAAAGCTAGCTATGAAAACAAAATTGCTTCAGATTCTAAAGACAACCACAAGGCATTCTATAGTTATGTCAAGAATCTACATGGCAATACTCAGATCTGCTCTGAGTTACAGCACAATGGCATTACATATACAGTACCAACTATTGCCAACATATTGGCCGACAGGTTCACTGCGAACTTTACCCCACTTTCACCCCCTAAAAGGCCTATCACTATACCTATTATCACAGCTACACAGGTAAAAACCACACTGTCCAAAGCCAAGAATTCAGCTTCCATGGGACCTGATGATATCCCTGGATGTGTTCTACATGAATTACAAAGTGAACTGGCACCACACCTGAGTACCCTGTTCAGTCACAGCGTCATTTCAGGCTTTGTTCCTACCGAATGGTGCAGTGCTATGGTCATCTCACTCCACAAAGGGGGAGTGACTACAGACCCTGGGAACTACTGCCCCATTAGTCTGGCGAGTCTGATAAGTAAGGTTATGGAGCGCATCATCATGGACCTTATAAAAAAGGACATTGGGAATCTCCAAACTCTGGACCCCACGCAGTTTGGGTTTGTGAAAGGTAGATCATGCCTGCTCAATCTGATAGACTTCTTTGAGTCTGTCACCAGAGCTGTGGATGAGGGCAAGGTAGTTCACACAGCCTAGCTAGATCTTGCCAAGGCCTTTGACACCATCCCTCACTCAGGAATCATAGATAGACTCACTAAACTAGGCATAAACCCCTATGTCATAAGGGGTCTAGGACACATGCTGGACTAGCATATGTCCAAATCACAAAACATTGAACACACATACACAAAAGTGCTTAACATCAAAAAGCACTTCTGTGTATGTGCAGTTCAAAAAACAAAAATTAATAAGCTTCTGCAGGGGCTTCCCCCTGCACCCCAATTACTTTTTATTATTATTCTCACTCTGAGATCACACTACAGTGGGGAAAAGGGAATTTTCCCTTACGTGCACTGTAGTCTGATCTACAAAACAGGCACACATACACAGAAGCGGGTGTCGATGTTAAGCGCTTTCGTGTATGTGTGTTTGATGTTTTGTGATTCAGACATATGCTAGTTAAACATGTGTCCAGATCCCATCATAAGATGGGTTGCCAACTGGCTCACTGATAGAACCCACACTGTGAAAGTAGCAGACTCCAAATCTGACTGCCGACCAGTTACAAGTGCTAACCCACTGGGATTGGTTCTAGGTCCTCTCCTGTTTGGCATCTACTTCTTTGAAGTACAAGCCAACACAAAGGGACTCTGGCTGACCAAGTTCACAGATGATTGCAAACTGGGAGCCATTACTGATTCTCCAACTGATGTAAACATTCTACAAAAAAGACCCACTGACACCAATGACTGGTGCCAGAACCATGGCCTTAAGCTCAATGCCAAAAAGTGTATTGTCATTCCCTTTGGGAAAAATTTGGTGCCCATGAACTACCACATAGGCGGTAGTCCACTGAACACCAAAGGTGTGATAAGAGACCTGGTGACACAGGTTGACAGCAACCTCTCCTTTGATAACCACATTTCCACTGTAGTCAGAAAGTCCTTCTATGTGGCACATCTCATTACAAAAGCTTTCTCATCTAGGAAGAAAGAGGCCATAATCCCTCTCTACTCATCTCTCATTAAATCTATTATAGAATACAATGCCCCATTTGATATGTACCTCACTAGACACCTACAACAACTGGAAAGGCCACAAAAATACCTCACTAAGAGGATCTTAGGCCTTAGACACATGCCCTATACGGACAGAGACAAAAAACTCCAGCTATACTCTGTCTCTTATTGCCTACTTAGAGGTGATCTCTACTTGACCTACAAAGCCATGTCTGATACAGAGCTGCTAGATATGCTACACCTAAAGAAATCCCAATCCCTCCATGCCACATGCTCCAGGGACCTAAACCTAATTACCAAAATAAACAGAACATGCTGGAAGGACAGGTTCCTAACCCAGAGATTTCCCATACTCTGGAAAAAACTTCCCTTTCACGTCAGGCAGAGCACTTCACTGGCCCTCTTTAAGAGAAATCTTGATGAATGGATGGGCAAAAGGAAGTTCACCCCGGGGATCACTTCAGTGGCCTTGCTTGACAGGGGCAGTGGGAACTAACTTTGGGCGGCACGATGCCAAGGAATCTTCTTGGGCTAGGCTTATACAGGCTCCAGGGATGTTAGCCTAGTACACACCTATGAACCTATGAATAGCTGAACCACGCTGCCACTAGTCAACCATTCTCAGGATCTTAGAAGGGTATCCAATTATACTGACTAAATCAATGCTAATATAAGGCAAGGCTTGTTAGAGTGGCCACGGTGTCACTAAAATAAGCACAAGCACTCTCAAGATCTTAAAAGTATTCTCTAAAAGAACAGCCACAATGAAATCTATAAAAATATTTAATAATAAATAATTAAATAGAAAACATGAGAATATTAAATATCTAAGTACAATAAATGCCAGAGTTTCAATCACAGGATAAATAAAAATAAAACATTTGGACAGATTTAAACAGATGAAGAAAAAAAATACTTAACTAATCTCACTATATTTCACAGTATTTCCTGACTGTCTAAAGAATAACTGTTCCCTAGCTGTTGTTTGTCTTTCGGCTTTTTCCCAGTAAGGGGTCGCCACAGCGGAACTCCGGTCCACTAATAATTGGCAGTAGATTTTTTACGAAACGCCGAGGTGCCAGCTCGACACCCATCCTTCATCGAAGGCACACCCATTTATGCATGCATATCTTTCGAACGCTACCCAACCACGGGGAGGACATGCACACTCCACACAGAAGGCACACCCAAGCCAAGCCGAGAAGCAAATGGGAGAACCTCTTGCTGTGAGGTAACAACGCTACTGCCGTACCACTGTGGCAATTTTTAATAGCTGTTCCCTAGCTAATTTAATTAATACAGCAAAGCAAGAATAGATGCTGAGATGCTTACTTCTATAAGGCAAGATGATGAGTTTCTAACTTCTAAGTGAACTGAACTGAACTCAACTGAATGTCTATGATAACTGTCATAGATTTTTATATCAGGTTCCAAAGAAAACAAAACAAGCTGCTGTGGGGGTTCCATCCTCTCAGTAATGGTTATAGAATGACATCACATTTGATCACCTGACTCTGGTACAATACACACACAGAGCTTTGCTAAGATCTGTTACAGTATCTGAAAACTATAGAACAATTTCAAAAACTTATTCTCTTCCCTTCCAGAATTCTTTGTTTAAACATATACATTTAATCAGTTATAATAAAACTGTTGATACATTTATAACACAAGCATTGGTACAAGTCAGTGTGATAGTCAAATGACATAACATTATTTACAAAACTCCAGCTAACTATGCTGGCATATGTTACACATGCACTGCCCTATTCTCCCTGGCACAGATGGTAATACCTCACAATATCACCCCCCCCAAAGACTCAAGCTAGTTTTTCAAGTGACCCTAGAAAAACATTGCTTGAGACAAATGGGCCTGTCTTGGAACACATTAAACCTAAACTTTGTCTTGGGAGTCCATCTCCATTGGCATTGATGACCCCACTATAGTGCTGTACTGTCATGTCATATGCCTGCAACCCTAGGCTCCACCTTAATAACTTGGCATTTTGCTGGCTGACTCTATGTAGCCATGTTAAGGGACTGTGGTCTGTAACCACAGTGAATTTCTTTCCATACAGGTAAGGTTGAATTTTCTGCATTGCCCATACTATGGCTAGACATTCTTTTTCTATAGCTGCATAATATTCCTCCCTGGGTTGGAGTCTACGTCTGAGATATACAACTAGGTGCTCTTCTCCCTCTGAGGAAATCTCGCTGAGTACAGCCCCCACTCCATGGTTTGAAGCATCCATCCACACAACAATTTCTTTGCTGTAATCTGGACTGTCTAACACAAAGGGTCCTTCCAAAGCCCCTTTAAGCTTTTGGAATGCCTGCTTGCAGGCTGGGGTCCAGACTAACTTATCTGGCCTGTTTTTCCTTGTCAGGTCTGTGAGGGGAGCAGCTATTGTACTATAATTGTGAACAAACATTCTATAGTACCCTGCTATCCCCAAGAATGCCCTCACCTGCTTTTTGGTAACAGGGGCAGGCCATGCCTGAATATCTTCCATTTTGGCAGGTTCTGGCCTAATCTTACCACTCCCCACTCTGTCACAGGTAGAAGACCTCTGCCATACCCACCTGACACTTACTGGGCTTAATGGTCAACCCTGCCCTTTGCAGTCTGCCCAGGACCTTCCTGACATGCTTAGTCTTCATCATGTTGACATAGCACAATTTCTGCCCCTGCCTTCTGTCTAGCAAGTTTACCATGTAATTAACATTACTGACCTTCCTTACCACTTTGAAGGGTCCAGCCCAAGCTGCCTGCAGATTACTGCTTCTGACAGGAATGAGCACCTTACTCTGCTGTCCCACATCATACTCTCAGACTCAAGCATTCATGTCATACCAGACCTTTTCTGCTGTTGGACTCCTGCCAGGTTCTCCTGGGCCAAGCTCATGAGCTCCCTAATCCATCTCCTGAGGTTTAGGACATATGCCACAACAGACTTCTTTTGGGATTCGCACTCACTCTTCCACTCATCATGAATCAAACCTAAAGGCCCCTCACCCTATGCCCATACAGCACTCAAAGGGTGACAAAGCTGTGGATTCCTGGGGTACCCCTCTGTATGCAAACAGTAGATGGAGAAAATATTTGCCCCAATCTCTCTTAAACTGTTCTGCAAATGTCCGTAGCATGGTCTTTAGTGTAGAGTTTAAGCTCTCCACAAAACCATTAGTCTGGGGGTGGTAGGGGATGGTCTTTAGGTGCTTCAACCCAAAATAATTCCACAGACAAGCCAGCAGGTCTAACATGAAATTGGGACATCTGTCAGTTAGTATTTCTCTCAGGAAACCAATCTTGCTGAAAATCTCTAACAAAGCACGTACCACTTTCTCTGCCTCAATGGAGGACAGTGCCACTGCATCTGGGTAGCTAGTAACATAATGTACTACCACCAGGACATACATCTAACCCTGTAGAACTTGGGGTACTCAGAAGCCCCACAATATCCAGAACTACCCTCTGAAATGGCTCCTCAATCACAGGCAAAGGCATCAATGGAGCTTTGACCTTGTCCACTGTCTTTACTACCTTTTGTCACTGCTCACAGGTCCTGCAGTACCATGTTACATCCCTTGCAATCCCAGGCCAATAAATGTTCTGCATAATACATCTCTTGGTACGTTTTATGCCCATATGCCCTGCAAAAGGAATGTCATGGGCTATGGCAAGTAGGGTCCAGGCACTATCAACTGCTGTATTACCTCACCCTCTAGCCCTCCCTCAGGGGTCCATTCTCTATGCAGCAACCCTTTGTTCTATTATACAGTCTCCCCTTTTCCCCTTTTCCTTGAGCATGAGGTGCCTCCTTAGCTACTTCTCTCAAACCTCATTAGGTAGGGTCCAAAAGCTGAACCTTCTCAACTCTACCTTTGTGACTCCTTTGAGCTCCCCTTCCACAGGAAGCCTAGTATCTTTTGATAGTGGTGCCTCAGTGTCAGCCTGGATACAACCACTCACCTCTGTCCTTGCAGTCACCCTGTCTATGGAAACATCAGTATGTACCAGCAGCTGTGGCTCACATTCAGGCTTACTGCCACAGGTTAGCTCCCCTCCCTGAAATAGTCACATCACCAGCCCCAGCTTCAGGTGTTGGATCTGCCTGGGTTTCCCCATGGTCTACCAGACCTACATGCCTGTCTCCAAGCCTGACTGCATGTAACTGCATTGACACAAGGCACTGCATTATCAAAATCATTCCTTATCAAGACATCCTCAGGAATATCCTCAAACACAGCTACCTGCTTACTTCCTTTTCGACCCTCTCAGTCAAGGTGAACCCTGGTCAAAGGTATTTGGAAGGGGGTCCCTCCTAAAGCTCTGATTGGAGTGGACTGCCCAAGCAATTACAGGTCCTCTTTAACTAATGCAAGATTCACAATAGTTATGTCAGTGGTTGCGTCTGTCTTAGCAGTGACCTGTCTTCCATCCACTAAGATAGGATACACACTCTTGTGATAGTTTGGTACCCCTGTTGTCTCCAGAAAACTTATTACTGGCACGCTGTTATTCCCACTTGCTGGTTCCCTCACCTTTTGTTACCCGCCCTGCTCCAGTGGACATTTGCTACATGGCCCCTCTAGTTACAATTAAAACATCTAACCCCTGATCCTATTCATGAACCTGAACTAGTGACTTCTACTGTTACTGGTAGACTATGCTGGGTTGATTTATGCTACCCACCATGTATTCCTATATTCATGTGCAGCACTGGGTATCCCCTTCTTGTGCAGTGATGCCCGCCTTGCTAAGTAGAGATCCCCTTTTCTCCCCAGCTCATCTAGAGAGTTACACTCCCAGTCTGCCAACCAGATTCTCATGCCTTCAGGCAAAGTACTAAGGGCTTGTTCCCTCACCAAAAAGTCTCTCAGTCTTTCAAAAGTGGTGACCTGACATCCACTCACCCACCAATGAAAATAAGTGTTTAAATCAGCAATATAAACACATACACTTTCATCTGCCTTGCTTCTCTGCTCACAAAACTTTTTTTCTGTAAGCTTCAGGTGTTAACCTATAACAGTTTAATAGACTTTGTTTTACCCTATCATAGTTTAAACAATCAGTATCAGACAATTTAGAAACAGCAGTTACAGCTTTGCAATGGAGTAAGGGGGTCAGGAACTATACCCAGAGCTCTTGGTCAGCATTATACTGTTTACATACTCTTTCAAATATATGAATAAAACTATCAAAGTCATCCCTCTCTGCAAATTGTAGAGGAAATTGACTGACCTTTATTGCTTCTAGGGTCCGGTTATTCCCTTCTCCATTACTTCCATGACCCTTACATCAACATCTCCCTCTCATGTTGTTGCTGCTTCTGTTTTTCTTCAACCTCCAATTGCTGCAATCTCTCTTCAGTCTCCAAATGTCACAGTCTCACTTCTGATTCCAATTCTTAACATTTGGTCTCCAGTTCATGCTGACACTGCTTCTTCTTTCCTTCAGCCTCTAGTTCAAGTCTCTTTAACTCCAGACAAATGTTTAAGTTCTCTGAGGAAAAGGTGAACTGTCCTGTTTCTGAAGACTGCACATCCTGACACCAGACTGGTTGTCCTCCTGGCCACTGGTGCACACTGCTGCTGCAATTAAGGCTGAAATAATTTCCTCTTTAGTCTGGTTAGCATGCGCTAGTCCTTTTGCTTCACACACCTTGGCTAACTGGTTCTTTCTCAACTTACCACAATCCTATGTTGACATCTTTGTCTGCTTTCCCTGACTAAACTGAACAAACATAAATAAATAAAACTATTGTGAAAATGAAACTCTGAATGTTTACCTTGCGGCTGCTGAGAGTACACATACCATCAGTGACAACTGCCCACAGGCTACTGAAGTTCAATTAATATCCCACCACTCTGATACCAATTATGTGACATCTTGTCTACTCTGGGCCAGTAATCAAGCAGCCTCAATCCTCACCACTGACACCAGTGAGAGACAGTCATTAAAAACAGCAATGAATTTACACAGTATTTTCAAATGCAGCTCTCTGTATCAAGCACAATTTCCCCCAAGAGCACAAGGATCATGTTCCAGACCTGAGAATGGACTCTTTCTCTCTCCAAATCCTAAACAAGACTCACTTTGGAGCACTGTGTCCAAGTTCCAAGTAGCTGGCACATACACACACACATGGGTATTTGATTTTCATATACACACACACACACACACACACACACACACACACACACACACACACACACACACACACACACACACCTTTTGGAAAGGCTGGTGCAGATTTACTTGCTGTACCTCTTCTGCCCAGACTGTAAGGTAACCACACTGCCACCAATCAATCACTGTCAGGCTCTTACATGTGTATCCAAATATACTGAGTAAAATCCAAAGCAGCAAGGCTTGTCGTGGTGGCCACAGCATCACTAAAATAAACACAAGTACTCTCAAGGTATTAAAAGTATTCTATAAAAGACCAGCCACAATGAAAGCTATAAAATAAATAATAAAATAAAAACATTGGACTATTAAATATCTAAGTATAATAAACACCAGAGTTTCAATCAAAGGAGAAATAACAATAACACAGTTAGTTGGACAGATTCAAAATGATGCAGAAAAACAATACTTAACTAATCTCACTGTTTCTTCTGACTGTCTAGAAATAACTGTTCCCTAGCTAACTTAATTAATACAGCAAGGCAAGATTAGATGCTGAGATACTTACTTCCACAAAACAAGGTGATAAGCTTCTAACTTGTAACTGAACTGAACTCAACTCAAGTGATTGAGATAACTTTCATAGATTTTTATATCAGTTTCCAAAGAAAACAAAGCAAGCTGCTGTGTGAGTTTCATCCTGTCCATTCTGGTTATAAAATGACATCACATTTGATCGGCTGACTCTGGTACAATACAGACAATAGGCAAGAGGGGTCAGAATTTGTTGGAGAAAACTGGCAGAGGAACCAAGATACAGGGAAAGATGATAGAATGGGAAGACACCAAGAATTTATTTGGACTGCAGGTTAGAAATTGCATTCCCTATCAGGGATTGATGTCAGAGTATAGGCAAAGAGTAAGAAACAGGGAGGTCCTAAATGAAAGACCAGCACTGGTAGAGTTTTCAGTAGAATCTAGAACAGAAGCTGCCATTAAAAAAGGAATAACTAGTAGAGCATATAAAATATTGCTTTTAAAATGAAATCAAAAAAGAGAAAGAATGATCACCACAACTCAAATAAAGCCAAAACTTTTAATAAACTTTGTGCACTTTAGATAGTCCATACAAATAGGGTACAAGGGGGTGTTTAACAGTAAAATACTTAATTCCTCAGTGATCCTCTTAGTCATAACTATGTCAAACAGAAAAAAAGCTAATCTTTCAATAATACCACAAATATGTGGTCTGGTCAAAGAAACAAAAATATTTGAATCACTCAGTAACAAATACATTTGTTTCAAATCAGAAGTCTTGTCTAAGACCACAATGTTACAAATTGTTTTATATCACTGAAGTTCTTATTTAGTGTAATATGTTCTAGGATTTGCTTATATGTTCTTTTCCTTGTTTTTTTATGTATTTCTTACTTCCTTTGTATAAAGATCAATTGTTCTCCTACTTTAATTTTTTGTATTAATCAATGTATTGATTATTACGTAATTGGAGCATTTCTCCTTGGGTCTCTGCTGAAAAAGGGCATCTTGTCCAGTCAGACTAACCCAGTTAACAAATGTCAAATAAATAAATAAATGAATGCCACCCCCTTTATCTGCTGGACAAATTTCAATATATGACGTCTCCTTTAATTCATGTAGCGCTTGTTGTTCACCAGGGGTTAAATTATAAAACAGTTTACCATACTGCCCATTCATTGCACACTAAATCTCCTTCTCACAAACTGCTGCAAAAGTCTCTAAAATAGGATGGATATTAGGAAGAAAAGTGCTAGGTTTATGAAACCCAGTCACATCATTACTGCATTCCAAAAACTGCCTTCAAAAAGAAACATTCCTGGCAAACAGTTTTAATTCAGTAACCACATCAGCTAAATCGGATTTCTGTGCAGGAGTAAAGGATAAACCTTTATTTAGTAATTTACATTGATCTGAAGTTAAAAGAATCAAAGAAAAATTAAACACTAGTTCATTAGAGTTAGGGCTCTGCTGTGAGTAATTACCTTCAAGGAGTTGTCCACTGGCCATTGTAACTGCTGTAATCGCCCTTGCCTCAACCAACTTCTCAATCTTCCTTTCCTGAAGTCTCTGACAATGGGAAGTGGCTCTGACAGGGAAAAAGAAGAATTCTGCTCAGTGGATGTAGTCTCCAGCCTGAGCAATGTATTAGCAGCCATCAAACTCGTAGTAAGCACATCCTGTCTAAGGTTCTGATATCAACCCCTGATGTGGCATTCACATTTAAAGGGCCAGTGGCATTATTCTCCGAATTGTTAGCTCTACTCACTTGCCCCTCTTGTTTCAGCCACAAAAAGACGTGCCCTTTATTAAAGTCATTTAAATCATGCTATAATTTTTTTATCTTAACTGTGTGCAACCTCCTATCATAGGCAGCACATTCTCATGGAATAATTCAATTATCACCAATAACACCTGGTGTATAATTCATATTAATAAAAACATGTAAAGATTTGATGACTCTCAGAAGTTTTTCTTCAGTAGGCTTTAACTAATCCACAAGAAGATGCATGTAATCAAAATCAAGCTGTAGGTTCAATTCTTGCCAATGTTTCAATAATATAGGGTGAGTCTCACCATAAGTTGGCATTTTAAGGAAAGGGGAACCTCTGGGAATCACTTTATGGTGAAGTGCTGCTTCTAAGTGGAGTCTCTGCCACTGTGTCCATTTACATTTGTAAACCTTGTTCTCCAAGTCTCTAAATTGCAGCAAAATTAGCTTGTACGTCAGTATTCCCCATGTGAACAAAGTCCATATTTTCAAAAGGGCAACTAAACAGTGGGTTCACACTCATATGTAAAAGTCATCCAAAATGATCAGTGTGAACCAAATTAACTGAACTAGGGTTGTAATCTAATTCCAAAGTCATACCTTCAAGCCATGTCCAGCCACAATAGAGAAAAATAAAAAGTCAAAGAAGAAGAAATTCAAACAGGCTGGTAAAGACCGTTCTAACAACAATGTCCTTAAAATTAAACCAAAAAAAGATCACCATGGCTCAAACAAATTCAAAACTTTTAATAAACGTAAAACAAATCAATCAAAGATACAAAGGTAAGCACTTTCCCAGTCCTCGGACTGCTTCTTCAGAGCTATTAAACAGTGCTATGCCTGAATAAATTTAACAATCAAGTCAAGCAATCAGTTACTCAGAAATAAAAGTACCTGAGAAAGAGGGAAAACTCATTATATGCTAGAGATTAATGTAGAAGTGGGTGTGCCTTCAGCACTGGTTTAAGAGAAACTCTCTCATTAATACCTGGGTATTTATGGGTCTAAATTATAACAGTAAATGCTTAAAATAGCGAACACTGTATAATCGACCCTAAAATCTCAAAATGGCAAAATGCTGAACACACGGAACAGTGATTTTTTTTCCCAGGGAAAAAAATGCTGCTCCATTAAAAAAAGAAAAAAAAACAAATACAAAATAAAGTGGAGGGCTTCCCCCCCCCCCATACTTAAATATACCAACTCTGAGATTGCACCACAGTGGAGGAAATGGCAAAGTCCACAAAATGGCCCAGTGATTTTTTTTTTTTCCTTGGGGAAAAAAAAAAAATCACTGTTCCATGTGTCCAGGATTTCGCCATTTTGATTAAAAAGGGTCGATGAAACAGCATTCGCTATTTTAAGCATTTAATAGGGACCCATATTTATCAGCATTTAGATAGATAATCCACTTCTGTTCTGTCATTTCAGTAAAATTTTTGAAATCACCACCTAGTATGTTTGGACTAAGTAACTCTAGAGCCATAAACTTAGATGTATGCCTCTGTCCCATATCAGAAACATGTTGTGCTAGCGCATGACCTAGCTTCTTACTCTTGATATCATTCATATGCTCTAAAATTCTATCTTTAAAAAACCTGTTCATTTTACCTATATAAAATACAAAACACTCTACACAGAAAGCAAAGTATGTAAGGTTCTGTGCTGTACAATCAGCATAAAAAGATGTCTCTATTATAAAACCTTGTGTAGGATGCATAAAAGTGCACCCTGTATAAACAAACTTGCAAGCCTTACATCTCCTTCACATAAAGGTACCTGATTGCTGGGATAACGGTGCATAATCCTTCTTAGTATTTTTATAACAAAGTTGTTGCTTAATTATGCTCCATTATCCCAGCGTTCAGGTACCTTTATATGTCAGAGATGTAAGGCTTGCAAGTTTGTTTATACAGGGTGCTCTTTTACGCATCCTACATGATGTTTTGTAATAGAGACATCTTTATTGCTGCTGATTGTACGAATCCCACTTATATATTTTGCTTTTCACCAAGTAATGTAGAGTGTTTTGTATTTTATGTAGATAAAATGAACAGGTTTTTAAAGATAGAATTTTAGAGCATATAAATGATATCAAGAATAAGATATTAGATAGTGCATTAGCACAACATATTTCGAATATGGGACAGAGACATACATTTAAATGACAACAACAGGATGCTATTATTAAATGCTTAACTTCTTTGTCCATATTCTCCTTATTTACAGTCCCTATTATGAATAAACAACAATACAGCATTTAAAATATTTTAAATCTACTGTTTATCTCCACTAGAACAGTACCTTATTGTACTGTGGTGATTTCACTTTCAAAAAACTTTTGTCCCACCCTGAAAAAGGTTGGTGCAGTCTCCAATTTACTGATCTCATCAAAGCCACTGAATACAGGAAGTTTTCTGGCCAATCCTCTTCCCAAACTGACATCACCACTACCGTCCTAAAAACCCACTCATACTGTGATGTCACAGCTCCCTGGTTCTTCCCCTACCCATACAGAAAGTAAAGGCTAGAAGAAGGAAACAATACGAGTCAAGTCTCCTGCTCTGAGCTGTCAGTCACAGTGGGTACCAGCTCAAATTATCCTTAGCACTTTGATAGCTTGGGAAGTTAGGTGTGAAATGGGATGGGAGATGAGTCAAAGTAGTACAATTCAGGCTTCACAAAAGACTGCAGTTTAGCCATTATAAAAAGAAGCAGCAGTAAAGCACTTTGAAAGTCTGTTCTGTGGCATTTGCTAACTTCGTTTGTGTTTTTAAGTAGTCATTCAAAGGCATGAAAATGTTACTTAAAACTAAGCTGACTGAAAGACAGCTGGCATGTAAAATCAATGCAGTTAAAAAGCTTTAGGAAAGGGCCTGAATTATAT
>NC_056732.1:480645832-480674176 GCF_019279795.1 Protopterus annectens | reverse complement strand
TATTAACTGTATGCATGTTGGATGGCCAACTGCCATCAAAAAGCAAAAATAGTAGTCACAGTGCTATATATCAATTTATTTTACTCAATGCAGGTCTGCCAAGCTAGATCTGCAATTATCTGTGAGGAAATGACAGCAGGGGTCAGTCAATTTCTTCCACAAGCTGCTTCCATGCCTGTGAAATTACACTTTTTAGATTATGAACACATGAATTAATAAATATATGAATAATGGCCACAGTAATATATTTTAGCTCATTGCTGTTTCCACATATCGTACAACTAACTTCAATAGCCTCATAGACAATCACACACACATATCCCCCACACACATATGGGTCCAGCAATTTCAGTCACTTTATTGTCTGCATACACCACAGATGTCTGATTGTGATCAAGTAAATGAATATAAATAAAGGCCACATTAAAAATGTTCAGCAGTTTGCTGTCAGATGCATGCACTGCAACCCGATGCACCCTCCTGTCCTCCTACTTACACAGAAACACACCCACACATACACATGAATGCACACACACTTACCATCCTTCAAGTTGGCTGGAAGAGGAGATTGCAGATTTTAATTAAGAATACTTCTTTAATAATAATAGTAATAACAGTAGTAATAGTAATAATAATAGTAAAACATAATTCCCTCAATCTTGCTGTCCTATCTACAAGTCACTCCTTGTTATTTTAGTTTTATTAATGCTGTTTCATTTACCAATCACCTGACAGAGCCTGGGCCAGTGGTACAGGTTGGTCATTGTTTTATCTAGCAATCCAAGCAGCCCCCACTGTAAAGCCATTTGTACACTTCTACAATGACAGAAGGACCTGTAATAAGATTCAGTTATCTTAGTTTAATATAGACATATCTATAAATATTGGGCCTTTTTAAAAATAGCTCAGCTGAGTCAGAGGACTTTTGTTAATAGAAATTGGAACTTTATGCATGCACTGTGCATGCAAAGAGTTCCAAGTTCCAAGACATGAAAGTTGACTATTAGAACAGTCTGCACAGATTTAAAACATATAAAAAGTAACTTTGGGAGGGCTGCAGTCCAGCAGTTAAGTGCCACAAGCCAATTCTGTAAGCAAGGGTAATAGGGCTATTTCCTGTTGGGGATGCTACATTTGCTGAAAGCTCATGTTACAGTCTATTACTGGCATACAGGAAATGTGACTACAACTCAAGCAGGTAGACCATTACTTTTTTAACTCTTTCATAGCTTGTAATGTATCAGTGCAGTGTGTTTTTACACATTCAGTAAAGTTACAATGCAAGTGTGATACTGCATGATTCTTCTTGCTTCTTCATTTGTAACCATTTGTAGCGCTGATATTGTGTTTGTAGCAGTCTCCAGAGCCACTGGAGCTAGGATCTGCCATACCATCCATATCCTCAAATTACTCACCCCAGGAACCAATATGATTCTATCACAGTCCACATGGGTGTAAATGCCCTGAGACATACCTCACTGGACTGTATGAAAACAGACATAATGGATATCTCTGAATATGTGTCACAGATAGGTATGAACCTTGCACTGAGCAGCATTCTACCTTCACTAAGTATGAACATAAAATTATTTATTTTAATAATTGGCTTAGTTATTGGTGTCACTCCAGGGGGAATCTAATACCTGGCAGCATGGGAGAACATGGTTAAAAGATGTTGCTTTGCTAAAGATTTGCACCTGTCACTCCTAGACATTTGGATTTTGGCTAAAACTGTATCCTCCCCCTTATAGCCTTATATTACCCTTTGGGAAACTGTCCATGCAAGTTAACTTCTCCATTAATAAACCACCCCTAAGAGTTTAGCCAGTAGTAAGCTATCTGGGAACATATGTAGACAGCAATCTGGCCTTTGATCAACATGTAGCTAAGATAATAAGAAAATCACTCTAAGTCACCCAACTTATAGGTAAGGGTATGGCATCCATGTGTCCAAGGAGGTTATAGTACCACTCTACTTGGGCCTTATCAGACCTGTCATTGAATACAATGCCCCCTTTGGCATGCATATAACCAGACACCTGCACACATTTGGAACACCCACAACAGTTTCTCACAAGCAGAACTCAGGGTATGAATACCCTGTCCTACACTGATTGCCTAAAGGCTCTGTCTCTGAATTTAGTCTCCTACAGGCTGCTGAGAGGGATCTTTGCCTGACTTACAGGGCTCCCTCAGACCCAGCCCTGAAGAATCTGTTGCACATATGCAAACCAAACAGCACTAGAAACACTAGATCCAGAGATCTGAACTTCACTTGTGACATAAACAGAACATGCTGGAGAAATAGATCTCTGTCACAAAGGATCCCCGCATTATGGAATAGGCTCCTCATCCATGTAAAACAGAGGTCATTCCTGACCCTACTCAAACAAAACCTTGACAATTGGATGGAAAATCATAAATTTACCCCTGGTCTGGCCCCCATGTCTCTTATGGATGGAACTCCTCAATAAGAAGAATATTATCTTAAATAACATCCCCCCTACAAATCTTTAGCTACCTGCCAACGAACATGCCCCTCCCCCATATGATACTTGGGACCATAATGGTTTGGAGTTCATTGCTAGACTTGTAAGGGCCCTAGCAGTCCTTAGCCTAGTAACAACCTATGGACCTATGCTGGCAAGACAGATATATACCCTAAAAGATCCCCCATCTCTGGAATAAGCTCCTGCTCCATGCTAAACAAAGCAAATCCCTTCATCTTCTTAAACCTTATTTAAATGATAGGATGGTTAATGATAAATTCACCCCAGGTTAGATCCTCAGTGTCTTATGAACAAGGACAGTATGTAAAATGCAGTGGTTAGGCTCCTAATAATTTTTGTAATCGATAGCCTATAATGAACCTATGTACATATACTGCCTAGTCTAGGCTGGTCTCAGTTAGAAAGGAGACCTGCCTATCTTTGGGCATATTGCCCTGCAGGACAAACACTATAAAATCCTTCACTAACCTTCCCCTTAGAAAATACCGCTCTATCTGTAGTATATGTAGCAACTATAACCTCCCTTTGCTTTCCACATGCAGTTACACATTGCACATTATAGTACAGGAAATGACTGCTCTCATACTGTTTCCTAGATGTCAGTATTTAACCACGGAGCAGGTAAGCATTTACAAGACTAAAAGGAATCCACTAACCTAGTACAGTGCATGCTACCATGTTGGATCATAGAATTTAATGCCGAATTTTACTCTTTAGTCAGATGACCATGCTGGAACTTCCTCAAATACCTGGTTAAAGGAACTAAAACCTCATAGGAACACAGAAACAATACTAAGCAAGTGACCGTATGGACCACAGGATTCCTATCCACAATGACCTTCAAGCTGAGACCCACTTAAAGTTTATGTCTCCATTTTCAAGCACTTAATAGTGCTCACCTCACAAATTGTGCAGGGGTGTACATGATAACCCTGGTGTAAATCTGCGACTACTCATTTAGTCATTCAGACCAACAGCAAAGGTAGTAAAAGTAATAATTCGACTTACATCAGCAGATAAATGCGACACATTGGCATGCTAGATTCATATCCCAACAAACTTCCACTACTTATCAAGTAGCGTAGCATCCTTGCCACATTCAAGTTACACCTAGGTAATTGGATGAGTTCTATATCAGTTTATCAAATTGCTATTCAGCGAATAGCAATTCATCAAACCTCTGTTTAGCAAAACCCTATTCATTGAATGGCTTTTTAAGCAAATATTAACTAGGGCAAACAAAAGGTAGGTCAAATAAGAGACCGTAAAAAAAACCCATAAAATTTAAAACATGCTACGGTAGGGGGCTGTGCCCCCCAACTAAATATAACAACTCCAAGATTACGCTACAGTAGGGAAAAGGGCAAATTCCAGATGCTGGCCAACTGCTGGCTTGTCCTAGGAAAATATGCCGGTCAATAAATAGCGGCTTCAATAAACAGAGGTTCGATGAATTGCTAGTTGCCAAATAGCAATTCAATAAAGGGATATAAACCCAAATGAATGGAGAGCCTCAAATTCTTCCTTAATCTATCTTGTAATGCCCTCCTTGAGGTTGGAGGGGACCTTTAAATGTGGGTTATTGGCTAGACATGTAATGGACTGCAGACTGATTACCTAGTACTTACCTATGAACAAGGACTTGACAAAAATAAAGGTACATATTTGGTTAAAATGTTCAAATTCAGAAAGTGACTAGTCATCTTCATGGTATAAAGCCCTGACTGCAGCCCAGATGACCTGAGTTTGAATAGATTCTTTGGCTCTTTTTGGATTTGGCAGAGAAGGATGGGCATATGCCCATCCTGGAGGGAGACACAGCTGACTCACTGATGCTCCAGGGCAAAGCAGAGGCTTTGTGTGTGGCAGTGATATAGAGCAAATAGGACATGTGCTGTGCCACCCTTCCCCCCAAAGAAATGGAGGCAGTAGCTCTTGCCTCTACATGCAAAGTTACATGCATGCATACGTGAGGATAAGGGTGTAGGTGGTTCCTAGGTTCCTACAATAATACAGGTGCTTGCTTCACCAGCAGGGTGGGGTTAGAGCCATAACATGCACCTTTATTTGCCAGGGTTCTGGTGAGGGCACAGACAACACACAAGGCTGCCTATATGACTGTTTTCCCTTGGTGGGTATAATGTCTCTCTTATGGGGGAATGAATGGGCTGAGCCTGGTCAGAGGATGACTTGAAGGTCGGTAGCATAGGGAGACACGACCTGGGAACAATGAATGGACTTGTGTACAAAATGTGGAAAAAAGAACAGGGAAATATAACAAATTCAGGTTCCCTTTACTTTCTCAGAGCACACTTTAGGCAGGTAATTCTGATTTAGAATGTGTGCTGCAAAAGTAGCCGTCTTCTGTTTATCCACGTAAACATTAAAAAGCAAATCCAGTTGCAAATAAAAATCCAATCCTGTCTGATAATGTCTGGGGTCAGCTCTTGGTACTTCTGCCCTGTTAGACAGCACTCTACAGATCACACCTGCTAAATTCAGACAGCCAGTATGTCACTTGTGAATATTTTAGCTGTCAACATTTGGGCAGAGGTGTTAATTCCATAAATATATGACTGTCTGAGAAATAGAATTTCAGGCATACTGCAATCTGTATACTAATGATTATAAAAAATCAGAATCTTTGTAAATGTAAACATATGGCCCTTCTTAAAAATAGCTTTTTAACATGTTAGCAAGAAATTTGATGTCCATGATGTTCTTTGCTACCAGCAAGATCAAATCAGGGCACTGATTTTCCTCCAAAGCATCTACTTTCCACTTCAGCCAGTGGAAAATCAGGTGAAAGTGCAACAATGCTATGATACTAAGTCTAAAATCCAAGCAGCTTGTTTTCTGTTGAAGCAAAGGTTTACAACGCTAAATATGATTAGTGTGGTCATTCTGCTCTGTACCACTGAGGTGTGGTTGCTTATCTGGGTAGTCATCTCTGCATGTGTGCCCTCCCCACATGACTTACTATCATTATGGGTATATTTTGTCACTGTCTGAATAATCAGTATGGATGAGTGTTCGTGCATTGCTATTCTATCTGTTGGAGTTTTACATGTGATGGTATGGCTTTATAAATGCACTTCACTCGCGTTTTACACTTATACTGTTATATTGTATGGATCTATGCATGTGATAGCAAACATATTCTAGAGCTGTAAGCTTGCCTGAAAGGTCGGTCACAATGCACTGCCCGACTTCCATCTCCTAGCACTTGCAGGCCAGTGTTCACATGCTTCATCATTCTATGAGAAGAGGAGAAAACAGTACTGGACATCTACTGTTGCACTACTGTAATCAAGCTCTGGCATCCCAGTTTACTCCTAAATGAAGACTATGGTCCTGAAGGATGGAGACGTGTTCAGTACTCCAGAACTACATGCTGGCTGGCCTTCAATGTCAAGAAGATATTTTTAAGATTAAATTCTGATTAGTTTCTGAATCATTTAAACACTGGTCTTCGTTAGAAACCAAAGGATGGAGCAAAGCCTGCTAGAAACACAAATGTAGAATGCAAAGGATTATGAGAGGAAAATGAAAACCACACCCAGCATGCATTTAATCATTCTGAAATATAATATTTCCTGTGACAATGGAAAAATTTACTCCTGAATAATCTTAAATGTTTACAGAGGTATTTTGTATGAATGTTCACCATTATCAACTATTTATCACACTGCAACACTGGAGCAGTATGTGATTTCGCAAACCATTACTGTGTTCATACCCAATTAATATGATTTTTTTTTTACTGAGATGTGCGGTTTTAGCACTGACTTATCAAAAGCTTGAAATTTGCAAGCCTGGTGAAAGATGACCAGTTTGAAATTCAAGAACATGCAATAACCAACAGGAAAAGGTCAAAAGTAATTACTTAAGAGAGACAAGATGATTACTCACTTTTGTACTTATACAATTTTATTACAGTAATTTTGATATTTGTGCTATATTTCTAAACTTAAACAAGACCTGGCTTTACTGTAATTTACCTCGTGCACCAGGTGTGCCTGGAATGCCCGGATTTCCTGGGAATCCTGGTCTTCCGGTTGGTCCTTGTTCTCCTTGGCGACCCTGTGCTCCTGGTCGTCCTGGTTCACCTCGGGGACCAGGTATGGCTCGAACTGCGACAGGCTGACTTGGTGCCTGATTCAGGAGTGAATTATACCGTGCCATGTGACCTGCAAATAACAACTGGTTTTACTATACTTTGCACAATATTCTTACGAATTTAAAGCAACTGCAGAAGCAATGCAATTTACATCCAAACAACTGTTGAAAAGTTATTAACGCACTCACTCACATACAGCAGGCTACACTGACATTTTATCGCATCCTCTGACCCTAAGACAAGTGCGATGAAAAAGAAAATAATGGCAGAATAAATTAAACAAAAAAGATCTTGTGAGATTAATATGAAAATGACATTCTATGCAATTAGAAATGCTTCTTTGATGTTAGGGACAATATGGATTGACAGTGGGTGCATTATTCAATACAATATGGCACGGTGTCATTACAAACAGATTTTTTCCTAGACAGAAGCTGTGTCATATACTTTTAACTGTGAAAATGGAAAAACGAACCAAAAGACAAGTTGCAGGATGATGGATCCTCTTTATTAAAACACACTTTAGTGCTTTTGTCAATGGTAGAAATGACTTTATACCACTGACGAAGATGGTAAGTGTGCTTTAATAAAGAGGATCCATCATCCTCCAACCTGTCTTTTGGTTCGTTTTTCCATTTTTCCTGGTTTGGAGTGTATACATCTAACTGTATTTTTGTGAAATTGATGAGGTTAGTTAGCATTTATAATGACTAAGACTGAGATTTCATGCCATAAAGTGAGTGATTTCTCAAGAAGGGAGGAAGGAGTTTTTTGAAACACAAAGAGCCTGTTCTAAACTTCAAAGACCACATACAGCATTTCTGAGCATTAAAGGATCTGGCTGAACAGTGTGCTGGATTTAATGGAAATTAAATAACGAAATAAAATTATTATTATTCAAAAACATAATCATTAGTAGGACAGGTTTACATGCAGAGGCAAGAACTGACAAAAAAAACAAGTCAAATGAATTGAAGTGCCTTCAGCTGGAACACCTAAAAAATGAAATCTATAACTGGCCCATGCTGCACTGCTAAGTGGAAAACAGTAACTCATCCATTAACATCTAAAATTTAAAAATGCTTGCCCTAGGTGACATTTTTTCTTTTCCTCTAAATTGTGCAGTGGGAGCATTATTATATAAGTTATGGGTAGTGTGGGAGTGCAAACCCCACTACACCCATAGCCAGATTTCATTAAAGACACACACACACACACACACACACACACACACACACACACACACACACACACACACACACACACACACACACACACACACACAAAAAACAATGAAACTTGTCATTTTATCAGCTCAGCATATGATTACTTTAGAGAGTCAAAACTAGGGCAGGTTGAAGGGGTAAAGCTTCCCTGGGTGCAATACATTTGTTAGGGGACATACGTGGCAGGTGCAAGTGGGGCACACATGGAGTATCAACATTCATTTACTAAGTTACAAAGATACTTGGTTTTCATAAGTAAATGCCTTTGTGACGAAGATTAGTGTGTGCTAGTAACTGTAACAAGGTGCTTATTACAATTGTAGATGCTACAGTTACAGAAGTGGGGAAACCTTTTTCTTTTGTCCTCAGCTCATTTATTCATACTCTTGGTCCTCAACATTTGGAAGATCTATTTTTGAGCCTCAACTTTGGGTTGAGGAGGCACCAGTCTGGGTGATTGTCCAGACAGCAGATGAGCTAGCTATGGTCCTGACTATGGGCTCAGTATATCATTAGGAAACCATAAGGGTCACTCATTTCATCAAGCTGCATATAAGATGGACTGCAGTTCAATACCCTTCTGACACATCCCTGTAGCTGCCAGACTTGTCTGTCCTTGCTGGGCCCATGTTAGCGCCTGTTTTCTAGCTTTGTTGGGGTGAGTTTCAATTTTTTTTAGCTGCAGTGCAGTAATGCTGCAGCTATTACAAACTACATGAATATACTAGCATGAATGTATAGTTGACACCATTTAGTCAACACAAACAGATGGTCGACAGGTGTGCAAGATCAACAATCCCCAGGTATGTGAATATTCCCTTTCCACAGGGATTGTGTGATCTCAGAGTTAAGTATATATAATTAGTAGGGAGTGTGTATGGAATGCAGTACACCATGTCAGGGTGTACACACTTGGTTTAGTCCACTCCGAGGTAATTTCCAGAGAATGTACAAAGTGTGTCGACCTTTGTTTTCTCAATTTTCTTACATCAATTATATGCATGTCAGTGTAGCTGGTCATTTGATCCAGTGCCCTACACCAAGATACAACAATAATAATAATAGTGATACTATATGTCTTTCTACATCTATTTATATCTCTCTCTCTCTCTATATATATATATATATATATATATATATATGTATATATAGGATCATAGGACTGTAGCAAGTTTTACTAGCCTATTGGTCCTCAAGTCCTTATAAGCCTAGCCAAGATTTAGCCCATGTTTAGACAAATCAGCACCCAAAGCCCCTGTCCAGTAGGGACACAGGTGGAATCCCAGGGGTGTATTTTCTGTTTCCCATCCAGTTATCCAGGTTGCGCTTAAAAGGGGATAATAAGGTACTCTGCTTGACAGGGAGAGGGAGTCTATCCCACAGAAGGTGGAGTCTTTGGGGCACAACAACAAGTCCTATTGATGTCACAGACCAGTTGAGGTCGAGTGTGCGGGTTACTTGAGTGGAGCTTGACTTGTGGATACTCAGCAGTCCCAACAAGGCAGGGTCTGAGATTGCTTTGTATGCCAGACAGAGGTCACCTCTGAGGAGTCTGTAGGAGACTGAGTAGAGGAACAGTGCTTTTAGCCTATCTGTATAGGGCAGATGTGCTTTGCAAGGTACGTGCTGAAGGGGGCATTGTACTCAGTAATTGGCCTTATAAGGAAAGAATACAGGGATGTTATAATCTCCTTGTCCCTCGATGAGATACCCTTACTTATGAGGTGGGCCATGTAGAAAGCTTACTGTACAATGGAAGCAACATGCTGGTCAAAAGTCAGGTTGCTATCAACCTGGGTGCCCAAATCTCTCACGACTGATTGCATGCTTAGGATGTTGTTATTAATGTGATAATATGTGGGGGATGTCACTCTCCCCAAAAGGGATGATAATACATTTTTGGCATTCAGCTTGAGGCCATGTTTCTGGCACCAGTCATTTGTTTGGGTGAGAACCTCTTGGAGGGCATACAGGTATGTTATGACTTCCTTGTCCCTGGATGAAATACCCTTACTTTTGAGGTGGGCCATGTAGAAAGCTTACCATACAACGGAAGCAACATGGTACTCAAAGGTCAGGTTGCTATCAACCTGGGTACCCAAATCCCTCATGACTGATTGCGTGCTTAGGAGGTTGTTATTAATGTGATAATATGTGGGGATGCCACTTCCCCAAAGGGGATGATGATGCATTTTTTTGACATTCAGCTTCAGGCCCTGTTTCTGGCACCAGTCATTTGTTTGGGTGAGACCCTCTTGGAGGACATCCACATCACTTGGGGAATTGATGACCGCACCCAGCTTGCAGTCATCAGCAAACTTGGTCAGCAATAGCCCACTGGTTTTGGCCTGCACCTCAGAGGAGTATATCCTGAATAACAGAGGCCGCAAGACCGATCACTGGGCTATACCACTCGTCCCGGGTCTACTGCTTGAGGTGGTTTCCTCTATTTTGATTAGGTGGGTTCTATCAGTGTATCTATATATTTTGATTAATATGCTGAGGATATAGACACACACACACACACACACACACACACACACACACACACACACACACACACACACACACACACATACACGGTAATGCTGAATGCTTTTATTAACTTCAGTACTTTTATGTGTGTGTTTGTGTGTGTGTGTGTGTGTGTGTGTATATATATATATATATATATATATATATATGTTGTTGTTCTTCTTTCAGCTTTTCCCAGTTAGGGGTCGCCACAGCGGAACTCTGGTCTGCTAATGACTGGCAGTAGATTTTTACAGTGCCGAGGTGCCAGCTCGATGCCCAACCTTCAACGAAGGCACGCCCTACGCATGTCTTTCGAACACCACTCGACCGCGGGGAGGAAATGCAGACTCCTCACAGGAGGCGTTCCAGCCAAGAATCAAATGGGAGAACCTCTTGCTGTGAGGCGACAACGCTACCGCTGCACCACTGCGGCTAAAATATATATATATATATATATATATATATATCTATATATCTATATATATATTTATATATACATACACAAACATACACAGTGGATATAAAAAGCATACACATCCCTCTTAAAATTTCAGGTTTTTGTGATATAAAAAAATGAGACCACAATAAATCATTTCAAAACTTTTCCCACCTTTAATGTGACCTATAACCTGTACAATTCAATTGAAAAGCAAACAAATCAGTTAGGGGAAAAATATAAAAAATAAAAAACGTACAATACACTGGTTGCATAAGTGTGCACACCCTTAAACTAATACTTCATTGAAATACCTTTTGATTTAATTACAGAATTCAGTTTTCTTGAGTACATACCTGCCATCTGATTAACCCCAAATAAAGTTCAGCTGTCCTAGCAGGATTTTCCTGACATTTACTCAGTTACCTGCTACAGCAAAAGCCATGGTTCACAGAGAGCTTAGAAGGCATCAAAGGGATCCCATTGTTGAAAGGTATCAGTCAGGAGAAGGGTACAAAAAAATTTCCACAGCACTGGATACACCATGGAACACAGTGAAGACAGTTATCAAAAAGTGGAGAAAATATGGTACAACAGTGAAGTTGCAAAGAACTCGATGTGCCTCCAAAATTGCTAAAAGACAAGATGAAAACTGGTCAGGCTGGCTGCCAAGAGACCTACAGCAACAGCTGTAGGGATTTCTGGAAGTACTGGTTGTGTAATACATGTGACAACAATCTCCCGTATTCTCCATATGTCTGCACTATGGGGTAGGGTTGCAAGACGGAAGCCTTTTCATACACAGAAAAACATCTAGGCCCGGCTAAAATTTGCAATACAATACATCAAGTCTCCCAAAAGCATGTGGGAAAATGTGTTATGGTCTGATGAGACCAAGGCTGAACTTTTTGGCTACAATTCCCAAAGGTACGTTTGGCACCAAAACAACACTTCGCATCACCAAAAGAACACATCCCTATGGTGAAGCATGGTGGTGGCAATATCATGCTTTGGGGTTGCTTTTCTTTAGCTGGAACTGGGGCTTTAGTTAAGGTGGAGGAAATTATGAACAGTTCCAAATACCAGTCACTTTTGGCCCAAAACCTTCAGGTGTCTGCTAGAAAGCTGAAGATGAAGAGGAATTTCACCTTTCAACACAACAATGACCTCAAGCATACATCCAAATCAACAAAATAATGGCTTCACCAGAAGAAAATTAACGTTTTGGAATAGCCAGAGCCCAGACCTAAATCCAATAGAAAATCTGTTTGGTGACCTGAAGAGGGCTGTGCACAAGAGATGCCCTCACAATCTGACAGATTTGGAGCACTTTTGCAAGGCAGAGTGGGCAAATATTGCCAAGTCAAGATGTGCAATGTTGATAGACTCCTACCCAAGAAGACTGAATGCTGTAATTAAATCAAAAGGTGCTTCAACAAAGTATTAGTTTAAGGGTGTGCACACAGAAGAAAGTATTAGTTTAAGGGTGTGCACACCTATGCAACCAGCATATTGTATGTTTTTTATTTTTTTATATTTTTTCCTCTAACAGATTTGTTTGTTTTTCAATTGAATTGCACAGGTTATAGATTACATTAAAGGTGGGAAAAGTTTTGAAATGATTTATTGTGGTCTCATTTTTTTATATCACAAAAAACTGGCATTTTAAGAGGGGTGTGTAAACTTTTTATATCCACTGTATATATGTGTGTGTATATATATATATATATATATATATATATATATATATATATATATATATATATACAGACACGCACACACATGCGTATATATGACTGACACCATATTGCTGATAGCTCAAATCACTGAAAACTCATTTCACTGAATGTAAGTACTGTTGGGCAAATAAAATGTATATGCCCTTTTCCCCACTGTAGTGCAATCCTGGAGTTAGTGTATATATTTAGGGGGGATGTGGGGGGCATAGCCCCCCACCTACTTTTGATTTTATATTGTTAGTTTTCAGTGAAATGAGATTCATAAATATAAAAGCTAAATAGGTGGGGGGGGGCTACACCCCACACAATAATCTCTCCTGACCTCTCCACTAAACTACTAGGTGTCATTATAGATTTTTGATTGTGTCTTTCGGCTTTTCCCGGTTAGGGGTCGCCACAGCGGAACTCCAGTCCATTAATGATTGGCAGTAGATTTTTATGTGCTGGCTTGCCAGGCCTAACGCACAACCTTCAACGAAGGAACGCCCATTCACGCATGTCGACACATAGAAGACGCTCTAACTGAGAATCGAACGGGCAGCGTCTAACTGTGAGGCGACAATGCTACCGCAGCACCACCACCGCAGTGTCATTATAGATAATAATCTAAAATTCGACCTACATGTTAACCATTTGATTAAAACCATCAATAAAAAACTAGGGTCACTTTACAGAATAAAACCCTTCCTAACCCCCCCCCCCAGCCAAAGTTTCCATAGCTCGATCTCACCTTTTCTCTACTCTTCTGTATGCATCCCCTCTTCTCTCTAATGTTAACAAGACTGTCATGAACAAGCTCTCAATCTGCCATAACCACATTTCCAGGTTTGCCACTGGGCTGCCTTTTAGGACACATCACTGCATCAATCTAATCCAGCTTGGATGGCTTGAACTACCCAGTTTAATACTATATAACCAATTGGTTATGGCCCATAAAATCATATATAATCCTAACAATACCCCTGCACTTAAAGATCTTGTCACCCTCTGTAATAATCCTAGACTGCTGCGCTCCTCCAACAGACTCCTTATTCAGATATGTAAAACTAATAACTCAGCCGGTGACTCACTCTTCATAAATTCTGTAGGTAGATCATTGAACTCTCTACCAGGTGATATTACCTTACTCTCTTCACTTGGTCAGTTCAAAACTAGGCTCAAACAACACCTGGGGACAAACTGGCTATGTCACTGTATCAAACCTGGTTAATCTGTCTCTGGAATGTGCAAATCTGCTAGGTAGTCTACTATGTAATTTTATCCGATTCTCTTGCTTAACAACACTACCTGATGATTTGTTATAATGTTTGCTCTTCTAATCACTGAAAATATTCTATATGTAATTTGTATTGTCTGCCCATCTAATCTCTGTAAATAATATATTTGTTATTTGTTATTTGTAATATGTGACATGTTATGATGATTTGTTATTCCATGGAGCTTTTCTCCCTGCGCCTCCACTGAAAATGGACATGCATCCAGTTGGACTATCCCGGTTAACAAATGTAAAATAAATAAAATAAAAATAAAATATATATATGTAAATGTTTTAATTTCAGTACTTCTATATATTTTGCTGTGTACTAGAATCTTGAGCAACATTTATTGTCTTATTTGTTCAATGTTATTGAAATTTTCTGTTTGTTTTGGAATTATTAGAAATTACACTTACAAAAAATGTGTTTTATTTTGGGAAGGAATGCTATTTACAAACTAGTGTTATGGCTATGGGTACAACATTTGCCCCCATAAATGCTGATATTTTTATGAATTACTTTAGATTAAGTACTTATATGATGGTCAAAATAATAAGAGTTTGTCACAGTTGAAACTGAAGAGGAGATCCCACCATGACTGTTGGGTATTTGGACTGGAAGTTTTCTAGAACTTAAATAATTGTTGGCTTATTTAAATACTAATATTATGGGCATACATTTTTCAAATGCTACAGATTTGTTTGTTAGTCAATTTCTGGACATCACCACTACAAAGTTAATTGATGGGTCTCTTAGTAGTACCTTACATAGGAAACCTTTTTTTTAAAAAAAATGCAGTTTTATCTGCACGTAGCTGTCACCCTTGCATATTAATCAAAATATTCCATAATCTCAACTTTTAAGATTAAAGAGAAGATTTAATGATGATAATGAGTTTTAAATGCAAGCAGAACAAATGGAGGATACCTTTACATGGAGGGGCATGCCTCAACAATGCTTAAAAAAGTAAGGAAAAGGTGAAAACATAACCCGTAGTAATTTATTGAAAAACAAGAAGCAACAGGTTAAAGGACAACAACCAGTTAGATTACTTCCTACTTATGGTAATCATTATTTTTGTATTAGAAAGGTTTTGAACAGACAATGGTCTATTTTGTCTGAGGTTTCTTTTTTTAGTAATGTTGTACTGGAACAGTGCAATAAATGTGGCAAAACTCTGGCAGTGGTGCAATGTTTTTCATCTTACAAAAAAAGAAGTGATATTACTAAGCATTTTGACAGTAGTTTAAAAAGTACCTACTCTTGTGGTAATTGTGTACAATGTAAAAGGGTTTGAAAGACAAAATGTTTTATATCTGCCTATACCTCAGTACTTATGAGATTAGAACCTCATCACTTGCACTACGGAATGGGAAATCTATATGGTTGTATGTTTGTGTGGAACAGGTGGGCCAAACATCATATATGTGGACACATAGAATATCTCTCCACATCATCAATATTAATTGTAAGAGAGAACAAAGTACATGTTCTTAAACATTCTACATCTATATTCACCATTACTACTATTGATTAAGTTAGTAGCTCTGTATTTTTGATAAAAACACAAAAAAACATAAAATAATTCATAATAAGGAAAGAAGCTGGATTATTAATTTAGGGACTATGAAATCTCCAGGCTTGAATGAAATGACTTAAAAAGTTTAATGTAATTTGGAGGGATAATTCCATTTTTTACCACTGGAGAGCAGTGTGGAATTGTGTGGATGATGCGCAGGGTGGAGACTCTCTTTTACGCAAGGATTGCAATGGGCCTGGTCCCTAGTGTGTGTTTTTTATGATGATCGGCTGCTTGTGGCAACTGCTTTGTGGCATGTAGCGTGGGTATTGTTTCTATTTGTTTATTGTCTGTTGATGTTTGCTGCGCTACATTTACATTTATATGATGTTAATTCTAGTGTTTGCTTTGTCATATGATTAACTATGTATTTGAACATCATTCATATAAAGACAGTTTGTGCTCAATTAATGATTATTGCATTGAAAAGCCACCACAGGCAAAAACATAATCTACTTGCTGTGAACTTTTCCAATATTAAAGGTGTTTATGAGAAAGTTAGATAATGCTGGGCATTGTTGCAAATCTGTGTGGTTATGCATATATAATGGCGAGTGTGGAAGAGAGATGAATAAGAGAGTACGTGCAGGGTGCAGTGGGTGGAGAAGAGTTTCAGGAGTGATTTATGACAGACGAGTACCAGGAAGAATGAAAGGGAAGGTCTACAAGAGTGTAGTGAGACCAGCTATGTTATAAGGGTTGGAGACAGTGGCATTGACAAAAAGGCAGGAGTCAGAGCTGGAGGTGGCAGAGTTAAAGATGTTAAGATTTGCACTGGGTGTGATGAAGGTAGACAAGATTAGGAATAAGTATATTAGAGGGTCAGCCCAGGTTGGACGGTGTGGAGACAAAGCCAGAGAGGCGAGATTGCATTGGTTTGGACATGTGCTGAGGAGGGATGCTGGGTATATTGGGAAAAGGATGCTAAGGATGAAGCTGCCAGGTAAGTGGAAACGAGGAAGGCCTAAGATAAGGTTTATGGGTGTGATGAGAGAGGACATGCAGGTGGTTGGTGTGACAGAGCAAGATGCAGAGGACAGGAAGAAATGGAACCAGATGATCCACTGTGGTGACCCCTAATGGGATCAGCCAAAAGGTAAAGAAGAAGATATATACATATATATATATATATATATATATATATATATATATATATATATATATATCTAGAGAGAGAGAGAGAGATACATGTACATACATACATATATACATACAAACATACATAGTAATAGTGGTGGCTTAAGTTCATCTTGGGCCCTGGGTGTATTTTAAATCATGCCTCACCCTACATGCAGATTTATTTTCTGACAATGCATAAATGCTTGTGTTATTTTGGATCCACCTTTCTGATTTAAAACCATTCAAATTGCTGTCATTATAATCTGCCAATGCCCATCCACATCAGTTTCAGCCACTTAACCATCTATACCTCAAATGTCCAATTGTGATTTAAAAATGGCCACAATAAAGTATTCCAGCTTACTTTACAGAGATGCACACTAGTTCTACAGCCAGAGTCAGACATTCTTATCCACAGACAGCCCTTACATATGCAGCAATTATAGCCCCATTTGTTGACTGTACACACATCAGATGTCTGATAGTGGTAAAATAAATTATCATTAAAACAATAATGAACTTCATGTTTGTATCACATAAACACATAGTAACCCAAGTATTCCAATTTGTTTCACACAAATGCACATTAGTCCTACAAAGCCAGATTGTTTAAAGTGAGCAAACCACAGGTTCATAGATTCATATGTTTATACTAAGTTAATGATTATTGCATTGAAAAACCCACCACAGGCAAAACCATAGTCTACTTGCTGTGAACTTTTCCAATATTAAAGGAAGTTAGATAATGCTGGGGATTGTTGGAAATGTGTGTGGTTATGTATGTATATATATATATATATATATATATATATATATATATATATATATATATATAGAGAGAGAGAAAGATACATGTGTGTGTGTATATATATATATATATATATATATATATATATATATATGTATGTATGTATGTATAAACAGACATAGTAATAGTGGTGGCTTAAATGCATCTTGGGCCCTGGATGTATTTTAAATCATGCCTCCCCCCACATACACATTTGTTTTTTGACAATGCATAAATGCTTGTATTATTTTGGATCCACCTTTCTGATTTAAAACCATTCAAGTTGGTGTCATTATAATCTACCAATGCTCATTCCCATCAGTTGCAGCCACTTGACCATATATACCTCAAATGTACAATTGCGATTTAAAAAATTGCCATAATAAAGTATTCCAGCTTACTTTACATAATTGCACACTAGTTCTACAGCCAGAGTCAGATATTCTTATCCACAGACAGCCCTTACATAAGCAACAGTTATAGCCCCATTTGTTGACTGTGCACACATCAGATGTCTGACAGTGGTAAAAATTAATAAATTATTAATTAAAACAAACATGTTTGTATCACATAAACACATAGTAACCCAAGTATTCCAATTTATTTCACACAAATGCACATTAGTCCTGCAAAGCCATATTGTTTAAACTGAACAAACCACAGGGTTCATAGATTCATATGTTTATACTAAGCTAATGACTGCCAGAGTCTTTACAAGCCTAGTTATGCAACCCAGCCTGGTTTTGTAAACAAGTTCCTTGGATGTTTATATGGTGAGGTATGTTAGTAAGGAAGTAGCTAGGGGTTATGTGGGGTGTTAATTTACTTACTGTCAACCTCTGTCCATCAGAGACATGGGGGGGGGCAGACTGGGGTTTAATTTGTGATTTCCCATCCAATGATGAAGGATTTGTTTTAACATTGTCAGGGTCAAACTCAGATTCATGTAGATAGGGAAATTATTCTATAAAATCAGGATCCTTTGAGATACATATCCATCTCTAGCATGTTCTATTTATGTCTCAGGTAAAGTTCAGGTCCTTGGATCTAGTGTTTCTGCTGCTGTTTATTTTGCGGATGTGCAAGAAATCCATTAGAACTGGATTTCAGGATGCCTTATATGACAGACATAGATCACCTCTCGGTAACCTGTAGGAGACTGAGTACAGAGATAGGACATAAAGGCAGTCTGTGTTAGACAGGGTATTCATACCCTGGATTCTCCTGGTGAGGAACCTTTAAGGGTGTTCCACATGTTAAAAGTACCTGGTTAGGTACATGACAAAGGGGGCACTGTACTCAATGATAGGTCTGATAAGGGCTGAGTAGAGGGGTACTACAACTTCCTTGGACCTGGACCTGGACCCATAAACTTGCCTATGAGCTGGACTGCGTAGATTGATTTTCTTACTATCTTGGCTATGTGCTGGTGGAAGGCCAGATAAATGTTTATGACTGAAAAAGCTAAGACTGTTCTCTGTTGCATACGGCTTTCTCAGAGGTGATCTCTGTCTAATGTACAGAGCCATGTCCAACCCAGAATTGTTGAACATGCTCCATCTTAGCAAAACCAAATCTACTCGAGCTACACACTCTAGGGATATAAACCTCAACACAACAATGAATAGAACATGCTGGAGGGATAGATTCCCTTTGCAGAGACTTCCCTTACTATGGAACAGGGTCCCGATCTACATAAGACAGAGCCCCTCACTATCACTCTTCAAGATGAACCTTGATGAGTAGATGGGTAACAGAAAGTTCACACCGGGGATCACACCAACAGCCCTACTAGATAGGGGCCAAGGGTACTAGCTGCTAGTACAAGGGTCTAGGGAACTACTAAAGGGGTGGTGAATACCGCACAATGTGGCTGGGCTAATATATGCCTTCGGGCAGATAGCCCAGTACCAACCTATGAACCTATATATTCCCAGATCACTAACTATTGGGCCAGCTCTTAGGGGCGTTTTATCAATGGAGTAAGTAACTTGACTGGACTATTTCCCAAAGGGCAATATAATGTATTTCTTCATGTTGAGTATTAATTCATGGATTTGGTACAAGTCATTTGTTTGTGTTAGACCCTCTTGTAGGACATTGGTGTCATGGGGGATTTATGATAGCTCCAAGTTTACAGTCACCTGCGAACTTGTTGAGCCAGAAGCCTTTGACATTAGCCTTGACTTCCAAGAGGTAGATGCCAAACACAAGAGTGAGCCCAACACAGAGCTCTGGGGTACTCTGGTGGTGACTGGTCTCCTGGTGGAGGTGATCTCAAAGATCCTGACTTCTTGTGTCCTATCTGTCAGCCAGTCAGTAATCAGTGAGTTATGTAGGGATATATGCTTAGTTATGAGAGTTTGTCAACAATACCTGAGCTAGATATTGTATTGAACACCTTGGCCAGGTCAAGGTAGGTGGTATGCACCATATTTCCCTCATCCATAGCCTTGGAGACCCTCTTAAAGAAGTCTCCCAGATTAAGTAGGCAAAACCTTCTGTTAACAAAGCCAAACTGGGATGGATCAAGTATTTGTAGTTTGCCTATATCCTTCTTGAGCTTTTCCATGATAATTTGCTCCATGGCTCTGCATATTAGTCTTGTCAGACTGATGAGCCTGTTGTTCCTAGTGGGATTGGCTGATAGTCCATTCTTATGAAGAAGGATGACCATGGCAGCCCTCCATTCAGCTGGCTTGTAACCTGTTTTGAGGTTGTAGGTGAAGACCACCTCAAGTGGTCCTGCAATGTCATGTTTTAGACTATTTAAGAGCAACCAGGGATATTGTTGGGGACCACTGAAGCAGTGTTTTTGGCCTTAGCAGTTGCCACCAAAACCTGCTCTGTTTATAATTGGGGGATATACTAGGAGGGATTTCACAGGAGGTAGTGGAGGGAGTGAGGGGTGAAGTTAGAGCTAAATTTATCAACCAGTAGATTCACTATGTCACTATGTCACTATGTCACTCTGGTCAGTGAAAGTTGTGCCATTTATCATCAGTTCTGCACACTGCTGAGTGTTACATTTAAGGTCCCTGACATAGCTAAAGAAGGTCTTGTGATTGCCCTTAGCCTAGGACACTATCCTGACCTCATAACTGACCTTGCTGTATTTTATTAGACCTCTTACATTCTTGTTTAGTTGAATCAGAAAGTTCTTGTCTCTATGAGAGTTGTTCTTTCTGATTTTGGCCATGACTTTGTATTTTGTTATATACCTGATTAAGGTAAGGATTCTCCCAGTGGGGTTTCTTTTTGGTGTTAGATCTAGGCTTACTTCTGATAAGTATGGAAGCCTCAATGAAGACATTTCCATGTTTGTACTGGGTTTCTGCAAATAATGTTACATAGGTAGCTGTGTTCTTGGGGTTTAGAGGGGCTGTGAATTTTTGCTTAATAGGATGAAGTTTGCTTTAGAATGGTTCTTGTTATGGCTTTAGTTGGATTTTCCAGGTTGAAATGAGGTCTAATGAGGACATGATGTGGGGGGTGCAACACTCTCCCGTATTTGTGAGTAGTAGGTCCAATATGTTTGATCTTCTGGTGGGAGTGTCCACTATGTGTTCCAGGGTGTTTGTTTTGATAAAGTCCAGGAAATGTTGAGCCTGTGAGTTAGAGGCAGTGTACATTCCCAGTCTATAGAGGGGTAGTCAAAGTCTCCCATGAATAGGGTATTTGGTTGGATGTTGAGCATCTCTAGTAAGGTAAGAGTTGTTAACTTTGTGAGTCATAGAGAGTGACCTGTACCTGGTCAGGACATGGTAAGGAACCTTATCTGTGGAGACCTGGGCATGGATGAACTCCAGGGCATCATCCTGTTTACCAACCTCAAGTTGTAATTCTTGCTAACGTAGATTGAGGCACCTCCACCTTTATCCCTTGTCTGTGCTGCTGTTGGTCTAAATGAGTGGAAGGCACTGTAGCCATCCACTGTCGGAGTACTACCTGCAGCTTTAAACAAATGAGCAGTAACAATTTAAGGTTGCTTTGATTTTTTTTTTTTTTTTACTGTGTTGGTGGTACTGTCATTTTGACATTGCCTAAAAAGGCTCCAGAAGGGTGGATAAAGTTTTGTCAATAACTGAAAGCCGGTGGGGGGGCAGGTGCAGATCACCCTTGGCAAAGCAAAGTGGTCTATTAACCAAGTCTTCCCATACTGGTAGATAGTGGATTCCCCTAGAATGACACCAGAAACTAAGCCAATTATTAAAATCAATAATTTTCTGTTCATACTGTGGCATGATCCTTGGCAAAGATAGAATGCTGCAAAGGTATGTACCTGTCGGTGACACATATTTAGAGATATCCAGTATGTCTCTTTTCATACAGTCCAGTGAGGTATGTTTCAGGTCATTTACACCCACATGGACCACGATAGAATCATATTGGTACCTGGGGTGCATTGACTTGAGTGTGTGTGATGTTGAGGATCCTAGATGCACATAGGAAACTAACTGTGAACGTCTCCTTGTCCAGACTGGTGAGAGGGGCATGTGTGTTGTACAACAGAATCCAATATGACATGAGTACTAGGTAGTGTTTGTCTGTTTTATTGGCTTTGTTCTTGGGATATAATTGCATGTAGGCTTATATGTGGTGTGGTGTGAGCTTTAGTTGTTGCTGAGGATAGGTGTTGCTGTTTGATAGCTTAGGAGATCTTTGATGTTTGAAAAGGTTTTTTTAAGTGCCTCAGCATTTGAAGGTCTATATGTATGTGGTGAGTGGTATGTGTGAAGGATGTAGTGTGTGTGTGTGTGTGTGTGTGTGTGTGTGTGTGTGTGTGTGTGTGTGTGTGTGTGTGTGTGAGTGTGTGTTTGTGTGTGTTCTTGATAACCTTGTCTGTAAGTAATATTTTTGCTTACAAGGAAGTTATGTACGCACATCTCTTGCATACAGTTTTAGTTTCTTTAAGGATTAAAAGATTGTCTGAGTACATGAGACAATTACTACATTGTCTCAGGATGCCCATATCTATCAAGCTGGCCACAGAGACATTAAGAAATTGCTATAGACTATTATAGTTTAGGGACTTGATTTTACAGGGCTCACCTGAGTGGTAACTAGGGTTAAGGCTAGATGTTAGATACTGCTATGATCCGGTATTATAGCTGTTTGACTCATTAACTAGCTGCTCTAAGCTTAGCTCCACATAAAGCCCTTCTGTGTTACAGGTTAAAGTCCAAAGTACTAGCTTTATAGGTTTGCTACTATACAGGGTACTGCTAACCACCACTGTTCAGCAAAGAGCTCTGCACAAATGTGCCTAATTTATAGCAGACAGAAAAAAATGAAGACTAATTGCCATGACCTTCGGCAATAAATGAATACACTTTGAGCTCCCTGGAGTGCTTACCCACGTGAAGAAAGACTAGGTAAATACATTCTGCCACAAAATGAATGATCCTGGAACTTCGTAATGTCGAAGCACAGCAAAAGTATCTCTCAAGTGTAGATTAACAGCAAACAACTAAGTCCCTAATAAACAATCTTACTTTGACCCATGGACAGCCCCCACCTCCTACCCAACAGTTACAGCCATTTTTCTGTACATACTTCGCCTGACTCTGGCAAAAGATAATGCCTCTCAACCTGTTAGCAGAAGAATCAGGGACAAAGCCAAAAGATAATGAGGGACAATTCCTTGTGTACAGCCATACAACCCATAAGTAAAAATGATTATTCTGTGGGGTACTAGCGTGTCTGTTTTGAGGGCTTCATGACTATCATTTATTTATTCTGATTTCCTAATGTGTATCCTATTTTTCCTCTGCTACTTAAGAAAAGACTCTGTATCACACAGAGTTAATCTGCACATTGTTGCTGTATACTGTATGCACACAGTCATATAAGACTAAATGAAACGTACAGCAACTGACCCAAACTATTATAAATGCAAATTAACAGATATACCATATAGACTATTCACTACCTCATAATTTTCTCATTCTTACTTCCTCCTATCATATTGATGAATTCCATTCTTATATAAATCAACATTCAGTCTAAACAAATTTTTATTGATCAATGCTACAGACATATGAACTCAAGCCAGAATAGTACTATGCAAGTCTAACAGCTATTCAGAAAGCTGCTCGAAGACTCTTGTGCAAATTAATATGACTTTTGGGGTTTGTATACTAACATTGCTTTTTTATGTTATTGCACTGATATTTCACTTAGATTTTTTTCTTTGAGCTTTAAAAGTTCTATGCTAGGGAAGAAGGTAAGCCTTGTGCTTCTTTTTTAATATCTGGTGAACTGTGGTAGGAGCTAATGATTTCTGCTATGGTTAAAGTAACAAGGAACACCATTTTAAGGTTTTATTTAGATAACTGCAAGAGCATTATGAGAAAATTGGATTTTTCTCACTTCATTCATCCAGTTCCTGTTGTGTCCTTAAACCTAGAGGCACTTGAGGTATCCACCAAGTATATTAAATTAACTTCAATAATCCACCAAGTATATTAAATTAACTTCAATAATCCACCAAGTATATTAAATTAACTTCAATAATCCACCAAGTATATTAAATTAACTTCAATAATCCACCAAGTATATTAAATTAACTTCAATAATCCACCAAGTATATTAAATTAACTTCAATAATCCACCAAGTATATTAAATTAACTTCAATAATCCACCAAGTATATTAAATTAACTTCAATGTCCTTTCCATTATTCGTTCCTTCACTCATACGTATAATCGCTAAAGTATAATACTGTCTACATTTTAATTCTCATCTCTTTTGTATCTTTACAATCACTAGTTGCATATTCTGGTAGGCACACTTTGACTGATAATCTCTGCGTAAGACAAGAATGCAAAATAACTTAATTGGTAAAGTCTGCAATGGGTAACTTCAAACCATTTCCAAAAACACAAAATCCAAACACACTAAATGACGAAATAATCAGCCAAAACTCATGATCTGTGTGAAAAATATCCAATGTAAAAGCAGTCATTGAATAAACATTCTCTAGACAGACATAGCCTTTTTTTAGTATTATATAAATTTTAATCAGTTTTAATTAGGGAGTTACAAGTTACATCAGAACATAAAGATAATAGTGCTTATAGTGAAAAGGAAAAGTATCACAGCATATAATTTGGTGATATTAAAAGTCAGAAAAATATCATTCATAAGTAACCTAGATGAGGCACAGAATATGGAACTGATATTTAATCAGCCGTGGTAGTGATTGGATGCCACCTTATGTGCACTTGAATAAATGTACTTTCCTATTTCCTGTATGCAAAATGGGGTCAAATTGCAAGTGTGGGGTACAAAATGTGGAGTCAAGGGTAAGGCCAAAGCTGCGACATCATCATCCTGGGTTATATCCAAACGATACAGCTTGCATTACTATGGAATATAAAATAAAAAAGGCAGAGCTACATGTACAGATTATGCATTTTAGCATTTTGGGTTACTGCATGCTGTATGTGATATAATATTGTAGAAATAGTATATTTGTCAGTACTTTGCCTTTAAAGCATTGCTTGATGTAAATATTATGTGAATAATGCTGTTTCTTTAAGAACACTCAGATAATGTTACGTATTAGCCAGAGGAGAAGTTATTTCATGTAGGGCTATTGGGTCATTATGAAATCAGCTATGTGATTTATTCTTGCATAAAATAATATCTATTCTAAACTATGACAAATTCTCAAGAATGTCAAGGGGGAGGCTCACTGTACTGTGTACTAGAAGACTGGAGTTCAAATGGAGACTGTCACTGTGCCTCAGAAATGGGCTTCATGTCTCGAGCGGCTCTCAGGAAGGCGGAATGTCTCCAACTGCTTACAGTATATCCAGGCAAAGGGTAAAAAGGTTACACAGACAAACGGAATCCCTAGAAGAAACCTCTCTTTTGGTTTTATCATTTCCAGAATCCAAAATTATAATCTGCATTCACACATCTAATTGTATATCTGAATAATGCATTGGTTTCTTTTTTCCGGCTAATTTCGTACATGTGCTCATAGATTCTCTGTTTGAGACTGCGCTCTGTCTGTCTTTAAACTGTGGGACAGAAATCCATAGCTCTTCCTTATTAGCTATAAAAAAACATTGGGGACACCTCCCGCACTTGAACTTGCCCTGCATTTTGTCCCCTTTCTTCGTTAATCCTCTTTCCAATAAATCTTTCACGTTAGCATTCCTTTTAAAACTCAATTTTAATGGGTTGTTGAACACATCCAACCTGTTGAACATACCACCAAATAAAGTCCAATATTTTCTCATGATATTACAAATCTTGCCTATGTCCTTATGATAAGTTGTTTCCATATAAGTTGTATTACTGTTCTCTTTATTAATTTTAGGGACCGTAATGTTATCCTGATTATTTCCCCCAGAATTTTTTAATAATGGGATGCATTTAGTTCCCCAATCTGTTAAGATTTCATCTTTCAATCTATTTATAACCCTTATGGGGTAACCCCGGTCCCAGAAAAGCTCACCAATATACACCAATTCCTTTTCCAACTCCTCCTTTACTGATGTCATACATGCCACCCATACCATCTGACCTTTCAAGATGTTTTTCTTCTGTATCATTGGCTGGTCACTCTCATAATGCAGGTATGAGTTGGAAAAACAAGTTTTCCTGTACACCTAGGATATATACCTGCCATTCACATAGTATTTCCCAATGTTGACATCCAAATAATGTACTTAATTTTCCCCAGTTTCAAACGTAAATTCCAAAAATTCTGTGGACCCATTGAGATAACTCATAAATTCCATAATAAGATCCAGGGTGCCTTGCCATATAACAAAAATATCATCCAGAAACCTATAATATGCTTTTATATGTTCTACAAACCCATTATTAAAAACATATTGTTTTTCCCAGTGTAACATCACTATATTCGCAAATATTGGTGCACACGGTGCACCCATTGCAACACCATCTAGTTGATGATAATATTCCCCTTGATAGTATATAAAATTGTTTTTTTAGTACCAGTTCCATGTTTTCCAGAACTATTTGGAGATCATTTGCATCTAATATTCTAAATTTTGCTATCATTTCTTCAAACCATTCAAGTCCCATTTGTTGGGGAATAATCAAGAATAAATCTCTTGCATCAATAGTCAAGAAATAGAAATTAGGGTTGAATTCCAATCTCCCTATCTTAGCTAGCAAATCCCATGAGTCTATTAAAATATGAGGGTATAACCCATAAAATGGTTTTAACTTTTTGTCCACATATATGCCCAACGGTTGCGTCTCGGAACCTCCTAAAGTCACAACTGGTCTCAGGGGTGGGTCATTTATATCTTTATGGATTTTAGGTATCCCGAACATAACTGGGATAAATGGTTTTTCCACCTTCATAAAGTTGAATAGTTGTTCATTTATTCTACCTTGAAAAAGGTTATCTTCTAGAATCATATCTATTTTTATATGCAATATCCACTTCTCTTTGGGATACCTGAACATATCTTCCATCTGTATTTAAGATGTTCAACATTTTAGCTGAATAATTCAATTGTGTCATGATTGCTACCCCTTATCCAGTTTCACGACTCACTGTGTTGTTTTTCCTGATATTATCTAAAACAACTTGTTCTTCCTTAGTTAAATTCATATTAAAACTCATTCTAGAAGAAAAACAATCCCTAATCTCTAGTTACTAAAGTTTCATAATTAGTAAGTTCAGGATGCAAAAGGGGGTTGTAAAGGCTCCTTTTCTTTAGCATAACTTAAGTATCTAATTTCGGGGAATCCTTAAACATGATATCAAAATGTAATTTTCTCATGAACGTTTTCACATCCAATATAGTATTGGCTATGTTCCCTCTTTTGCTCGGGATAAAAGTAAATCCTTTTTTAAAAAGGCTAAAATGGTTTGAATTAACCTCAACATCAGTATAATTATAAATATGGAAGCTGTCCATGGTACATATCACCCCTTCCTTTTCAATATTTCCTGTTCTTAATTGTACCTGACCATTATTAATAAGTGTGTCTATATGAATACTTTGGCCAACATTTATCTGTTCCTCTGTCTCAACTGTCTTTGGATATATTTCTTTTGTTCCCCTTGGAACTGGGGTTGTTGTCTCCCCATGACCTGGGCATATGTCATGGATGCTGCACGGTTCCTTATTCTCTCGGACCTCCTGGGTCCTACATTGCCTAAGCAGCATTCTCATCTCCATGTTCTTCAACACCACGCCACCTTCCCCCATTATTTTCAAGGTCCCTTCTGGGTATATTATTTCCATTCTCACTTGATCTAAAAACGTCCCCCTTCTTTCATTGTTCTTATTTTTGTTGCTCAAACAATAAGCCTTTCCCTCATTGTTGTCTATATCATCTCTGTTTAATAAGACAACTTGCGTTTATGGTTTTTATAAGTAGCATTGTCAACATCTTTAAATAATAATAAATATTTCTGTTTATGTTCAGTAACTGTTTACATCAAATTCTGTTGAATCTTGTTATTTAATGTATCAATTTCATCCTTTAAACCTCTTAAAATATTATCATTGTTTTTTATAATTGCCCTTATTAGGGCAAGGCCACAATCATTCAAAATGTTAATCACATATTTAAATAGTTCAGAACCTTCAATTGTATTGTTCGGAAATTTCGTCACTCTAAGTCCCTTTGGGACGTGTTTACGCTTTAAACATTCAGTTAAAAAACAATTGCCAAGTGATAAAAGTTTAAATTTTAACATTTTGTCTTTTAGCAAATTACGCATACCTCCATATGAGGCAGAAACCGTCACATTCTCATTTCAGCCTGTTTCTATGACATTAATATTCTTATTCAACCATTTATTAAAGTCCATTTTGTTGTAATGTTCCAGTCTGAGGAATTCTCTATTCTGCTCCTCATACCATTCATTCTGGGTTGAAGAATGTAACGGTTGTGCTTGTTGTCCACTCACAGACAGTCCACCATCATTCACTTCTCTCCTTACGTTATTAAGTATGTCAATGGGCGTGGAATTACTTCCCTGTTGCAGTTGGTAACATGGAATTGAGAAATCAGTCTCAGAGTCATTTTCTACTGATCAAAAAAGCTGAA
>NC_056732.1:480463332-480640832 GCF_019279795.1 Protopterus annectens | reverse complement strand
GAAGTCTGAAAAAATGATAAAATACTACACATATGTATACACAGGACAGAGTGTGGGGACTCCACTGTCCACACAGTACTAGTAAGAAGAACTAAAATCAATTAATGATGGTTATCCCAAGTTACAGGAAAAGAATGGTTAGAAATAATAATAAAAAAAAATCTTTTTATCTTATCTTGACTTTCAGTGCTGTACTAATGTACTTGAACCACTATATGTGGGTGTTATTCTTTTCAAGTATTCTTTTCCAAAATGTCTTGATGGGGTAACTATACTGATTTGAGTTTATTTCTGCTAAGCTTCTTCATTCCCACAGTGCACACTATGTCATGAGATGACACCTTTAGAACATCCCTCTCAGTCTGATAGTTCTAGTAATAATTTTATAGTGCACTGAAAATGTCTGCACAGAATGCCATAGATTTTATTTCAGTGAATTTCCCTTGCTTCCGCATTTCTTCATCTTTTAAACACCCTGTATGATCTCAATTACAACTACTGTTTAACCAGCATTGCTTCTGTAAGAACTTCATCCCCCATTCACAACCTTTCTCATCTAATAGTGTTCACTTTCTTTGAATTCCAGCTTGAGCTACATTTTCATGTGTGATCAGACACGACTCGCTTAGAGAGTTGTGAATCCCCATAAAGTTGTATATAGTCCTAATGTGAGGGTAAAGCAGGAAGCACTGCAACCGCCTTTGTATGTGGGTCTTTCCAATATCAAAAATCTTAAATGTGATGGTCAGTATGATTAACTGCTAGAAAGACAAAAATAAGTGCCTACTGAAAGTGTTAGGATTGTAATTGGATTCCTTAAGTGCAAATGAAGAGGGTGTGCACTGTGTCTGAATTTATGTGAAGGAGTATTCCCCTTTCTCTGAGGTGCAGCAATTTTAGAGCTAGTGTATATACAAATCAAGGGTGGTTGGGGAGCACAGTAAGTTTTGCACCATGCTGTTGGCCTGTCATGATCTGATAGGGAGCCCTCCCAAGAAAAACAAATTACCACAGACACACACACACACACACACACACACACACACACACACACACACACACACACACACACACACACACACACACATTCATCCACAACCCCTTTTCCCATTTTTGCACATGGGGTCGGGGTGTCACTTCAGCAATGACAATCATCTAGAGCCAAGGTTTACACTGTTGGGTGACTAGACCAGCCATGCTAGTTCTTCCTCACCACATGCACCTTCATACACGCTCACACCTATGGCCAATTTAAACTGTCCAATCCACCTAATGCATGTCTTTGAAATGTGGGTGAAAACCCATGTGAATGCAGGGAGGCCATGCAGATATATATCATAGGATAATAGAAGGTTACTACGCTATCAACCTGGAGGTCATTTCAAGCCTAGCTGTTTTATCCCAATGTAATACCATAGATACTGTAGTCAATACCCAGGATTGTATTTATTAATGACTGCTCATGTCCAGGAGGATTGTGGGGACTATCCCCGGGGAGAATTTACGGTGCCTCATCCACTCATCTAGGTTCCTTTTGAACATTGTGACAGACGTGCTCTGCTTCACAAGAATTGGCAGCCTATTCCAAAGATACGGCAGTCACTGGGAACAGATGTATCCCTCCAGCATGCCCTATTCATTCACAGGCCATATTTAGGTCCCTGGAATGGGTAGTTCTAGCCCCGATTGATTTACGGATGTGCAGCAAATTCATTAGGTTTTGGTCGGAGATTGCATAAGTCTCCCCTTATGTATAGTGCATTCAGAAAGCTAAACAGCAAAGAGAGATTGTAAAAAAGGAAACAAATCTCCATCATAGTTCATTGCTAAGTAGTAGCTTAGGAATCTTTTTACAGTAAGAAAAATCCATTCTTGCATACTATCAGTTTTAATGGGAAAACACTGGAAGCCGAACGTTGTACAATTAGTTTTGTAGTTTATATGCCGTGTACTGATTAATGAATATTATTTTCCAGCTACCATTTATAAAATACTATTGCAAGCATGAAACCTGTTTTTTTGTCTTGAGACCACACTTTCTATTCTTTCATTTGTTCCTTCTTTTTTTGTATTTGGCTATATGTGTGTCTCTAGTACTACATTTCAGTTTGCTTAGGCTGGAGTGAATGTTTTTATATTCTTATATAGACATAGTATTTTTAAAAACACCACTTTTTGCTGTGTTCCATCTCCATGACACTGTCTTATAAGTCATCTCACTGTTTACTCAGTTTAATGTTTCACCAGTATGGCCATTAACCTGCATAGTAACATAGAAACTCTGGCCTGACAACAAATGTCTGCCAGTTTGTTTATTTATTCTTCTTTCCAGCTAAAACCTCAACTATGGCTAAAAACATGAGGAATTATTATTTTACCAAGTGCTAGCAACATCAAAAATAGTCCTGCTTTGGTAGAAGCACGGTTTAATTTCCATAGTCCCAATGTAGTGGGTATAACTAATTCCTGACTTTCTGAGTCAGGCACTACAGTCAGTTCCCAGGTCATCTGTGAGAAATACTGATATTTCCAGTTTCTATCTGTGAAAAATGCTGACATTGTCAGACCCAAAGTACAGATTACACAGTAGGTGAGGATATACTTTTACTGGTTAAAATTGCCTTCTCTCTAGCCCAAATGCCTAATCACCCATCATTACTGACTTTGAACAGAACTTGCTAGAATGTGAATGCTTGATTGGCATACTCTGCTGCAGAAGAAACATATTGAGTGCAATTTCCATGCTGAATTTCCATACCAGAAGAATGTAGTGCCCCTGAAATCACAGACACTCAGGTTAAAACAGCCCTCTCCAAAGCCAAAAACACAGCATCAATGGGACCGGACAGTGTCCCAGGCTGCGTCCTACATGAGCTCAAAGATGAACTAACCCCTCACCTAAACACACTGTTTAAACTCAGCCTCTCCACAGGCTACGTGCCCACAGAGTGGTGCACAGCAACGGCTATTCCGCTCCACAAAGGTAGAGCCACAACGGACACCAGGAACTATCGCCCTATAAGCCTGACTAGCTTGGTCTGCAAAGTTATGGAGTGCATCATCATGGATCTCATTAACAGAGACATTGGAAACCTCCAAACACTGGACCCTACCCAGTTCAGCTTTGTTAAGGGCAGATCATGCCTCCTAAACCTGGTGGACTTCTTTGAGACAGTTACCAAGGCTATAGATGAGGGAAAGGTGGTCCAGACAGCCTACCTAGACCTCGCAAAGGCCTTCAACACCATTCCCCACTCAGGTATTATAGAAAACCTCACCAGCCTGAACATAAACCCCTACATCACGAGATGGGTTGCCAACTGGCTCACGGACAGAACCCACATGGTAAGAGTGGCAGGAGCTAGGTCTGACTCTAAACTGGTGACAAGTGGCATTCCCCAGGGCTCAGTCCTAGGACCTCCTCCTGTTCAGCATATACTTCTCAGAGGTACAGGCAAGCACAGGAGGACTATGGCTGACCAAGTTCGCAGATGACTGCAAACTAGGGGCTATAACTGGCTCTCCGGCTGACACAGACATCCTCCAAAAGGGTCTCACTGAGACAGATACCTGGTGTCAAAACCATGGCCTCAAGTTAAATGCCAAAAAGTGCATAGTCATCCCCTTTGTAAAAAACAAAGTACCCACAAACTACCACATAGGTGGTAGCCCCCTAAATACAGAAGACATAATAAAGGATCTGGGGACCCAAGTAGATAGTAACCTCTCCTTTGATAATCACATTGCCAAAGTGGTTAGAAAATCCTTCTATTTGGCCCACCTAATCACAAAAGGGTTTGCATCCAGATTGAAAGAGGTCATTGGGCCCCTCTATGCATCACTCATCAGACCCATCATAGAATACAATGCCCCATTTGGGATGTAATTTACAAGACACCTGCAACAACTGGAAAGACCACAGAAGTTCCTCACCAAGAGGATCACTGGCCTCAAGCAGATGCCCTATGCAGCTCGACTGAAGAAACTCCAACTGTACTCAGGTGATCTCTGCCTGACATACAAGGCCATGTCCAACCCAGAATTGATGGACATGCTTCACCTAAAGAAAACCATATCTCCTAGAGCCACATGCTCCAGGGATCTAAATCTCACCACAACAATAAATAGAACGTGCTGGAGGGATAGTTTCCTGTCCCAGAGACTTTCCATGCTCTGGAACAAGATTCCAATCTACGTTAGGGAGAGCTCTTTGCTAACCCTCTTCAAGAGAAACCTTGACCAGTGGATGGGAAACAGAAAGTTTACTAACCTTCAATGTTGCCTCTCCGTTGTTTTTCTTGTTATCATACCTCTGTATTTTCTAAACCATATAAAACTTGTTGATTTTTTGTTTAGTTGTGTTTTGATGTTATTTTGATTTGTATTTTTTTCTGTAAGTTACTAGTATGTTAATGGAGTATTTTCTCCGGCTGGCCTCTGCTGAAAATGGACATGTAAAAATTTACCCCAGGGATCACTTCAATGGCTCTGCTGGACAGAGGCACAGGGAACTAATCTAAGTGGGTGGCGAAAGCCAACACATTCCGGCTAGGCTTATAAATGCTTTTGGGCAGATAGCCTAGTACCTACCTATGAACCTATGAACCTATGAATTGCATCCCCTTGATCACATGAGAAATAACAAGTCCTGCATCTCTAGGGACTTTAACACATACTGGGATCCACCAAGTTTGGGACTGATAAAAACATTTAATTTCAACCAGTTAACTAGTGAGCCTACAAGATTAAATCCACATAGTGATAAATAAAGCTCTCTGGTTGGGCCTGTATGAACTGTCCGGGTAAGTTCTTTATACCAAGTATTCTGTTTGCCGCAGTTACTGAAAATTATGATGCCCTACTCATACAACATCCTCAGGAAAGAGAATAAGAGTTTCTTACACATTTGGACACATCAGCTTGTTAGCCACATCATACATAACCTCCCAAGACCATCACCTAAGGGTAGTTGGTAGGTTATTCTGCATGTGTGTATGTGTGGGGGGTGATGCTGGTGAAAGAAGGACTCTGCAGGGAGTCAGTTTATTGCTCAAAAGTAGAGTTTGTTTTTATCACTCATGCTCTTGAAGAAGATTCATAATAAACTACTTTCAAAGACTGCCAACTGAAAATTTGCGACTACAGAACTATAACTTTTATTTGTGTAATATAATATAATCACTAGCACTAGAAGAACATATTAAATATATGGAAATTTATAATTTTAGTTTCAATTAAATTAAATATACTCTGGCTGCTCAAAGTACCTATGCAAAAATTAGACAGTTCAGTATCACAATATGTCACATTTATAAACTTCCACAACTTTGATAACACTGGGATGGTTAATCAATGGGAGGGCTTTGCAGGAAGTATTATTTGTAGCAGTTTTGCTATAGAGGAGGCACACACAGTGATATTCAAAATGGTGATCATGCAAGGATCCATGTGACCAGTGATGCATCAATGGAAATGGATCCATGTGACCAGAGATGTACCAATGAACAAGGTGTTCAGATTTTACTTTTCCATCCCTGTATCTTGGATAAAGATGAGAGAATCAGAAGTAAAGTTATACAACATACTAATACTCTTAGAATGAACATATAAGGCTTGTTAATATAAACAACCCAGAGTACACAAAGGGACAACAACTCTCAGAATGTGCATGTGAATCTTAACTCCTAAATGCTTTATCCCAGGCATGGGTCTTGCCAAACTATCCATGGTATGATCCAAGTTATTCTTATTAGGAGTAATACATAATTATCAAGCACAGGATGGGTAAGGCCAATCTATAACCAAATGAGGACAGGTTATTTTCAGCACAAAAAGGGGAATTAGCCAGGCTTAAAATGATCCATAAGGCAGCCACCTAGTACTTACCTATAAACCTATGAACGTCACCAGCGGAAATAACCCAGGTGGAGATGAAAATAGGAATTAGAAGAAATAATGAAAGTAGATTACCTGGGAACAGGCTCGGCTATGCCAGTAATATGAAATGCAGCCTCTAACATCATATGGAAGCTAATAATGGTAAATAAACACACTAAGTTGGAGAATCCGGCATGACTTTAGACAAAGGCAGATGGAGCTGAATCTTTCAGTTTAAACATTACACCTGAAGTGCTGGTAATCAAGGTAGAAAAAGTCTGCAGACTGTAATAGCACAGACAAGATATGTTCAAAAATAAATGTTGGCTACAGGAATGTTGGTTATTGGGATGAACTTAAATACCTTGGATTGATACCTGACTTCTTGAAAAGGAAGCAGCAAAAAGCTTGCTGCCTTATTCTCCTTTAATGTGATACAGCTATTACTTTATTAAGTCATATTTGAGAAATTGAGACTTACTCACAAGGCTCATTTAGTGGTTAAACAACAAGAACATTCCATTTACAAGATTTTGTACAACCAAATGGCAGAGACTGTGTTACAGTAATCAAGACATTCAGCAACCTCTCACCTCACAAAAGTAAGTCAGAGAAAGCTGTTTGGGTATCCCAGGACAAATATGTTAGAATCACATTATTATATTTGTAGTAAAATGTGTGACATCCTCAGTGACACGTATTGATAGCTTGCTTGTCACCCCACTCTCCTTTATCTGCTTGCTTACTAATGAGCTATGAGCTATTTACTTGTGTTGCCTCTGTACATAAATGCTTACCTACCGGAAAATAATCTTGTGAGAATTCAGTCATACTTCCAAGTTTCTTAATTCCAAACTTAAAATTCTAAAAGCATTTTAATCTGAGTTTGCTATGATTCAAATCAGACTTTATGTTATGTGTGTTGGCCATGTACCACAATGTCATTGCAGTGGTGGTACAGAAGTTCTGAGCATATTTGCAAAGTAAAGAAACACTCTACTTCCATGCTGTCTGCTGTACATAAGGGGTACTTTGGTCCTCCACAGGCACAATTACATCTAGGTTATTAGCTCATGATTTATTCCAGTGGTTTCAGGTGTACATATTGGCTCTGAATACAACACCAGAGGATGATCTGATCTCTAATTTGTCAGAAATGACTGCTCAGTTTGCTACACAAGTCCCCTGTAAGATTTATTCTTTTTTTGAAGTTTTAAGCATGGCATTTAGAGCATTACCTAACACTGAGGTTATACTGGGACTGGATAAGGTTTATTCTTTTTTGAACTTTTCTGAGCGTGGCATTTAGAACATTACCTAGCACTGAGGTTATACTGGGACTGGATAAGATTTATTCTGTTTTGAATTTTTGAGCATGGCATTTACTTAGCATTGAGGTTATACTGGGAGTGGATAAGATTTATTCTTTTTTTTTAATTTTTGAGAATGGCATTTAGAACATTACCTAGAACTGAGGTTATACTGGCACTGGATAAGATTTATTCTTTTTTTGAATTTTTGAGCATGGCATTTAGAACATTACCTAATGGGACTGGATAAGAATTATTCTTTTTTTTTGAATTTTTGAGTGTGGCATTTAGAACATTACCCAGCACTGAGATTATACTGGGACTGGATAAGATTTATTCTTTTTCTGAATTTTTGAGCGTGGCATTTAGAATATTACCTAATACTGAGGTTATACTGGGACTGGATAAGATTTATTCTTTTTTTTTTTAGTTTTTCAGCATGGCATTTAGAACATTATCTGGCACCTGGGTGATACTACGACTGGATAAGATTTATTCTTTTTAGAATTTTTGAGTGTGGCATTTAGAACATTACCTAGCACTGAGGTTATACTGGGACTGGATAAGATTTATTGTTTTTTGAATTTTTGAGCATGGCATTTAGAACATTACCTAGCACTGAGGTTATACTGGGATTGGATAAGATTTATTGTTTTGTGAATTTTTGAGCATGGCATTTAGAACATTACCTAGCACTGAGATTATACTGGGAGTGGATAAGATTTATTGTTTTGTGAATTTTTGAGCGTGGCATTTAGAACATTACCTAGCACTGAGGTTATACTGGGATTGGATAAGATTTATTGTTTTGTGAATTTTTGAGCATGGCATTTAGAACATTACCTAGCACTGAGGTTATACTGGGACGGGATAAGATTTATTATTTTCTGAATTTTTGAACATGGCATTTAGAACATTACCTAGCACTGAGGTTATACTGGGACTGGATAAAATCTATTCTTTTTGTAATTTTTGAGTGTGGCATTTAGAACATTATCTAGCACTGAGGTTATACTGGGACTGGACACACTACATGCACAATAAGATGTAACAAATTGTTTGCAGTTCTTGGTTTCTGAGTTTTGGATAAAAATGGTCATTGGACCAGTCCACTTACTCACTTAACATTTAATAAAACTGTTGGATGTGATCAATATCGAAAGCATTTCTAGGTTTGAGCCTATAGCCTTCATTTACTTCCTGAATGAAAAAACAAACTTCTTCTCCAAAAATGGACTCTTGTTAACTGGGTTTAAGTGGTTAATAAAAGTAAGATAAGGAAACAGGTGTATAATTCTGATATTTGGATAATTTTCCATATTCTGAAAAATAACTGCTAAAATATATCTGAATGTGATGCAATATGTCTATGATGGAATAAGCAGTCACGTTTTTCCTCATACATTTTTAAATGACTGATACATTTCACCAGGATCCCATTTTTAGGGTTCCCTATCCTTCAGCCATCTGATTTTCTTTACTTTAATCGAAATTTATGGGTAATATATCAGCAGCAAATTAATACAAATAATTATTTGTACTTTGAAGAAGAATTGTTTCAACAAATGTCTGGTGTAGCAATGGGTGCAAAATGTGCACCCATTTATGCTAATTTAGTCTTGGTAGAGTGGAAAAAAGTCCACATATTCACTTCAACACACATGAAAAACATTTTGAGGTATGTTAGATTTTTAGATGACGTACTGATCTTGTGGAAAGGAAATGAGGAAGAGTTTGTGGAGTTTTTTGATTATATGAGTAAAACCACTGCTTTCCTGAGATTTACCAATAAAATTAACTATGAAAGCATTGATTACCTAGACATTCATATCTGTATGGACCTGTGAATAAGAGGTGGGGTCCAACATATACAGAAAAGAGACTTATTCTAATCCAGTGTTGCATTATGATAGTTGTCACCCCCACACCAAAAAAGAAGTATTACCAAAGGTCAAATGGTCAGACTTTCAAGGTTGGTCAGTGATGATGCTAATTTTCTTACTGAATTACAAACTTTGATTGGGTTGTTCTTGGATAGGGGTTATCCCATGGATCTTTTAAAGAAAGTTAAAAAGAAAATAATAAAATTCTGAGGCAAAAAATTTGCACCCATTTTAAAAATGTGTTTACAAGTAAACATTGTGACGAGTGATGTTAAGAAGAATAGACAAGAAGCTTTTGTTGTAAAGTACAACAATTCTTGTGGGCAATACATAGTTCACATATTCAACAACCACTGGAGTGTGTTTTATTCCCAAGAACAGGTTTCTATGCTTGGGGACAGACCTGTTCTAACATATTCTAAGGGCAGAAGCCTGAAAAATTGGTTTGAATGTGGGAATAGGTCCACATACACACACAGAAATTTAAATTCAAAAATGTTTAAATGTGGTTGTTGTACAATGTGTAAATTTGTTAATGATGGTCCATATATTGTCATTCCTGGATACAACAGAATGCTATGTTGTCCTGGCAAGTAAACTGTAATACAGATTATGTAGTTTATGTAGCTTCCTGCATTTCCTGTATGGCGTTCTATGTAGGGAAAACTACTAGAAAACTGATGGAACATATGGCAGAACACACAAGAGATATAAAAAACAAGAAAACCACTAATGCTCTCTATGTCCATTCTAACAAATGCACTAATTTAAAAAAAATTATATTGGCCAGCATGCACATTGTAAATCGAGTATATACTGGAAAAAGGTCCCGTCGGCCGACTTTTTTTTTTCCATTACTCTGCTTTTAAACAAAACGCTATATTAAATATGGTTAAATAACAGCGACACAGCTTTAAAATAAACATTAACATAGCGAGACAGGTTTAAAAAAAAAAGCAAGAAGAGAAATCTCCCGTTTTTTTTTGTTTGTTTCGCGTTAAATGGGTTTAACAGAACTGCCGCGGATGCCAGACATCTCGCGGAAGGGGCGTATAAACAGCATTATTATGCCATTATTTAAGAAAACTAATAGTTTCTTTTTCTAATAAATGTCATGGGTATAATAGCAATACCACTTTCTGGGTGTGGGTTTGCTATTGTTTGGTCCGAGGAGCCCAAAAATACACCAATCGCCAATCATGGCCAAATAAATCCTCGCATTACCCACACCTAATATTCTTTATTATATATAGAGTGCAAATGAATAATCGTGGGGGGGATGCAAAAAATATGTTGGAATATAAAGAACTGGCATGGCAACTAAGACTGAATGCCATGGCTAGCCCTGGTATTAAATGAAGCAGTCTTGGACTTATTTGGAGGTGATAAGCACTTGGTCAGCCTGACTCTTACAGCTTGCAGTGGTGATTTTTTTTTTGTTTTTTCTGGTGAATTTGTTGTTTATTTACCTCGTTTGGTGGAGACTGGATATCAGCAGCAATGTTTTTTTTTCACAAGGGGCTTTTAAAAAGATTGTATTAAGTAACAATACAATATCATTCCCTGATGTTTCCAGGTTACTGTAATTCCACATTCACACATTATATGAATGTATTCCCATTTTTCACATATAGTGATGTTATCATTTGTTTTAACTCCTTTCCTTAATCGCAAACTTTAACATATGTTTGTCTTATACCTCACACTTTGGGGAAATATGTAAGCAGTAAAGAATCTGCACTCTTATTAAGTAGTACTTAATCTTGCTACTTGGCATTCTTTTCAGTTTTATAAAATATACAAATCTACTGGAATGGCAACAAACTAAATCTCAGAATGTAAATAAAAAATACTTAGATGCAGGATGTATCAGAATTATATTTGTATGAGACAGAGCTTTATTTTACATACTTCAGATGAAATATGAGACAAAAGTGCTTGCACTTACAGATAAAATGTTGATACATCCTGCATTTAAGCATTTTTTAAAATTTTTATTCTTTTCAATTTTCCTAATTAATGACCTACTACAGTTATCCACCATACAGATGCAACTGTATTAGTGCATCAGCTAGGTTAATTTTATGTGTGCCAATGAAGACTACAGAATGTTAAAGTATTTAAAATCCCATGTTTTTTGCTATTACTCTTTGAGAGGTTTGCGACCCCAGCTTCAGTAGTCAGTGCTCCAGCCATACCTTAGACCCCAAGGCTGCAGCTCATTTGAAGGTTCTATATTACAAGATTGAAGCTTTACTTAATCAAATAAGTAAAGCTCGAACTTGTAATATCGAAACTGTAAATTGTCAAACGTCAGATTTAACCCAGGGAAACACTTCCCTAGGCTGTTCTGTGGAGTATGCCCGTTTCTCCAATTTGGAGTGATCTTGGAGTTGGTATATTTAGGTAGGGGGGTGTGGGGGGCACAGCTCCCCACTTGATTTCGAATGTAAAGTTTTTTTTTTTTTTTTATTCAGCCAAGGTAAGTGTTTCCCTTAGAAAGACTCACTAAACTAGGTATAAATCCCTATGTCACAAGATGGGTTGCCAACTGGATCACTGACAGAACCCACACTGTGAAAGTAGCTGACTCCAAATCCAACTTCAGACCAGTGATGAGTGGAATATCACAGGGTTCAGTCCTAGGTCCTCTCCTGTTTGGTATCTACTTCTCTGAAGTACAGGCTAACACAGAAGGTCTTTGTCTAACGAAGTTCGCAGATGACTGCAAACTAGGAGCCATAATCAAAACTCCTAACGATGTGGACATCCTACAAAAGGGCCTCACTGAGACAGATGCCTGGTATCAAAGCCATGGCCTCAAGCTCAATGCCAAAAAGTGTATTGTCATCCCCTTTGTTAAAAACTCTGTACCCATGAACTACAACATAGGCGGTAGTATACTTAACACTGAAAGTGTGATAAAAGACCTTGGGACATAGGTGGACAGTAGTCTCTCCTTTGATAATCACATTGCCACAGTAGTCAGGAAATCCTTCTACGTGGCACACCTCATCACAAAAGGTTTCTCATCCAGAAAAAAAGAGGTCATTGTTCCCCTCTACTCATCACTCATTAGACCCATTATAGAGTACAACACCCCTTTTGGTACGTACCTCACAAGACATCTACAACAACTGGAAAGGCTGCAGAAATACCTCACAAAGAGGATTACCAGCCTCAAACAGATGCCCTACGCAGACCGTCTCAATAAACTTCAGCTTTACTCCGTTGCATATCGCCTACTCAGAGGTGATCTCTGGCTAACACTCAAAGCTATGTCAAACCCAGAGCTGTTGGACATGCTCCACTTAAAGAAATCCCAATCCCTCTGAGCTAGACGCTCTAGGGACCTAAACCTTGTCACCACAATAAACAGAACATGCCAGATGGATAGATTCCTGTCCCAGAGACTTCCCATACTCTGGAATAAACTACCTATCTATATGAAACAAAGCTCCTCATTAGCACTCTTCAAGAAAAATCTTGATGATTGGATGGGAAATAGGAAATTCACCCCGGGGATCACCTCTGTGGCTCTGCTCGACAGTGGCACAGGAAAATAATTTTCTTGGGTGGCAAAAGCCAGGGTACCTTTTTGGCTGGGCTTGTATAGGCTCCAGGGCCGATAGCCTAGTACCTACCTATGAACCTATGAACCTATAAATCGGCTGTTCGAGAATTTTAGCTGTCAATATTACAAGATCGAGCTTTAGAAATTCAATCAACTGAAGCTTTGATGTTGTAATATAAACATCATTTGAATACATAAGGCAGTAGAGAGAATGTTAACATGACACCAAGAACATGAATTCCAGTACCACAGCCCGTACCCACAAAAGCACAGAAAATATACCTGTCGCTGACTACTCCCGAGTACTCATACTATGTACAGCCAGTCTGCCAAACACCCCATTGAGAATTACAGTGCATATACATCATTCCCCATACAAACTACACATCGTGGCATCTAATGATATGGTGCATCATGGTACTGTATCATATCAATGTCTGCACCATAGTTTTAAATTAATAAAACTGGGTGCATATGTGCATGTCTAAACAAATTGGTGCTTGTTTGTAGATAATAATGGATTGGTTGAATACTCTGCTGTTTTGATCAGATCAGTTGCCCATCCTTAAGATACTGTAGAATCCAAGCAAAGGGTTAAAGGTTACACAGTAAAAAAAGTACAAGAAAGACTCAGCAAACCTAGAGTTTTCATGGTGTAATACCTTACAGCTTTGGTAGCAGAGACCATGGGATATATGCAAATGACTCATTAATGACATGCCAGTGTTTCAGTTCCATGCCTTCTAAATGCCCGTGAATGTTTACTTTTTAAATCCTTATTGGTAAATTCAGGCCAATAAAAATCAAACCACACAAGCTATAGACATGGCATGTTTTCTGACTTTTTGTGACCTCATCAGTACAGCATTAGAGGAATGTTTGGCTATGAATTAAAAACACAATGTTTTAAACACTGACTGATGCCTATAAACATTAAGGTGCCTGCACAATATCTCAAACAACATCCAAGCAAAGGATAAAAAGATTGGACAGGCCAAACATTCAGTAAAAAAGTGCAAATAAAGACTCAGCCAAGCTAAAGTCTTCACCGGATAATGCATTCAACCTCAAATAGTGGAGGCAAAAGCTATAGGCACAGGTGAGTACAGACAAAACAATTGTCATTGCAGTAATAGGAAAAATCAGAAAACACTGAAAAGTGAGACAGAAGGGAAAATAGTGAAACAGATGAACAGCTTCAAGCATCTGGGAGGGGTGGTTAAGGAGAAGGACTGAATGAGGAGGTCAGAGCTAGAATCAGAAGGGCTGCAGCCAACTGGCACAGAGTGTCAGCGGTAGTGTATTACAGAGGAATTAAAACCAACAAAGGTTTATGTAGTGCCCTTCAAGGGTAATGGGTAGTATTAAAGTTGAATTAATAGATACTCTGACCCATATATAAAAAAGGAAATTTTATTATCCAAGCATCACACAGTTAAGCCCTTTCATCCCTATACACAAACCAGGACTTCATCAGAATCATATTCATTAAGACAGCACAAGTTTAAATAATCTCATTAATCAAGTCACATGTTTCAAAAGGACAAATCATAAAAAGGAATGAATAAATTAAACCTCGCCATAAAAACTTTGACAATATAATATAATATCATAGAAGTAATGTGTATGATAAAATATATGTAAATGTAAAAAACTACATTAAAACTACATTGCAGAGTAAGGCGACCAGTGGTTATAGACGTAAAAACTTCAGTAGATAAAGTTTCCCATAGTAGCTGCCTGTGATCCAGCTGAGAAGTCTTTAAACTGTACTTAGCTGTTCAGCAAGTACCTCAGCTGTGCTTTTGCCCCTTAAGTAGTCCAAAAACCATCAAATCTACAATAGTCTTATACCATTTAGAGAACCCCCACTAGTATAGATCCTTTATAGAGCACCCCGTTAGTACAGACCCTGCTTAGAGCACCCAGTTATATCACACCCCTCCATTTTCTCTCCCCACTGTGAAAACAGGATTTAACCTAGCATTATGGATGGTCAATTTTCCTCCATTCCTGCTACCAGCTTGGGTGTCCTGAGGCAGTGTAGCAACTGCCTTATGTATACTGACAACCCTCTACCCCTAAATCACGAAGTACAATTTGTAAGAGATGCAGCTACACTAAGAAGCTGGAATCCTTGCGCTCTCATTCACAGAGCAGTAACACTGAACAGGTTGTCAGCTCACATACTACACCTCCTTTGAAAACCATGCACTGAACACATAAACCATCATGCATGGAGGTACTCACCAGAAACCTACCTAAACACCAGAGACTTTCCAAACACAAACATGATACACCTAATACAGCACCTACAGCACTCAATACGCATAAAAACACAAGCATCAGTGTCTCACCAAATAAGCCCCTGAGGCAAAGCACATCTAAAACAAACTTTTTAGTCATAAGTGATTCCATTGTGAGAAGCACAAATGTCCCACTCACCAGGCTGGACAAGAAGAAGGTTACGGTCAGCTGCAGGATCCATCAGATCACACATGTACTCAAGTCACTCAACGACAAGTACCATTATGACTCCATCATAGTTCATGTTGGTGTGAATGACTTGAGACGTACGTCACTGAACTACATGAAAAGAGACATAATTGAGCTCTCTGAATATGTGTCCAGTCAGACAAAGGACACTGGCTCTTTTAATACTGGCCACTTAGTATTCTTCTTATAGTAGTAGCAGAGTGTTAGGAAGGTACTGCATAGTTTCTTCAGTAACAGGATGATTAGTAATGCAAAGACAGCTGACCTGCTATATTTCAAGAGGAGAAACGTTTTCAGACCTCTCATAATGCAAACTGGTTTTGAAAAGAGATAAAATTATTGAACTTTTTCTCTTGTGCGAGCTACATTTAATAGAATGGGATGCCAGCTCTATTTGGCATACAGTGATAAAGCCCTGACCATGACTCAAGTGACTTGTTTGGCATACAGTGATAAAGCCCTGACCATGACCCAAGTGATTTGTTTGGCATACAGTGATAAAGCCCTGACCATGACCCAAGTGACTTGTTTGGCATACAATGATAAAGCCGTGACTATGACTCGTGATTTGTTTGGCATACAGTGATAAAGCCATGACTATGACTCAAGTGACTTGTTTGGCATACAGTGATAAAGCCCTGACTATGACCCAGGTGACTTGTTTGGCATACAGTGATAAACCAGTGACTATGACTCAAGTGACTTGTTTGGCATACAGTGATAAAGCCCTGACCATGACCCAAGTGATTTGTTTGGCATACAGTGATAAAGCCCTGACCATGACCCAAGTGACTTGTTTGGCATACAATGATAAAGCCGTGACTATGACTCGTGACTTGTTTGGCAGACAGTGATAAAGCCATGACTATGACTCAAGTGACTTGTTTGGCATACAGTGATAAAGCCCTGATCATGATCTAGGTCTTGTTTGGCATACACTGATAAAGACCTGACCATGATCCAGGTGACTTTGGCAGACCAAACAATTTAAGCACCTGATGTATCCGGCACTGGAAGAGGCGAGGGGAGAAATGATGAAACTCAGCCTTTGTGTCTCTCCTTGGGGGCATATGATGTGAGGGCATTTTCCTCTCAACCATGCCGAATTGCTCAGTATTTATTGGTTTTAAGGGTAAAATAATGAGGTTCCACGAATTCCTGTGTGGCCCTTTTAATTTCTGAATTTCCCAGGGTTTTTTCCGTATTTTTTTTTTTTTGGTGAAGTTGTTGCTGACATCATCATGTGCAGGGGTGTGCTCGATGACGTCAGCTTCGTGAGGCAGATGCTAGCCTGTTGGAATTTGGCTGTGGGCTGGAGGGGGTGTGTATTCAGTCTATTTACCTAACTTCGCTGGCTGTAATTTCCTCATGGGTGCAGTTGCACTTGCAAGTTGCAACAGTGTATTTAGTTTGGATTCACTAGATTTAGATTATTGTGTGGAAACAGTAGAATCAAGAATTGCCATTTGTCTGGCTGGTTGGATTTAGTTAAGTAGCAGCACCAGCCCAGCAGTCAGCAAATGAAGCAGATGACTCTCTAGCTGTTTTTGTTTTTTAAATTAATTAAAAAAAAAAAAAAAAAAAAAGCTGTTACTACTTGTGCAGCAGTTGAGCTGCAGAGTGCAGAGTCTGACCAGTCCACAGCACCCAGCATCTAAGAGTCTTCAGTGCGCAGTGCCTGTTGGACCCAGTGTTACTGACCATGCAGAAATCAGTTTACAGTAAAGTCATAGTTAGTTTGTCTGCATCTGGAGTGTCACTAATAGCTATGGTGAGAGAGGCCTTGTTTATGAGGCACAAACTCATAGGGTGAGTAAGCCACGTTGCACTTTGCTCCCCTGGCTGTTATCCTTTAGCCTTTCTATTTTATTTAAAACTGCTTGCTGGCAGCTTTCTTGGATGCAGCTGCAAATCAGATTTCATTGTATTTTTAGGAAAGTAATGTTTACATGTATATGGTGCTGTGGAATCAGTTGCAATTCTCCTTTACTATATAGAGTTGTAACCATATATTTTCAATTTTTCCTGATTTCTGCTTCAGAATTTCTTTTATAGTTTTGCAACGAAATGTTAATAATTACAATTACAGAACGTGACATTTTTCAAGACTGTATTTTCTTTACAAAACAATATATAACCTGTATATATGCCTCTGTAAATTGTATATATGCAGTTGTTTTGTGTGTCTATGTATGTGTGTATGTATATGTGAGTTAAGATTAAAACAAACAAATATAAAGCAATACTTCTACATCTCCTGGCAACTTTCTAACTTCCCTCTCCCTTTCTCATTTTTTTCTGGCTTGACCCCACCCATTTCCACGATTTCTAATGTCTGATTGGCTTAGCTTGTTGCTCCAGCAACAAAGAAGTTGAGGCCTACTGGCTTTCAGCAATGAAAAAAGACACTTGAGATTGACAGCTGCTTCCCGTTTCTTCTGCCTACTTTTAAGACGATCTTCGCCTGTTTATTAGTAGGACCAGATTGGCGTGTTATTGATACTGCGTGTCTGTGTTGTTAGTGTTAGAATATCATGACTCTTGGATAAGTATGAATCTCATGATAAAACAGATATGACTTAAAGGACAATCAAAATCTGCACAGACACTGCATTTTTATTTAATGTTGCTACACTGAAATGTTAGTGTTACGATGCTGTAGCAATACAGCAGTACGCATTTCAAAGAGAACAGTCAAAACACCCGTCCTACATATTATGTACAGTATTTACAAAACGTGTCACAGACAGTTACACTGGTGGGCGATGTTGGCCAAAGGGTGAACTCGTGAACATTTAATCCATTAACTCAATGCTGTTTTAACACACGTACCATTTTCTGTGCACCAGCCCTGAGATACTAAGTGTTTTTTTGAGAGGTTCAACTGACAGTCATACTTCACCCATCCGTCACTAGTATAGATCTGCCAAAGATCAGTAAAGCAGTATTCCCTACAACTCTGATAGTAATGGCAAATATAAACTGAACAAACATTTGTCAACATTGCCCAAGGAACATTTAGTGTGTACGTGTATATGTATATAGAGAGAAAGAGATAGAGAGAGTGAGAGACATGTATGTAATGTCCACCATGCATCTTATTTATAGGAGACAGTGCCTGGCTGTCACAGAGAGAGAATCATCAGAGAGAACTTGTGCAGGTGGGCATGTGTAAGAACTGTATCTGTTAGATTTTGTTTTATTTTCATTGTGTTAGTTAAAGATACATATGTGTATTTGTTTTCCTTTTGTAGCAGTGGTTCTGTAACTTACTGCTTACATGAGAAAAAGATGAACAAAATTTATTCTCATGTAGTCAGGTGTTTATGTAATACTGTATAAAGCATTGGCTTGACTTTTTTGTTTTTTTGTGCATTTCTCCATATAACGGTAAATGTTAAACATGTTTCATTTTTTTTGGCTGTCACTTCTGATCATGGTTTGGATTTCCATTGTATGCGACTGAAATGGAATATGTATCAGGTTGGAAGAGCCCAAACGTTTGGGTAACTTCACTATTAACAGAGATGATGTCCAAACTGATCCCACTTAACCATGCAATATTTTTCATCCGTATAGACTGCATCATTGGCTTATAATAAAAAGCAAACCTATCACTTGAAAGGTGGATTGTCAAGTAAGAAAAGACTTAACAGAATGTTATTTGTAAAGAATAACATGTTACAGATTTGCACTTACATAATGAGAACAGGACAGGGGTTGCTGTTGCACTTGCAGTAAAAGAGCATGTATTTGTATTTTGCATTTTTATAGTGAAGATTGTTACATTGGGTGGCCATGGTGGTGCAGTGATTAGCATTACTGCCTCACATCAAGAGGTTCTCTGGTTCAATTCTCAGCTAGGGTGCCTTCTGTGCAGAGTCTGCATGTCCTCCCTGTGGTCGCATGGGTTTCCTCCCACACCCCAAAAACATGCTGTAGGTGGATTAGACACTCTAAATTGGCCCTAGGTGTGAGTCTGTGCATGTGTGTGCCTTCTGTGGAAGGCTGGGTGCCAGGCTGGCAACTCGACACTGTAAAACTCCACTGCCAATCATGAGCAGACAGGTGATCCACTGTAGCGACCCCTAACCGAGAAAAAGTCGAAAGAAGAAGAAGTGAAGATTGTTACAGTGAGTTCAGTTGATTTTATTCTCACATTCTTCACTTAAAAGTGGTTGCAATTTATTTTTGTATGTAACAACTATTAGTTTATTTAAATTTGTATAATGCAATAGACCACGACAGTGAGCTACTGGGGTAATATACAATATAAAACTTTTATTTTCCATGATTTTGTCCTTTTAAATAGCTAGGCAAGTGACCTGAGAAATTTACAGAAATCAGAGGCTGAAATAAAGAAAAGACTTTGCCTTTAAAAGTTGGTACCGCACAATTCCATTGGAGTGGGTGGGGTTACATAATTATATATGCAAAAAATCAGCATACAGATTTTTGTCCAGTTGTACCTATTTTTCAAGGGCCTTTGTCCAGATTTTTTATGATTCCAGATTGAGAGGAATGACCCTTAGTAATATTAGCAACACTCATTCACAAATAAAGTGTGCAGATTGGATACTTAGTATAACAAAAACTCCTCATAGGCAGATACAGAGAGAGTGAGAGTGTGTGCATGTGTGTGTGTGTGTGTGTGTGTGTGTGTGTGTGTGTGTGTGTGTGTGTGTGCGTGTGTGTGTGCGTGTGCGTGCGTGTGTGTGTGTGCGTGTGTGTGTGTGTGTGTGTGTGTGTGTGCGTGTGTGTGTGTGCGTGTATATGTGCATGTATGTGTGTGTGTGTGTTTGTCTGTGTGTGTGTGTGTGTGTGTGTGTGTGCGTGTGTGTGTGTGTGTGTGTGTGTGTGTGTGTGTGTGTGTGTGTGTGTGTGTGTGTGTGTGCGTGCATGCATGCACACTTGCAAACCTGAAACTTTAGAAGACCAAGTTTTTTCCTAGCATATAAATAAAGGCTCCTTTTATGTATTGCATTAGTGTCGGTGCTTATTTAGTAGAGAAGATAACACCTCTACAGACTGCTCTGTCACGTAATGAAAGAATAAATCACAAGAGATGTGTAAGGAAATTAGTTAAATTCAGAGAAGGAAAGCAAGAAGTTATCATTTGTATGTTGTTAACTGGTCTAAACAAGAAATCTCCATGAAACAGATGTTTAGTCAACACTTTCTATACTAGCATTTTTCAGGGGTCATTTTTAGACAATAGGAAAGCACTATGTCTCACATCAGTAACTTAATAATTCATGATGAAGGCCTCATACTAGTAACTGCAAAAACCATGTTGTTCCTATAAAAGGTATTGCATTACATTAGCATTCCAGTGACTTTGTGTTTTTTGTTAGTGTACCAACATGGCATTTCTTAATTTCTTTTCTAACATTTATTCAGTCATTCTCTAGTTATCTGATTAATCCAATCTGAGGTTGTGGGTGAGCTTGACTTTATTCTGACATTCAATGCCAGTTTATTTCTGGATGTGTATGTACACACACACACACACACACATGGACACACACACAGACACACACACACACACACACACACACACACACACACACACACACACACACACACACACACACACACACACACACACACACACACATCAACACAGAGACACACACACACACACACACACACACACACACACACACACACACACACACACACACACACACACACACACACACACACACACACACACACACACACACACACACACACACACACACACACAGACACTCACACAGACATCTTTAACACACACATGAATAACACACATCATGCACAACCTGTGGGGAATTTTGAGGATCACCAATTCACTTAGTGTGTCTTTGGGATGTAGGAGGAAACCAAACCCATGTGAATAGAGAGTCGACATGCAGACTCTGTACAGAAGGTAATCCAGCTGAGAAGTGAAGTGGAGGACCAAGCTCTGTGAGGCAGTGAAGATAGCCACTGCATCACTGTGCCACCCATAATTTGTACAACAGCTTCATGTATTCCCTTAGAGTTACTGAGCCCCTTATAATAAGTGTACCAAGCCCACACAGCCACTGTATTTAATGACTTCTCCATATTTAATGATCCCTTTTTATTATGAACACCAGGTCGATATACCTGACCATATTAACTGAGCCCTCTATAATACGTGCACCATGCCCACATGCTACTTTGTATGTACTATAATGAACTCTTTGTAATAAATGAACCATGCCTACTTACTCCATTGTAATGGCTGTGCTATTTATAACAGGTACACTGAGTCTACATAATCCTTGCATTTTTTGCTTCCTTTATAATTTGTATGCCATGTCCACATGACCTCCTGCCTCTACTAAACACTTTCCAGTATGTGTAACAGGTGCACATGCTCTCATTTACTCACTGAGCTCTCATTTACTCAGTGTGCACAAGGACTCAGTACTACTGTGCAATTACTGAGCCCATTGTAATACATGCTCAGGCCCTCGTATTCCCTTGAATGACCTCCTCATGTCTCACCTGGAATTGTCTGACTCACTTGTTCATGCTCTCACTGACTCTGATACTCACCCACTTTTCACATTCTTTCACTCCTATCTCTCCTTAATCAACCTTTTCCCTGCATTTTCATTTTTGTCATTCTCCTAATCACTATTCTGCCATCCCTTCAGGTCTCAAATTATGTAAATTATCTTTTGCTTCTACTTTCTTGTATCTTCCTCTGCTCTTTGGATTAGGTTGCGCCATTGATTACACTTCAAAATCACTACTAAGTGTTAACATGTTTTATCAGTTTTTGCCTCTTCGAACACTTTTTATCCTTTTTTTGGTTACAGGTTTGCTAACATATTTCAGCTGTATATAAGCAGACATGAGTACACACACACACACACACACACACACACACACACACACACACACACACACACACACACACACACACACACACACACTTACATTCTTACAGAAGCAACTGAATATCAGTAAGAAATTTACTCCAAATTAGTTGGCACAGGCATGAGAAAAGTGATAGGTTTCCACCTGCTTGTTTCTCTATGGGAGAAGAGTATGGAGTCATACTGGGGACACACAGCTGAGGCACAGTAGAGCCAGTGCTGATAGTGGATCTGAGCAGTCTCAAAGCTACCATGTACTGGGGTAAGCAGGTTGAGGGACATGTCTTCACATATTTGGTGGCAGATCCCTTGCAGCACTAATTGCATGTACTCATGTGATATTAGCCCTGCACATCAGAGGGGGATAGGGATTAAAAGGAAAAGCACTGATGTGAACAGAGTACGTGACACCTCAGGTAACCTGACTGCTCTCCACCTTCAATGGATACTGGAATCACATCCTTTTCCCACACTCCAAAGGCAGTACTCCCCATCCTGATTGTAGTACAGGCTTATGATTGCCAATTTGCCAAGGCAGCCCCACCCTAGCAGTTGATGATCAAGATGCAGTTCCAGCAGACTCTCCCAAAAATTCCCTAAAAATTTTCAGTCGGAAATTTTTTTGTAAAGTTATATGTGTATGCACAGAAAGGGGAACTGCTCAGCTTTGAGAACTGTTTGGTCCTTGGGCAGTATGCTCTTTATTTCACCAGGGTAGCTGTTAGAGATTGCCCCAACATAAAACACTGATACACTGTATAAGGAATATAATTTATTTATTTATTTATCTACTTATTGATTGAATTTTATGTTTGTTTACTAGGATGTTCTAACTGAGCTCATGAAGAATCTGTTTACAGTGAAAGCCTGAGTAGAAAAGCTCCACACAGATAGGAATAAGAAATAAATGTATTTTATACTGACATATGACAAACATATGCAAAAACAAAAGGACTCTGCTGACAGAGAGACAAATTGTTAGTGCATGGGAAGAGCTGCTAATTAGTCTATCTTTATAGTGACTGTCACAGACTGCAGACACCACAGGGATGTGCAGGTAAACATATGCATGTACTTTAAGTGGCCATAAACTACATTTTGCTAACATTTAGAAGACTTAATAAAAAAACATTTGTTTATAGGCCTGTGGATAGATTCATAGGCAAGTACTAGGAAATCAGTTTACAGATCTTTATAATCCTAATCAATAAACCATACTTCTTCCAGCATTTAGGATGGTAGCGCAAGGCCAAGAGAGAACTTTGGGGTGCCCATCCAGTTACTTAGCTTTACCTTCAAAGTATTAAGGATGCGTGTCTATATCAGAACACCGGAACCGACAACATTGAATGCTCACATGAGCGAATATTCCCATACTCGACAACGGCTTTGTGGGGGGTTGCGCCCTCCACACCCCCCGCTAAATATATATTCCTACTCCGAGATTGCACTACAGTGAGGAAAGGGCAAAAATCCCGATCTTCACTGTACCGCAAACAAAATTAATAAACTTCGAGCATGTGATTTTTCACTCATGTGAGCGTTCGATATTGTCAGTTTTGATGTACTGATATATATCCAAGGGTGCTACTCTGTTTGACAAATTGTGGAAGTTTGTTCCAGAGTTGGGATATACTTTGGGATATAAATCTGTCATGAGTTTTCAATATAATTTAGTGTCAAATTTATGTGTCTCATTAGTTTTCAAGATGGTAACATCAGGGTAATTAACTGATTCGTAGGAATAAGTATAGGTAAATATGGAAGCAGTAGTAATCGCGTGAAGCATACTGTGAAAAACAATTGGAATGCATTGAAGATGATGAGTCATATAGAAAGGTATTAGGAAGTAACCCATGTTTCATCTACAAAATACACTTGAATATTAAAGAAAAATTGGAGAAAAATAACAATAATAATAATATTTGTAATAGACCAAACAGTGGGATCAGGAAATGTGATTTTTGCTCTCACTGTAAATTTATATGTGAGGGCACACCATTAAACTGAATACAGTTGATAGTGAATTTAAGATAAATGAAAGTTTTAATTGTAACACTATCGGGGTGGTATATTTGGAGTTTTCTGATCTCTACCATGCATACTACGTTGGCAAGACAGAATGTGCATTGAAAAAGAGAATTTATTAACACAACTACAACATCAATAACTCTATAAACAACGCACTATATAAACATAAATTAGCATGCAATAAAAACAGAAGATTTAACTTTTTCGTGTTTGAAAAGGTTCCAGTGAATCCCAGAGGAGGTTTCTGGGAGCACACACTTGAATATAGAGAGCTTTTTTGGCAAATTAGGTGAAACACTAATACACCACAAGGCTTAAATGATGCTGTTTCTATAAGTAGTGCACTCAGCTTTGGGCAGCCAGGTTGTAAATGAAAACAATGAACTTTACATTTTTAGAATTATATACTTTTAAGAAAATGTTATATTAAATGTTTCTTAAGTGGTATTTTAAGCAGGTATTTGTTCCGGGGCTATTTATTAATATATAAATATAATTTTTAGTTTGTATATTTACGAAGCCTTAATTTAATATACTAATTAGTTATTGGAAGATGACTGGCTAAAAATTCTGTGTTGTGCTGAAGTCCATCTATCTAGTGTGGACAAAAATGCTTAACTCGATAAACTATTATATATTTATTTGACGCTTATGGAATATCTGGCCTTTTGATTTACTGTGCATATACTAGTGAAAACCACACTTTGTTTGGGTTATACAGTTTTATATTTTATATATTTTATCAGTGTTAAGTAATAGTTTATGCTGTTACGTAGTCTTTGCAATTATGGATGTTATTGGTTGCATTTGGGGACCTGAGTCTTTAAAACTAATTATTCCTGGAAATGAATTATTAATTAGGGGGCATGTTATAAAACAGATGTGACATATTTTGGAATTAGTTCTGATTACGTCTGTAGCTGTTTCAAGATGAAAATACTGCATGTATAATACATTTGGGTGTAAAACATGATTCAGATGTTTTTTTTTTATCCTACGTGTTTTGGCTGTGATTAAAGCTTTTTGGATTGTCTAGGTCAATATATTTCATAGTTTTACATAAGGGATAATGAGACTAGTGGGTCTATTCAGGCCACCTTTGTGTAATGGAATTATAATGGCTAGTTTTCTGGCTTTGGGAACATAACCAGTGAAGAAGCTTAGATTAAAGATGCTAAGCAGGTGCTCAGATAGGTCATATTTGATACTGCCCATCAGGTATCTGGTACGTTATCAAGGGTGGGGTGTTCCTACCACTTGAGTGGGCTGAGATGACTCATTTTATATTTCCTGACATGGTTAGTTCATAACTTCCTGTCACAGTTAAAGAAACCAGTTGTTTTTGATTTCAGTAGCCATTTTCTGTTCGGGTTTCAGCTACAAACTGTACCCTTAAGCTTGTGTGTGTGACTAGGCTGGGTAGAATGGGGCCTCTAAGAAGCATTAAATAATTTGTTTCTCTTGTTATATAGTTATTTATGCTGGTATTCTGCCATGGGGAGTTATTTTTAAAATCCCCATTACCTCCGGGCCAATAGCCTAGTATCATCCTATGAACCTATGAACCTATATTAGGTGCAGTCAGGGACTACGTTATTAATGCAACTATTTACCTGGGAGTATAAGGAAAAGGCAGAGGTGGCAGCTTAAGCAATACAATCCACTGGAGAAGGACTACAACATAATTTATTTAGGCCATCAAATAATTGAAGAAGGTTTGCATTTCAGAAGTCCCTAAGCAAAGAGGTATTTGGATGGGAAGAGTAACAAGTCTGAAAGGAAAAGATCAGCAATTTATGGTCTAATATACTGAAGGAAAAGGATGCACCTAGAAGTGTATGAGAAGACGCCATGTTTGTGAGGACAAGATCAAGATATTTGGGATTCTAGAGTGATGGTTAACTATTTGTACATGGGAGTTAGTGTTTGTAGTGACAAGGAAGTGCTGTGCATACTGACCATTGGTAGTGTTGGTCAGCCAGTTTATTAATGGATAGTGGAAGTCCTCAATATAAATGTGTTGAGATTAATAGGGATTTCAGCTCACATATTAAGATAACTTTCTTGGACAGGAGGGGAAAGGGAAGGTGCTCTTCGGCAAGCAATGAAATTGTAATTGATCTTGTTTAGGGTGATTTGGACATCTAACTTTTCAAATTTGGGGCCAAGAGAATCAGTGATGTGGTGATGGTGTTCTTGGTAAATAATGATGCACCCCTGCAATTGCCAGTAGTTCTGTAGATGATATTTACAAAACTAAGGAATTGAGGGAGCACTTCCATTGCTTTGAAGTCAAGTGTCTGTAACTACAGACATATGAATGTATTCAAGTTCCAGGAGGGCTGTAATGTCTAGCATTTTTGGTAAGACTCTTGGCACTGAGTAAAGACACCTTAATGTATTTTAAATTAGAATTTACTAGGCTAGAATATCCAGTAGATCAACTCTGCATAAAAGTGATACTACAGATGTAGCAAAGGCTTTAGCCAGAATGCAAACACCATAGTAAGAGAGGGTTGTAGACCATTCCTGGCAAATCAAAAAAGTTTGGCAGCCATCTTGTTCCAAATTGATATAGACTGGGTAGCCTTAGAATGACACCAGCTACATAGCCAGTTATTAAAGCCAGTTACCTTAACAACGAATATTTGGCCTCATTCTGTGTGATGGCAAAATACCACTCAAGTCTAGTGTCATTTTTGCCTCTTGTATACAGTGACAAATAAACTGACCTCAGGTGTCATAACACAGTGTAATGCATACCAGGTTCACTAGCTAGAGAGTCATTCACCAGTATATGGGAATTATCATGTGTAATAAATGTATTTTTCAGGATGGAGGTAACTAAAAGTCCTTGCTACATCCTGGATCCTGTGTCCAGATCAACAGCTAACCATCAACCTCTTCTTATCTGGCCTTTTGAGGGTGGTATCCATATGTCTGACAACAGAGTCACTACCATGGGTAAATGCAATGTCAGTGGACCTTAAGAGCTTGCAGTGTGCAGCCGTATGACTCTTAGAGGCATGTGGATTGGCTGTGGATGTGCCGGGTGAAGGTAGGGGTGTAGCTTTGTGAACTAATGGCTGAGGTTTCTTAGTCCTTAGTTTAGGAGACTTACAGTGTTCTGTTAAAAACTCACCATAGGAGGGTGTAGTATTGGTGTTCTGTGTAGTGTGTGTGTGTTTTGTGTGTCTGTGGTAACAGTAAAGGGTTTTTCTGCAAGCATGAGACAGCTACTGCACTGCCTCAAAATACCTAGTGCTATTAGGCTAGCTATAAAAGGAATAAGCAATGTCTTCAGCTCCATAATGGCAGTTGAAATGGTACAAGATATCAATATAGCTTTATAATCTACATTTGTTATCAGACAGAGGGGTATAATGGATTGGACTACATAATGGTGATCATATGGATTTTGGCTAAAAGATACAAGAATATGAGCTATGATTGTATACAGTGACAAATAAACTGGACACAATAAGTAACAGTTGTAGTACTTACAAGTGGTAAAAAATGTTAAAACTAACGGCAATATATAACAATAGTAAAGTAATCAGTAACAAGTGGTAAATTTAGATCAGACAGTCTAAACAAATAGTTTTAAGTGCAACAACTAATAGGGTGGCTTGGGTTTATATTAGTACATTAAAGTATTACTACTTTGAATGTACTAATATCGAACCCTTTGCATTGAACGGTGAATATAGCGAAGCTGCAGAATATCGAATACTTTCCTAGGGAAAGTATTCGATGGGCCATTTCTGCAGCTTCACTATTTCCTTGACTGTGGAGCGAAGGTTACGGACCGGGTTAAGGTAAGTGTGTGATAGGGACCTTAGGCTTAGGTAAGGTGACTGTGTGATAGGGACTTTAGGGATAGGGAGCGGATAAGGTGAGTGTGCGATAGGGACTTTAGGGTTAGGGAGTGGGTAAGGTGAGTGTGTGGTAGTTACGGACCTTAGGGTTAGGGTTGAGTTAAGGTAAGTGGATAGCTAGTAGTGTATGTATGGTTTAGTGTAGGGTTTTGTGAAGTGTATGTGTGTGGATTATGTATTTTGGTGTGCTTGTGTTGTGTGTATGTTTGTTGGAACAGCAAATTTTTTCCCTGGGAAAACATTCACTGTTCTGAGCATTCGATGTTGCAGTGTTTCGAGTGAAATGGTTCGATATTAGAACATTCGATGTAGTAATACTTCGATGTTCTAATATAAACCCAGTTGGCTTTAATTTTTGAAACAGTGGAACAATCAGTACAAGCAACAATGCAAAAAGAGCAGTAATCAGAGGTGTAATTAATAGCTGAAATAATGCATTAATTTGGAGTTTGCTCAGTTAATATCAACAATGACCAACAGACAGTCTGACTCAAAAGTTCCATGTGCAGTAACTGTAGTGCAATAGCTACATATAGTCTGAGTAGTTCCAAGGGTTTTAACTGTACAGCAAATAGTTACAAGGCAGTATCAGTAAAGCAACCATCATGAACATCAAAGGTATATCAGGCAGTAATGCAATTGTGTAGTGTAGTACCACAGAGCTGTGACCTCAGGTGTCATAACACAGTGTAATGCAATCATGTGTAGTGTAGTACCACAGAGCTGTGACGTCAGGTGTCATAACACAGTGTAATTCAATCATGTGTAGTGTAGTACCACAGAGCTGTGACTTCAGGTGTCATAACACAGTGTAATGCAATCATGTGTGGTGTAGTACCACAAAGCTGTGACCTCAGGTGTCATACCACAGTGTAATGCAATCATGTGTAGTGTAGTACCATAGAGCTGTGACCTCAGGTGTCATAACACAGTGTAATGCAATCATGTGTAGTGTAGTACCACAGAGGTCTGACCTCAGGTGTCATAACACAGTGTAATGCAATCATGAGTAGTGTAGTACCACAGATCTGTGACCTCAGGTGTCATAACACAGTGTAATGCAATCATGTGTGGTGTAGTACCACAGAGCTGTGACCTCATGTGTCATAACACAGTGTAATGCAATCATGTGTTGTGTAGTATCACAGAGCTGTGACCTCAGGTGTCATAACACAGTGTAATGCAGTCATGTGTAGTGTAGTACCATAGAGCTATGACTTCAGGTGTCATAACACAGTGTAATGCAATCATGTGTAGTGTAGTACCACAGAGCTGTGACCTCAGGTGTCATACAATACACCTACCAGTAACAACGTGTAACAGACAGCAATGTGGCAATGTGAATGCTCAACAAGAGCAATTAATAACTCAGATAATGCTTTGATTTAGTTTCTATTTAAATATTAACAGCAACTTGCAACAGCGCAAATTACCTGAGCTAGCATTAGTAACAGTACAACATTACCTTAGATATTGACAGTAATTTTCAATGATGAAACAGCAACAAGGCGCAACAGTGCAATATTACTGAAACATAGCAACAGTACAATCAACAGTCTAACAGTCAGCTAAACATAGCAACAGTATGGGGGAGGGTGGCCAAATGGTTAAGGTGTTTGCCTTACAAACACAATGTGCAGGGTTTGAGTCTCACAAGGGATAATTGGCTAGGCTTAAAATGGCTCGCAAGGGCAGTTAGCTTAGTACTAATCTATGAACTTATGAAGCTATGAACAGTCAACAGTCTAACAGTCCACTAATTTCAGTAATGTAAGCGGATACCTGCAGTCAATAAGTCAATAAGCAGATAAGCAGAGAGCAGTTTCCACTGTATGCAATAAGACAATAGCAATAATAATAATATATTCTATAGAGATCGCTAATTTAACCGCAAACAATCAGATGACAGACAACAATTTTCACTCTGTGTAATTAGTAATGGAATAAAAATATATGGTAATACCTTATTTAAGTGCATCCAGTGGAATAAAGCAGTGAAATAAATGGCATATGTTAACAATTTATTTGAATGTATTCAGTGAGATTAAACAATAGTAGACAAGTTTCTCCAGAATATGGTATTGAAGCAAATCCCAATTTGTTAAATAACTCATTCAAGCCTATAGTGAATGTTTTGTATATTTCCAATTAGCACCCATCACTCCTAATGGCATTCAGACCTTTTTTGGATCTGGCCTTTTTAAATAAGTGACTTATCAACTAATAATAGACAGCATTAGAAAGGGCGAACACTGATTGACAAATTACAATGAAATTATTAATCTATGATGTCCTGCAGAAAAGAAATGAATTGTTTGCCACTTATTATTCATTGTTTCATAATTATACGTATATGTTCATAACTGACAGACATATATGCTGTTGAAGAGAATGGTGTGAAATGCCTTAGTAGGAGAAGGAAAATTCATTGTTATTGTCCATTTATGTCAGACCATACTGGAGATATTACTAGTTTGTTAATAATTATGGCAATAAGCAACATTTTATATATACTTAATACTTTAAAACCTGTGTGATTTACAAACTATTCCATGGCATCAGGTGAAATCTTAGATGATATTGATTGAAACTGTAACTGATATTGCACTGTATGTTGTATTTCTTGAGAGATTTTCAGTGTTATTTGTAATTATTCAATTATGCATATGTTTCCAGTTTTCTGTAAATATCTCAATAAACACACACTCAAACAGACATTTCTTGCTATCATATGAAAGCTTATATTTGGTTAACAAAAGTGTTTTAACAATATAAATGTTGGTTGTACAGTTTCCAAGATATAACAATTTGTTTGTGAAAGTTTAGCAAAAAAATATAATTCTGGGCTTGTGTGCATTATAGTATATTATAGTATTTATGGAAAAACTATAGGCCAGATTCAAAAAGAGTTGCCCTTAGCATAAGTCTGCCCTGATTTTGAAAGACTTGATCTCAGTGTAAGTGACTTACTTTGGTGTAAGCCCTGTTAAAAAGGCTTAAACCAGGGACCAGATTCCAAAAGACCTGCTCTCAGTGTAAGTGACTTACTTTGGTGTAAGCCCTGTCTATAAAAAGGCTTAAACCAGGGACCAGATTCCAAAAGACCTGCTCTCAGTGTAAGTGGTCATAGTCTGAGAGCAAGTCTTTTGGAATCAGGCCCTCTGAATAAATGGACTATTATCACCATAAAGAATAATTCTTACTGATAAACATTGCCATTTTTACAGTTTTCAATATTTTTTAATGTTCACAAAATTATTGTATTTGCTTATCTTAGTACTAAATCGAGGTTCGCTTAATAAAGCAGTACATACACACATCTGGTTTGATTGTTAAGGTTGTTAAGTATCAGACTAATGAATTAGTGTATCAGCAATGTACTGGATTCAAGCTTAACAACAAAATCAATCACAATAGTGTAACTAAACTGACACAGAAAAGGTAGGGGGACTTGTAGAGTCTTCAGAAAATATATACATATTGCCTTACCTGTTATAAATAAGGCTTTTCCACTGTTTACTCAAATGGATTTACACTGCAGCAACCTATCAAACTGAGAAAATATCTCACTATTAAAATGTAGCTGTCTCTGCAGTTGACCCTGTGGACAATGTCTGTAAGGCTCTATCCCCACAGAAACTGGCAAGTCAAAATCCAGTCTATGTTATCTTTGAAGCCAGACTATCAAAAACTGGCACTCTGAGCCTTTATGAGTGACTTTTTTGAATTAGCATCTTAGACCCTTATACTTGTTGCCATATAATAATTCATTTTTTTTTTGTGCAAACACTTTCCTTACACAAATTACATCTTAGGGCTCTTGTCAAGCTCAGAGCTTCCATCTGATACAGATATTCTGCAGGACCCAATTTTTTCTGTATTCATTAATAGCATACATTATCTTAAAAAGTGTCTTTCAGAAATCTATGTAAGGCCTTTATTTTTCTGTTTATATGGGCTCAGGTTTTCGTTGAAATAACATCACAACTAACTTTGAATTGTAAGCTTCTAAAAATTTCCTTCAACTATTTTTGTCCTAAATTTTTTTTACATTGGCTGACAGCTTCTTAATGGCAAATATTCAAAGATAATTTGATTTAGAAGGCTTAAACAACACAAACTAATTTATTTTTCAGTTGAAATCTGGTAGGGTGGGTTGATCTGAGGGCCTTTTTCAGCCATGACCTGCATGACCTGGGGCACAAATACAATTTATAGGCAGTTACACAGGATACAAAGGTATGGCATCTAGGTCCAAGGAAGTCATTGTTCCACTGTATTCGGTGTTCATCAGATGTATCATTGAGTACAATGCCTGCTTTGGTATGTACCTAATTAGGCATATCCAACAAATGGAACATCCACAGAGGTTCCTCACTAAAAGAATACAGGGCATAAGTAAAATGTCCTATGCAGACCACCTCAAGGCCCTATCCCTGTATTCTGTCTCCTACAGGCTGTTGAGCGAATATCTATGCCTGGCATACAGGGCATTGCCAAATCCCACTCTGATGGACCTTCTGCATATCAGCAAAACAAACAGTACCAGAATTACCTGTTCTAAAGACGTCAACCTTGCCTATGATATAACTAGGACCTGCTGGAGTGACAGGTATGTATTCCAGAGACTACCCCATCTCTGGAAAAGGCTCCCCATCCATGTGGAGTAGAGTTCCTCTTTAACCCAATTGTCCATGTGTAACTTGGACAATGGGATGGGGAAGGAAATTCATCCCTGCCTTCGCACCTATGTCTCTAATGGACACAGGGAACCTGTAAATGTTATATCTCCCAGGCCCCTCCTTATAACGATTCATCTTCCAAGCCCCTGCTTACACTTATCAAGGGTACCAGAACATGCCAGAGATTTGGAATGCATGTCCAGGCTTAAAAAGGCCCTTGCATTTGTTAGGCTTGTAAACACCTGTGGACCTATGAACCTTTTAATATTTAAAATTATATACTGTATTTTCCAAGAAACCTATTTATTACATTTGGAACACAAGAAGTTAGATAGGTAGGTTTTCTACATGCTATTTATTTAAGTATTTGTTTGAAAACTAGAGAGTTGGCATGTTTGAAGATTCTTTTCAGCCATGCTGTGAAAAAGAGGCATAGTTTATGGACACTTGCATGGAATTAATATTACATAAAAAATCAAAAATGGAATTAATATTACATAAAAAGTCAGATAACGATGCACATTTTACATTAAATGAATTACATCGACACAGTAATGTAGAAATAATAATGGGTTTAGAGTTCTAGTACAACACAAAAGCAATAATTTACCATAAATGAATACTTATATTTTTTAACAAAATGCTTAGTGTTAAATAGTTATAGTAATATTCTAAGGTCTTGACTTATGACTAATTATTTTGGGCATCAATATAGTCATACTCATCAGAAAGAACTAGTTGTGTGGCCACGTACAGTTCCAGCCCCACAAACAGTTAATCATTACTCAAATAACTATGGGTTCCTAGCCATGGTAAAGTTGCCTTACAAGGTATTAACTACAAGAAAAACCTAGCCAAGATATGAGTTTTCACTGTGTGAAAACTTAAACCTCATATAATAGAGGCCCATGAGCTATATATAAATGACCCCTTATGGACATCAAGGGTTTCAGCTATATACCTTCTGAATATCTGTGACCATTTTTTCAGAAGCCATATAGCTGAAACATTCGATGTCCTTAAGGGGTCATTTGTACATATCACATGGACCTCCATTACAGAATGTTTAAATTTTCACACAGTGAAAACTCTAACTTGGCTAGGTTTTTCTTGGAGTCACTAACTGGTTTGTCTGTGTGACCTTTTTACTTTTTGGTTTGGATGTTATTTGGGATATTTTGCAGACACTTTAATGGTCATGGACATTAGCTGGGTGTAATGACCCTGTGTTTCTAAAGTATAGCCAAACAGTCCACTTATGCTGTGCTGATGAGGTCATAAGAAGGCTGAAACATAAATGTCCACAGCTAGTGGGATTTGGCTTTATTGTCCTGAATGTATCCAAAAAGACTTAAAAAGGAAAAGTAAACAGTCATGGATATTCAGAAGCCATGTAGCTAAACACTTAATGCCATTAAGAGGTCATTTGTATATATCAGGAACCAAGGCAAAACAGGAAAAAAATGGCAAAACCAAACCAACTGCTAGAATCCAAACTGAAAAATGACCAGAACCAGTTGACCACTACTTTATTCACAATAATGTAGCGCTTTTGTGTGTGTACGTTACACACACACACAAAAGTGCTAAATTATTGTGAATAAAGTAGTGGTCAACTGGTGCTGGTCGTTTTTCAGTTTGGATTCTAGCAGTTCATTTGTATATATCCCATGGGCTTCTATTACAGGAGGTTTAAGGTTTCACACAGTAAAAACTCTAGCTTGGCTAGGATTTCCTGTAGTTTTTGCTAATTGGTTTGTCTGTGTGACCTTTTTTACTCTTTGGTTTGCCTTATAAAGTATCACATGGACACTTGTCATTTTGTATTGGCAGCCTGAGAAGGGAGCTAGATCATCGAACTATTTTGAATAACAACATCTAACTTTACAGGAGTAAGCTCATTTTTTTTGAGGGGGGGTCATTTGTATTTGTATGACTGAGACTGTACTAGGTCCAATGGTATCAGTGCTCTACCCCTGTTAACAAATTAAAAATAAAATAAAATAAGTCATGATACCATTGAGTTTACTCTCCCAAAGATTTTTAGTGACCGTTGAAATATAATTTACACACAATGGTTGCATCAACGTATGATCATCATCCTTTATATCTAAGTATAAAACAAGATAGCAGAGCAGTTCCAATAATTTCATTAATGACACTAAAATACATTGTCCCATGGCTGAAAGGGTTAACCACACAGTAGTTTGGTGATCTTGGATTTAGTCATGTTAGTTACTGGGGTGCATGGGAAAAAGCCCGCTCCCCGCATGTGGATGTGAGTGGCTTTGTCAGACTTTAGAAGAGTCAGTAGGTTGCTAGTTTTGTCTTTCATGCCCAGATGAATATGTTTTAACATTTTGGGGGATCAGTATAGTCTACTATATCAATAAGACATTTCCACAAAAATTGACAACAAGGGAACATCACTCATAAAGACATCTTATACTCACTCCAAAATTAGAAAAAACTACAGCTCTGATGTACTCCAAGGGTGATTTCTGCATTAAGTCACAGAAATTAATGAATTAACTACAGTTTAATATTACACAATGAATTGAATTAAATTAAAGGGAAAATAGACAAAAGAAAACAGGAATACTGTGTTTCACTTTCAGTGATACTTTAATGAATTCTAAACACATATGCTGTTCATTGTCTAAGATAAATACTTGGAAGAATATATACAAGTGAACCTCACAGAAGTAAAAGGTTCTATTACTTTCAAGACTGAAGGCTTTACTTGAATTAAAAGATACTATTCAGAAACTGGAAAAAAAAAATAAAACTTCAGGGTGTGATGGCCTTTTAAGTTGACATTTACGTGTAAATGCTAGAAGAAGGGGTTAGCATTTTACTAACCATGTTAAACTTTATTCTGCATGGAAGCAGAACACCATATCATGGAAACATAGTGCCATGAGTGTATTGCCAAACCCAACAAATATTTACTGGAATGCTTATCCTACAGGCCAATACGTTTATTAAATAATGATTATAAAATGTTCATGATAATGTGAGACACTCAGACATTTGTTTCCAGACCTTATTAATTTATAGCAGATATTTTTTATCCAACCAAACACAAGGTAATATTCTGAAGGCCCCTGACATAACAGACATTAAAAATGAGAATAAATATTAACTTTTTATGCTTTTAAGCCTTGATATTAAAAGAGTGTTTGCCATCTGGAATTGTTTATTTTCTACACTGAATGTTGTAGGAATCCCAAATGTAGTAATTAAATTTTTATGAGCACATATATTTTGATTTCTTGGTGTACATTACACTAAGACATGTTGCTTCTGGTTCAGTTAAATTGTACTATGGGAGAAAACAATGCTGTCCACTTTTTTCCTTATTCTTGCTATTTTAATGGTACCATTAGCTAGAATATGAAGTTAATTGTGTTCTACAAGGTATTTTATCCAGCAGTTATGCATACACATGGGTTTTTTATTTGCTAATATTTATTAGTTTTATTAATGTACATTGACACCTTGTTAAGAAATGTTTTATTTACTCTAATGACTATCCCTATGAAATCCTCTGCTTCTTCATGTAACCTCATGCCTTCAGAGTCACTGTGTAAAACTTGTAGAGCTGAGTGAAAATCTTCAGAGCTAAATTGCTTAGACATGGCGAATTTGACAAAGTCAAACAAAATGACCCTGCTTTCTTAATACATGAAAAACAAGTGTCCACTTCAAAAAATATATATATAACTAGGAGAATTACATTTTTACCCAAGTTCTTGTATTGCCTTCTGATGGCTTTGCTACCTTTTATTAAAATTAAATTGTATCACTTCAAAAGGAATTAAGTAATCATAGAATAGAATCACACACACACACACACACACACACACACACACACACACACACACACACGTGCGCGTACAGACACACGCACACACACACACACACACACACACACACACACACACACACACACACACGCACACACACACACACACACACACACACACACGCACACACATACATACCTATTAGAGAGTGAGTGTGTGTGTGTGTGTGTGTGTGTGTGTGTGTGTGTGTGTGTGTGTGTGTGTATGTGACACAGGACATTTCAGCATGGGATACACAGTCGTACCTATGAACATATATACTACAGCAGCAACCTTTGTATTAGTGGGTAGGTTTTGGTGGTGAGACAACTTCATTTTCATCATATGTGATTGTAACTCCATTCAGTCCTGCTTCCACATAGGAGCTTTCAAAGAAACCTACAGACCTGTGTTGAACACTAATGTTTTAAAATTACATCCCTTAAAATGTGGTCTGATAACATACTTCATTAGAAGCTTACATGCTGTAAATGTCATCTTTTTTAACTTTGCAAGTACTACAATTATTTAACTCTTATATGTTGTGCAATTATTTGCATGCAAAAGCTGCAACAATGTGAACAGGTGCAGTACATTTAAACGGTCCTATTTTCCACCTAGTCCTTCTAATCATTCCAAAACTTTAAATCAACAGTGAAATGGCAGATTTCTATACTTTCCTTGCATGTGCAAAAATATATTAGTGCTACAATTCAGAGACAGTCAAGGTATGACAAAACAGGAAGTCAGATTTGATATTGACTAACAAACTCAACCTAAGTTACTGAGGCGGTTGCCTTTCAGACTCTCCCAGCGACCATTCTCCAACCTTTCTATACAGAAAACATGTGCATACTTAAAGCAACATCACTTACAAATACATCAGTAGCAAGAAAAACTTCTCTCCTTCTACTTTTAACCTACTGTTCCAACAATGTGCCTGGGCACCACTTAAAAACCTTCATTTAGACATGGCTGTTCAGTATTCCAACAATGCCTTCCTTAAAACACTTAATAAGCTTGCTCCTATTAGGAAAGTACACTCAAAAGCCAAGCACCTACCTTGGCTAACCAATGACACCAAACTGCTACTTAAATGCAGAGATAGAGTCTGGTCAGCTTACCACACAACCAAAGATACAGTAAACCTCTTAACATATCAACAGCTATGGAATCAAGCTAAGAAACAAATTAAAAAAGACAAATAAACTTAATTTCAAACCTGTCAAGAGAAACACCTAAACAAATCCCAAAAATTCTGGCAAAACATTAACTATGTCCTCAGCCCCAGTGGTATTCCACCCCCTGCCCCAGTCACCTCAAACAACTCTGACCCTATTGCAACTCAAATCAACTCTCACTTTATAAATACTATAACCTCCCTGCTAGGTAGCCAGCCTAATCAACCACTTACTCTTCCCACTCCTACTACAGATAATCCCAAACCCCTCAGTTTTAATACCATTCAAACTAGTTACATAAAAGCTCTCCTAACCAAGCTAAAACACTGCTATCTTGCAGCTGACCAGCTTCCTAATGAATTTCTAAAAATTGCCGCTTCTTCTACTGCCTACTCCATATCTATCTTGATTAACTTTTCTTTTGCAGAACAATACATCACATTCTTTGGAAAATATCACACATCATTCCCCTTCCACAAAAGTGGACCCTCTAAAGAACTAACTAACTTCTGTTCCATAGCCATCCTTTCCCCCCTTGCAAGAATCTTATAAAAATGCATTCACAATCAACTCCTTAACCATTTCCTTAGTCACAACCTATTATCCAGTTCTCAACGTGGCTTTAAACTTAAACATAGTACCAGCACTGCCCTAATAACTTTCACTAACACCATTCCTCATCTCTTAAATGAAGGCCAGCTAGTCTCTTCTATTTTTGTCAATATGTTCAAAGCCTTTGACACTGTTTCCCACCAACTACTACTCAACAAACTCTCATCTTATGGCCTTAGTTCACCTTCCCCGTCCTGGTTCCATAGCTATCTTTCCAATTGACAGCAGGCGACTAAATGGGAGAACAGTCTTTCCCCACTACTCCCCATCTCAATTGGTGTACCCCAAGGTTCCAGACTTGGTCCTCTCCTCTTTAGCATATTCACAGACAACCTCAGCTCTGCAACTCAACTAGCCTCCATTGTCCAGTGTGCCGATGATGCAACACTTATCTGCTCCGCCCCATCACCCCAAGAACTTCAAATAAAAATGCAAACTTCTTTTCAGGACAGAGACAAATACCTCACTGAACATCAACTCATACTAAACCCAAACAAAAGTAAGATAATAGTCTTTGGAAACAAAAAATCCAAACCCTGCCAGTCCCCTCTCACAATCCTCTCCTCGAATGGAACCAAGATAGAATCTGCAAACCAGACTAAACTTCTAGGTGTCACAATAGATGAGATTCGGAAATATTTATCAGGCTGTGGATGGAATTTCATTACTGAAACTAAGTGGAAATTCCTTAAGATTTCAAGAGCAGGATAAGTTATTTCTTACACTTATTTCACTGAACTGTACTTCTGAAACGCTTATAATTGTGCTATACAGTTAATCTACTACATTTTGCACTGTTCTAAAGCTTTTTTTACTGTTGCATTTATGTACTGTTTTATACTGTTTTAACTGTATTTTTCATTGCTAGATACTGTTTCATTACTTTAATTGCATGTTTACTGAATTACTTAACTGTAAACTGCTTTTTCATAGTGAGAGTTGTATTTTCTGTTTGTGAGTGCTCTAGCCAAGCTTTTATGTGCATTTTTGATTTTTTGAGGTTTCTGTGTTCTAATCTTCTGTAATTTTTCCCACTCACCCTCCCTAGTGTTGTGGTGTTCTTATACTTGGTGGCTTTGCAGTTGCCCGCCCATATTGTATATCTGATCTGTGACACTCCTCCCAGTCTAGTGTCATTAGGTCATTCAATTTAATAGAGAACATTTGTGAAGGCCAACCCACTCAAATTCTTAACCTTGAATTAATGTGTCTGTTCCAGCTTTCTCCATTTCCACTTTACTGAAAAAAAATTACTGAAAAAAAAATTTCTAAGCTTGCTTCCCCCCTTTCCTGTAACAAGTCTTGTCCAGATATAGATTTGCTGTATCCAGGACTGTTTGTAAACTCCTGAGCCCCCCCCCCCTCACTTAACTAGGGTTAAACTATTCCTGGCACCATAAAGTCTGCTCTTCAAATTTTCCCTTGCAACTAGCCAGCTTTTTAGTTTTAGCACTCAAATCTGTTTCTTTGAGCTCAGCACTTGCTCAGAACTCATAAGCACTAAATAAGCTACAAATTACTACAGCACTCAACTTTCCTCACTTGTCTAGAGGAAAACGGTTTTTAGTACTTAATAAATAAGCACCTATCCAGGCATGTCTAAAGGTCAGCTCCCAGTGTTTTCTCCTGTCTACCTGATGAATCTGGGCATCTTGGGACAATGCAGCAATTGCCTCATGTACACAGACAACCCTCTCCTCCTACCACCCAACACTACGACCTGTGAGAGATGCACTCATATAGCCAAACTGGAAGCAAAGCTCTCTTCACCGAAGACTGGACTAGGCAGTCAAGAGGAGAAGGTAAACACTTGCACTGCACCACACTCATCACATAGTCCCTCAAAACCTATACCACCAAAACACACACACAGAAGCACAAAACACACACCTACATTCACGAGGGCTCTCAGTAAAAATCTGCCCAAACAACCGAGACCTCCAAAGCAGAAATGCAAGCAACCTCCACCCCCCAACACAACCCAAATGACACATAGCCCACATACTCAGTGTGCCACTCAACTACAGCCCATAAGGCACAACGTACCCAACACTCTAGTCATAGGTGACTCTATAGTCGGGCACACTGATGTTCCACTCACCAGGATAAACAAGGAAAAAGTTACTGTCAGCTGCCTGTCAGGTGCCAGGATCCGCCACATAATGCACACACTCAGGTCACTCCACAACAAGTACAAATATGACTCTGTCATTGTCCATGTTGGTGTGAATGACCTGAGACATACCTCCCTGAACTACATGAAAAGAGACATGGAGGAGCTCTCCGATCTTGTAGCCCAGGCAGGTATGACCCTAGCCCTGCGTAGCATCCTGCCATCACCCAGAATGATACCGCAGTACAAGGACAAAATGATTGACTTCAACAATTGGCTAAGCTTCTGGTGTTATTCTAAGGGAATCCAGTATCTGTCTGCTTGGGATGACATGATCGACAGACCACGCTGCTTTGCCAGAGATGGCCTGTACCTGTCACCCTTAGGATTCTGGATACTAGCAAAGGCTCTTGCCACCCCTATAGTGCCTTTTTTAGGCAAGGTTCAAATGACAAATTCACCACCGTAACAGGTACAAGCAAGCAAAATTTGAGGGTAATGCTACTCAATGCTAGAAGTTTAAACATCAAAATGCACTCCCTCGAGGCACTCCTTAAAATGGAGAACATCGACATCTGTGCAGTGACAGAGACCTGGTTCAAAGTTCCAGAGAGCACCCCTGCATTACCAGGCTATAATTCATACCACACCTTTCAGCAAACAAACCCGGACTGAAACACTAAAGGTGGAGGCATGTTCATATTCATTAAGGATATCCACACCTCCAAGCCAGTTGCTCAGCATAATGCATCCGAGATTATCCAAGTGCAACTAACTCTGGGCAAAACTGCAATCCAGATTGTAGCTTGCTACAGACCCCCACCATGCCCCAGGATTCCCACTCCTCTTTTCTTGATACACTGGAAAATATTAAGGTACAACCCAACACCCTAATAATGGGTGATTTCAACTTCCCCACCATTAACCGGGAAAACTACTTGTGTACCAACTCTTTTGCTCAACATTTTCTGGAATTCATCAATTCCAATACCTTGGATCAACTTATCCACACCCCCACCAGGGGCAGCAATATCCTATCATCACCAACATGGGCGACCAGTGTTCCACACCAGAGGTCAGCTCCTCATTGGTCAGATCCGACCACAAGCTAATCATCCTAGACATCCACATCCCACTCCCGCCCCCATTAGGAAAACAACTGTAAAAAATTTCTCCAAAGCCAACTTCACGACGCCCATGCAGATGGACAATAGAGGGATGACTTCCGAATCCTACACAAATGCACTTTATAAGCACTTACACGAGTGCATGGATCGTGCTATCCCTAACAGAACCAAGATGTTATCCTCCAAAAAAAGGAAGCCAATCTGGTGGTCTTCTGCCATAAACAAACTCTACAACAGAAGAAGGAAACTGTTGCAAAAAAGACTAAAATCCCACGATTGGAGGAACTCCCTGGTCAGCCTCAGTAAGAAGCTGAGATCCCTCATAAAATCCTCCAAAGCTAGTTATGAAAACAAAATCGTCACTGATTCTAAAGACAACCACAAAGCATTCTATAGCTAAGTCAAAAATCTCAATGGCAATACTCAGATCTGCTCTGAGTTACAGTGCAATGACACTAAACATACAGAACCAACTGATATTACCAACATCCTGGCAGATAGGTTCAGTGCTAACTTTACCCCCCTCTCACCCCCTAAAGGGCCCATCTTTATACTTGAAGAATGCAAGATTCCTGTAATCATGGCTGCACAGGTAAAAACCTCACTCTCCAAAGCCAAGAACACAGCATCCATGGGACCTGACAATATCCCAGGCTGCCTTCTACACGAACTATAGAATGAACTGGCACCCCACCTAAGTACCATGTTCAATCATAGCCTCACCTCAGGCTTTGTGCACTTTGAATGGCGCACCGCGATGGTTATCCCATTCCACAAAGGGGGGGCCACAACAGACCCCAGGAACTACCACCCCATTAGCCTGATGAGCCTGGTCTACAAGGCCATGGAACGTATCATCATGGAACTCATAAACAAAGACATTGGAGATCTCCAAACTCTGGACTCCACACAGTTCGGGTTTGTAAAAGGCAGATCATGTCTCCTAAACCTGATAGACTTCTTTGAAGCAGTCACCAAAGCCATAGATGAGGGTAAGGTGGTTCACACAGCCTATCTAGATCTCACCAAGGCGTTTGACACCATCCCCCACAATGGAATTATAGATAAACTCACTAAACTAAGTATAAATCCCTATGTCACAAGAAGGGTTGCCAACTGGCTTACTGACAGAACCCACACTGTAAAAGTAGCAGACTCCAAATCAGACTTCAGACCAGTGACAAGTGGAGTACCATAGGGTTCAGTCCTGGGTCCTCTCCTGTTTGGTATCTACTTGTCTGAAGTACAGGCAAACACAGAAGGTCTTTGGCTAACTAAATTTGCAGATGACTGCGAATTAGGAGCCATAATTGAAACTCCTAACAATGTGGACATCCTACAAAAGGGCCTCACTGAGACAGAAGCCTGGTGTCAAAGCCATGGTCTCAAGCTCAATGCCAAAAAGTGCATTGTCATCCCCTTTGGTAAAAACTCTGTACCCTTGAACTACCACATAGGCGGTAGTCTACTTAACACTGAAAGTGTGATAAGAGACCTTGGGACACAGGTGGAGATTAGTCTCTCCTTTGATAATCACATTGCCACAGTGGTAAGGAAATCCTTCTACATGGCACACTTCATCACAAAAGGTTTCTCATCCAGAAAAAAAGAGGTCATTGTTACCTTCTACTTATCACTCATTAGACCCATTATAGAGTACAACGCCCCTTTTGGTATGTACCTCACAAGACATCTACAACAACTGGAAAGTCTGAAGAAATACCTCACAAAGTGGATTACTGGCCTCAAACAGATGCCGTACAAAGACCAACTCAAAAAACTCCAGCTTTACTCCGTCGCATATTGCCTACTCAGAGGCGATCTCTGCCTAACATACAAAGCTATGTCAAACCCAGAGCTGTTGGACATGCTCCACTTAAAGAAATCCCAATCCCTTTGAGCTACATGCTCTAGGGACCTAAAACTTGTCACCCAAAAAAAGAACATGCTGGAGGGATAGATTCCTGTCCCAGAGACTTCCCATACTCTGGAACAGACTACCTATCTATGTCAAACAGAGCTCCTCATTAGCACTCTTCAAGAAATATCTTGATGATTGGATGGGTAATAGGAAATTCACCCCGGGGATCACTTCTGTAGTTCTGCTTGACAGGGGCACAGGAAAATCATTTTCTTGTGTGGCGAAAGCCAGGGTACCTTTTTGGCTAGGCATGTATAGGCCCTAGGGCCAATAGCCTAGTACCTACCTATGAACCTATCATAAACATATTTCTCTGACAATCAAAAAAGTTCACATAAAACTTGGCACCCTCTTTAGGGCCAAACCATACCTTACTCAAAGCGCTAGGCTGGCCACTGCTTGTTCACACCTGCTTTCTACCCTCCTCAACAGATCTCATATATTCACAAACCTGCGAAAGACTGACTTCAATAACCTGGAATCTTGTTACAACAAAACTTCCAAGTTTGCCACTAATCATCCACACAGGACTCACTACTGCACTGTTCTCTCCCAGCTCAGCTGGCTAGAACTCCCTAACCTTTTATCTCTCAATCAACTTACCATGGTCCACAAAATAGTCCATCAACCCAGCAACTGCCCTACTCTTTCTAATGTAGTCCAACCTAGTATTAATCTCAGGTCCCTCAGACAAACTAATGCTAAATGTTACCCACTCCCACAACTATCATGGCGATTCCCTCTATTCTTACAAAATTGCCAAACTTTGGAACAGTCTTCCTCAGCCCATAGCAAAAAATCCTCACTATCATGAGTTCAAACAACTTCTAAAAAACTACCTAGCTAGTCATTGGCTTTGCTCCTGCCATACTCCAGGCTAAATCTTCCTAACTCCCTTTCTACACTCTCTCCTCCTAACTTTACCCCTTATCCTCCTGAATCTAGGCTCCCCACTTTTCCTCTTCATCTCTATGCTGAATTGCTTATATATTACAACTTCATTCTGTTACATTGCTGGACTTGGGTTCATATGAACCATTGCGCATAACTGTACGTGCAATTGCAATGGTGTTGGTGTCTCTGTTAATGCTTCACTGTATGTATGTATATATATATATATATATATATATATATATATATATATATATATATATATATATATATATATATATATATGTGTGTGTGTGTGTGTGTGCGTGTGTGTGTGTGTGTGTGTGTGTGTGTGTGTGTGTGTGTGTGTGTGCACACTATTTGAATTTGTATTTTATATTTGTTTTGTTTAATAATAATTATTATTATTAGTATTGTTACTGTTTTGGAGCTTTTCTTCCCAGCCTACACTGAAAACGGCCTCTGGCGCAGTAGGACATTTCCTGGTTAACAAATGTAATAATAATAAATAAATAAATAATGTATGTTGCACTAATCTGTTTAGAAACTACCAAACTATTAAGAATATATGTGGGGGAGCCTGTAGACCACCAAAGTGAGGTACAAAATGTAGCAGAGGCAGCAGTAGTCATTTAAATACCAGCAGAATGCTTTGCTACAGGAGGGTAGGCTACATGGGCAACCTATTTAAAATGGTAAAAAAGCTGAAGCAAAGAAACAAATACATGTGTGAGAAGGGTCAAGGTGAACGGAAATGTAAGGAAAGCAATGCAGCAGGAGCACTGACTACATTGTGTATTTGGTTGAGGGGGAAGTGTTGAGGTTTATAAGGGAACAAACGTGAACAGTTCAGTAACAAGACACACTCCATGAGGCTGAGCCCTGAATGGCTTGTACAGCCCTAGGCATAGCCATTAAATAAAATCAGGTTAGGTAGATAATAATTAATCTAGGTAGCTATATGTCTCTATAAAATATGTGTAGAAATGTTTTGGTTTTCTCTTTTGTTGACAAGTCACAGTCAATGTTTTTTTTTTATGTTTCCTGAGAAGATCTCCTGTATGGTTTATAAACTCAGACCAAGTGCTTAGGCACTGAAAGTTAAATAAAATTCTAGACAATTTTCACTACCAATTCCAGAATATACAGCACAACAATGACTAGATTTGTTTTAACTATCACGATTTTCCTCATAAACACAGCAGTGTTTTAGTACTTCTTGTAGCTTCGTTATAAAAAATAAGTTGAAGGCTTAACCTGTACAATTTACAAAGTGTATTATGTAATATTGTGCCCAGACAATGTGCATTTTCTGTTTATGATTCATAGGCAGTTGGTGTTCTTTGTTTTTCAAGAATATATTTTCAAAAAAACCTCACTTGTTTAATGCTTGCTGTACTGTTGGAGGCAATAGCATTACACACCTTATATTCTATCTCAGAAGTATCACTTCTGCAACTAAATCTCAAATGCACGCACTCGAGGCCCTTCTCAGTATGGAGAACATCGATGTCTGTGCAGTGACAGAAACCTGGTTCAAGGCTCCTGAGAGCACCCCAGCACTATCAGGTTTTACCTCTTATCATGCGTTCCGGCCCCAAAATCCGGACAATACCAAGAAAGGAGGGGGGGTATCCATATTCATCAAAGACACCCACACCTCAAGACTGGTGGCAATGCACGATGCATCGGAGACCATCCAGGTGCAATTAACCATAGGCAAGACTGCTCTGCAAATTGTAGCATGTTACAGGCCACCCTCACAAACTCAGGAACCTCACATGGCCTTCCTGAAAACACTAGAGGGATAAATGTATCACCAAACACCATCATACTAGGTGACTTCAATTACCCTAATATAGACTGGGAACACTACTCAAGCCCAAACACCCTAGCCCAAAAGTTCCTGGAATTCATAAACTCAAATGCCATGGAACAACTAGTCACCATCCCCACAAGAGGAGAAAACATACTTGATCTCATCATCACGAACATGGGAGCACAATGTTCAACACCGAAGTATACCCCTCACTGGTGAGATCAGATCACAAACTAATCTCGCTGGAGGTCCTCATCCCACCCCACCTGAAATAAAAAGACCACAGTAAAGAACTTCTCGAAGCCGACTTCACACTTCTAAAGACTAGTGTGGTCTCCTTTAAGGCCCCGAGCCGGAAAACAGTACTCAAGCCGCTGAATCACTTACAAATGCCTTCTACCAGCACCTGCAGGACTGCATGGATAAGGCAATCCCAAGCAAAACAAAGACTCTTTGTACCAAAGGCAAGCGTCCACTCTGGTGGACCCCAGCCATAAACAAACTCTACAACAAAAGGAGGAAGCTACTACAAGATAGAGCAAAATCCTTAAAAGGTAAGACACCCTTGATCACTATAAGTAAAAAACCTAAGAGCTCTATAAAATCATCCAAAGCAAATTTTGAGAGAAAAATAGCTAAAGACTCAAAAGACAATCATAAGGCCTTCTTTAGCTATAAGTTAGAAACCTAGGAGGAAACTCCCAGATATGCTCAGAACTAGCTCAAAATGATGTGAAGACTACTGATCCTACAGACATTGCCAACATACTGGCTGACAGGTTCAGTGCAAACTCCCCCCCCCCCAAAAGGAGAGATATCTATACCAAGCGATTGCAGCCCCCCAAACATCTCCAACGCCCAAGTGAGAACTGCTCTCTCCAAAGCAAAACACAGCATCCATGGGACCTGATGGTGTCCCCGGCTGTGTGCTCCACTTAACTCAACGAGGAATTAAACCCACAGCTAGGACAGCTGTTTAATCATAGTCTTACCTCTGGATACGCACTCCAGGAGTGGCGCACTGCAACTGTGGTCCCACTTCACAAAGGCGGTGCCTCCACCGACCCTGGAAATTACCGTCCCATTAGCTTGACAAGCCTTATCTGCAAAGCCATGGAGAGGATCATAATGGACCTCATAAATAAAGACATAGGGAATTTGCAGACTTTGGATCCATCCCAGTTTGGCTTTGTCAAAGGCAGATCATGCCTTCTAAACTTGGTTGACTTTTTCAAACAGTCACCAAAGCCATTGATGAGGAAAGGCAGTCCATACAGCCTACCTCGATCTGGCGAAGGCCTTTGATACAATACCCCACTCGGGTATCATTGAAAACTCATCAGCTTAAATGTTAACCCATACATCACAAGATGGGCTGCAAACTGGCTGAGTGACAGAACCCACAGGGTTAGAGTTGCTGGCGCCATGTCAGACTCAAAGCCTGTCACAAGTGGTGTACCACAGGGCTCAGTCCTGGGCCCACTCTTGTTTGGCATCTACTTTTCCGAAGTACAAGCAAACACAGGAGGGTTATGGCTGACAAAGTTTGCAGATGACTGCAAACTGGGCGCATAGTAGAAAACACATCTGACACAGATATCCTTCAGAAGGTCTCACAGAAACGGATAACTGGTGCCAGAGCCATGGCCTAAAGTTAAATGACAAAAATGCATAGTCATACCCTTCGGGAAAAACAAGGTTACCCCTAGCTACCAAATAGGTGGCAATCCATATATATATATATATATATATATGTGTGTGTGTGTGTGTGTGTGTGTGTGCGTGTGTGTGTGTGTGTGTGTGTGTGTGTGTGTGTGTGTGTGTGTGCACACTATTTGAATTTGTATTTTATATTTGTTTTGTTTAATAATTATTATTATTATTAGCATTGTTACTGTTTTGGAGCTTTTCTTCCCAGCCTACACTGAAAACGGCCTCCTGGCCCAGTAGGACATTTCCTGGTTAACAAATGTAATAATAATAAATAAATAAATAATGTATGTTGCACTAATCTGTTTAGAAACTACCAAACTATTAAGAATATATGTGGGGGAGCCTGTAGACCACCAAAGTGAGGTACAAAATGTAGCAGAGGCAGCAGTAGTCATTTAAATACCAGCAGAATGCTTTGCTACAGGAGGGTAGGCTACATGGCCAACCTATTTAAAATGGTAAAAAAGCTGAAGCAAAGAAACAAATACATGTGTGAGAAGGGTCAAGGTGAACGGAAATGTAAGGAAAGCAATGCAGCAGGAGCACTGACTACATTGTGTATTTGGTTGAGGGGGAAGTGTTGAGGTTTATAAGGGAACAAACGTGAACAGTTCAGTAACAAGACACACTCCATGAGGCTGAGCCCTGAATGGCTTGTACAGCCCTAGGCATAGCCATTAAATAAAATCAGGTTAGGTAGGTAATAATTAATCTAGGTAGCTATATGTCTCTATAAAATATGTGTAGAAATGTTTTGGTTTTCTCTTTTGTTGACAAGTCACAGTCAATGTTTTTTTTTATGTTTCCTGAGAAGATCTCCTGTATGGTTTATAAACTCAGACCAAGTGCTTAGGCACTGAAAGTTAAATAAAATTCTAGACAATTTTCGCTACCAATTCCAGAATATACAGCACAACAATGACTAGATTTGTTTTAACTATCACGATTTTCCTCATAAAGACAGCAGTGTTTTAGTACTTCTTGTAGCTTCGTTATAAAAAATAAGTTGAAGGCTTAATCTGTACAATTTACAAAGTGTATTATGTAGTATTGTGCTCAGACAATGTGCATTTTCTGTTTATGATTCATAGGCAGTTGGTGTTCTTTGTTTTTCAAGAATATATTTTCAAAAAAACCTCACTTGTTTAATGCTTGCTCTACTGTTAGAGGCAATAGCATTACACACCTTATATTCTATCTCAGAAGTATCACTTCTGCAACTAGATAGATATTTATTATGTCCTCTAATTGTGTAAGTGGCTGGGTGGGTGGGTGGAGAAGGTCATTCACTGTCTCATAGACCAAGTGGATGTTTACCATATACTCCTGAGGCTTTGGATAGGTTCCTGGAGCTAATTCTTTCATCATCCTTTCAGTCTGAACTGTACCTCAGTGTGTCATTGGCTAATGGCTTCATCCCTGTGGTGGTAACTCCTCCTTCTCTCTTGTGAAGGCTGAGCAGGTGTGTGCTAGTTCATTACTTCTGTCTTCACTACATTTTCCTCCACTGCCTCCTGAACTGTACATCCTAACTCACACCTCTCATTTCTCTTACACGTGAAAAGCCTTGAAGACTGTGGTGACCTCTAATTTAATTTCCTTCCTAGTTATTAATTATTTATGTGAAATGTACGTGTACTCTGGACCCATAAAACCCTACTGATCAAAAGATGGGCCTGAAAATGAGAAAAGACAGGCATAAGTACAGATGGATGAACGTTCTGTGACAGTTTTCTAAGTATATTACAATGGTTGTTACCAAAGTAGAGAACAAATGACAGTGGTACAATGGCTACATCAAAAGCAATCTTGGAGGGAGAGGTCAGAGAAAATGGATGCTGAGGAAAAAGTAGCAAAGAGTTAAAAGTTGCCTATACCCATGTACATTATTTTGATTGCCTGAGAAACATATTTTGCTTGAATTTACTTACTTTTAAACCAACTACAGTAACAACAATGACATAAATAGCTTACTTTCATGTGCAGCACATATTGTTATACTTACTCTGAATTAGCTGCTCACATACTTGTCGTGCTAAAGAACGCACCATAGCCTGGGACTGTACATCTCCCTGTATAGAAAAAAAAAAATAATATTTCAGTAACTACTGCAAACCATCCAATGTGCACCAAACCCCAGTGACATAGCTGAATACTAGTGTGTTTACACATGACTTTGTTGAAGTTGCCTTTTTATTATACAGATTAGAATGACATCTGTTTTTGATATCCATACCGCTGTGGTCACTGTGGCACTACAGTAAATGATGAATTTTCTTATTGAATTCTAATACTGACCCCTAGCTTTCTGATTGGTTCATTTTTCTGGGACTAGGAAGCTTGACTCACCAGGTGATATGTGCCAGAATAACTCAATGCATTTGTATGACTACCATGACCATGTCACATGGTGTCTGGGGATGGTTGTGTGATGCTGGATGGGTATGCTAAATATTTGGAGGAATATACATTACATTAAAGTGGTTTATCATGATTTTGAGACTGTTGTTCAAGGGTTGCTTATCCATAATAAGTAGGCCAACTGACTTTTTGATCAATAAATGTGGGATTGATTTCCATGTAAAAGTACTTGAAATATCTTCCAACTCATAAAATCTGTTTTCTTTGTGGAGTATAACCATTAACTCCATGCCCATATGTGATGAAACACTTCACACATTATCCTTAAACTATCCCCACTAAACAACCAGCATCACTGACAAATAAAAAAACAGTAGAATAAATAAGAGTCACTTAAAATACTGAGAGTTGATACCTCATCCTTAGGTTAATTAGCCTAACAACATGGTCTGAATGGCACAGAGATGTAAGTGTGTTTTGTTTCACCCTATATAGTCTTCATTCTACATCTGATAATATTTCAGAAAAAAGATAGGTGTGGAAAGGCATGGAGTGTTGATAAAATCCTAAATATGTTAAAAGCAACCCGACCTCAATTAGTCGCTTGGGTGTTTGATGGCACAGGTAGGTGAGGGTGGGTGTGCCTGTCCTAGAGGGCTGTCATTCTGAAGCCAGGGATTTATACTGCTGGATAGGGGTGACTGTCTTCCTGAACACAAGGCAGTCTACTCATAATAGTAGTAAGGATCATGAACAAGATGACATAGGCAATGATGTTCACGTGATCTTAGCTCCATCAGGTTAGGGATCACTTCTTATAAATATCACCCTGTGCCATGCATTTGATACGCACTCCTTGGCATTTGATTCTATATACACTGGGGAAAATGTTAGTCTTAGAGACCAGAGACTGCAGCATCATTATCTCCTTGGAAAGAGAAAGTGCACTTGCAGGGTGATGACAGGAGTTGGCCACCCAGGCCCCCCCAAGCATTCACAGTGCACATAAGAAGAAGGAACCAGAAAATCTTGGGGTGTACAAGGTCACAAGGTCATTTCTCCCTGGAGAGTGAGGCACTGCCTGCAGAATAAAGCAGGTTTCAGTTGGGGACCCCATTGTTAGAGATGGGGATATCGCTGGGGGGGATGCATGGGCTTGTGCAAAACAGGGTGGACAGCTGCAGAAAATGCAGTAAATGCAGAATAGAATGCACCCAAAAACAGCCATAAAAAGATCAAACAGGGGTTTTCAACATGCTCAGTGATTACAATAAGTCAGAAAACTTGTTATCTAAGGATTTTTTATTTTGATGCTTGCATCAGTAATTTGACATGTGCCTCTTATATGTAACAACTGCCATAACCTCATCAAGAACAATGCAGCTACATTGCCATTGTGGATCAGGGTTTGGTACCATGGTGCCGCAGGATTTGGCACCACTGTGATGTAGAACTTGATGCCACTGATACCAGAATTTAAGACATTGTGGTGCAGGATTTGGCTGGAGTTGGACTTCATGACACTCATGTACATGTACAGAATGTGGTATGACTGTGGTATAGAGTTTGCAATCACTGAGATAGAAGAAACAGTGCACTCTAATGTAGGAGTTAATGTCACTGTGGTGAAGGGTAGGTATCATTGTTGTGCAGAGTTTAATGTTACTACTTACTAAGCCATAAGGTGTGATGCCACTGAAGGTCTAGTGCCTGATATCATTATGGTGCAGAATTTAGTACCACTTTAGTGCAGAGTCTGATACCAGTGTAGTCCAGGGTTTGGGTAGTCCAATACTTAATTCTCAGTGGTAGAGGAATGATGCCACTTGAATGCAGGACTTGGATTCATTCTGGTGCAGGTTTTGTTATCATTATTATGCAAGGCTTGATGTCAGTGTAACACACTAACATAATTGAGGTATGGGGTTTGGTACCATTTTGGGAGCACAGTTGTCAGAATGTATGATGCTACTAGTATACAAACTTTGGTGACACTGTATTCTTGCAAGGTTGTTTCATTATAATGCCAGGCTTGGGATCATTGTGGTGCATGGATCTATGTAATGCAAAGTTTGATGTCATTCTATTTTAGAATATGGACTTATTTTATTCTATAGGTTGATACCATCATGGTGCCGATATTAGTTAATCTGTGATGCAGGGATTTGCAGGTGCAATGTATGGTACCACATTAGTGAAGGGTTTGACATGGCCATGATGTAGACTGAGGGCCTATTATCACTGCTCTTCAGGATTTGAGATTACTGTATCAAACATCTTGATATGACTATGGTACTGGGTTAGATACCATTACAGTGCAGAGTTTTGTGACACAGTAGTACACAGCTTGATGCCAATGGACCACTAGTTAGTGTGTTAATGTGGTATAGACTTAGGTGTAATTCTGGTATAAAATTCAGTGCAACTGTGATGTAAAGCCTGAAGCCAGTGTAACCCATAATTTAGTATCATGTTTGCTCATGGTGTGATGTTACTGAGGTATAGATTTTAGTAGTTATGTGACACATAGATAGAACCATTATGGTGCAGATCTTGGTTTCAGTGCAGTGAAGGATGTGGAATCACTATGGTACAGGAGCAGGTTTCATTATGGTACAAGGTGTGATAGGTGAAGGGCCTGTTACCACAGTGGTACAGACACTAGTGCCAATGTGATGCAGAACATAATGTCGTGTTCAATATTGCTATTACATGGGATCAGAAACCACTGTAGTACAACATTTGATATGACGATGTTACAGGGGTTGGTATCATTGCAGTACAGAGTTTGGTATTACTTTGTTACATCACTATTGTGCAGGGTACAGTGCTACTTTAGGTGGAGTTTGGTGTTATTGTGTTGCAAGAATAAGTGGCATTCTGAAAGTAATTTCCTTCATAAGACCTGGTTCAGATATATTAGAAAATGTTTATAAATAACTGCTTGACCACTGTTCAAAGAATGGTCTTCTTGAATATATGCTGACATATAAATATATATATATATATATATATATATATATATATATATATATATATGTATATATATATATATGTATATAGATATAACTGTATAGATATATAACTGGCTTAATACATAAAAAAACAAGGAATAACTACTCTTTATATCTGCAGTACTGTAGGTTTACATCGGGAATGCAAGTAAAACTGAAGATGTATGACTTTGGTAGGTGACTCTACAGACTGTTTAGCAGCAACTTAAAAAAAAATTACACCATGAATATAAATATGGATGATACCTTCTACAGTCAGGGTAACTTGATGACTGGGGTGCAATGAGGAATGCTGTGGGCCATATCCTCTTTTCCTTTATAGTAATGAATTCTCAGCCAACCTAAACTACAACCTATCCTTTGTGCAGATGATCTGATCCTTTTACATGAGGTCAAAATTTCTGACTTACTTCAGAAAGATCTTTGGGGAGACTTCACTCTTGTTTGGCAGTCTGCAAGTAAACTAATTCTAAATCCTACTAAGCGCATAAGTATGATGTAATGCATGGAGTGCAGTGATTACACTCCAATATTCGAAAAAAAAAAACAATCAGTTAAGCAAAAGAGTGAGGTGAGATCTGACTATAACAAATATTAAGCACCCCCTGCTTAACTTATTAAGGCTGGGTCCTCTGGTAGGCAGTCAAATCTGTCAGTACCGATCAGTAAATGAGAGCAGCAGAATAAAATATTTGGTTCTGCCTGCTGTCCATGCCAATAGGTTTTCTCTTCCTCTTACAAACAAAGAAAGTTACTAGAATAACAGGATGTGTGTTCACCCGAATTTTATGAAGGACACAAAGTCTTAAACCTAAGTATATGTCATTATTTAGTTTCTTCAATCCCCTGTGATTTCTCTGAAAACCATGAACTTAATGAGGAACAGACCAAACAAATGAGGCAAAAATCTGGACAATCTGCAAAAATCTGAACAATTTACTGGCATGGCAAGGTGAGTGTAAATGCAAAAGGACTGTGTTACACTGCCTTTCTGACAGTACCTTACTGCTTTGATAGCCGTCAAAACACTTATGTGTTTTTTCTTCTTCTTTTTTTACTGTAACTAGTACATGGATCACATAAAGCTCCATACACTAGAAAGAATTATGACTGGATCAATGATCATAACCCGTTTATGTGTTTTCAACATGGATGCCAAGATTCACCTCTCAAGCTTTACTTACGAGGTGACTTTGGTGGCATCCATATCTCAAACACATAACAAATGGATTACGATTGGCGAACCAATCATAATCCTGTATGTCTGATATCAGTCAAAAGCGTTTGCTTATTGAACCACTGTGGATTAGGGAACTGGTTAGGGAACCTTTCTAAATGCCTTTTTCTTGGAGCAAGAATGAAAGTCTGTGCCTGCTTAGTGTAAGGGCAGCCTGATCTCTAGATTTAAGGAGACAGTCATAAAGGAAGAAGGGTGCCAGTTTTGTAGAGGTAGGAAATTAATTTTTTGTATTATTTCATTCTTTCCTTATTTTTTTATTTTTTCATTGGGGTTCTCTGAATGATTTCCAGTACTTAACTATTAAACACTTTAACTTGGAGCTTCAGTTTGACAGTGGTGTTGGATGTGGTACCACTGCCTGCAATAATTGGTGATATTGTTGTGCTTTGTGCTATTGTGATGTAGCCTGGTGTCATTGTTGTACACTATGATTAGTATTATGCAGGGTTTAATTTCAGTATAGAACAGCATTTGGCATTGTTATGGTATAAAAGTTTCTGGCACTGTGGTGATGAGTATGACAAGAACGTTGTATAAGACTGATGTAACTGAGGGAAGACATGACCTAGTACAAGACCTGGTGATATTCAGTTACAGGACTTGGTACCATTACTGTTCTGAGTTCGGCTTGTGCATTGTGGAGCAGGGTTTTCTGCTAGTGTGACACATGGTTTAGAGTAACTATAGTGTAGGGTTTAGTATTGTTACTACGCAGAAAGTGACTGTAGTACAGAGTATTATACAACTATGTTACAAAATTTGATACACCTCTGGTATAGATTTAGATAATATTATCATGCAGAACTTGGTGCCACTGTTACAAAGTGTGTAGTGCTACTGTGCGTCAGAGTTTGCAGTCATAGTGGTGAAAGGATTAGTGCCACTGTGATGTGAAGTTGGAACTATTGTGATGTAGGCACAATTGAAGTGCAGTGTTTGTTGACACAATGGCAACAAGTTTGGAACCACCATAGTAAAATATTTAGTGGCAGTGTGGTCCAGAGCTTGATGTCACTGCATATCAGGACATTTAGTGCAGGATGTGGTGCTAAGAGGTTAGAACCAATATAGTGGATATTAAACAGCAATTTGTCAAGATTTTGTGCCACTGTTATCAGGGTTTAACATCACTGAAGTACAGAAAACTGTATCATTGTGGTGCAATGGTTTGCCCAATGTTGTACACATTTGTTATCACTATAGTTTACCATATGTTTTTAAAATGGTGCAATGTTTGGTTAAAAATGCAATGCACTGCCAGCATAGATTTTTTTGTGCAATTCTGAAAGAGTATGCAGACTAACAGTTGTGCATGATTTGTTGCCAATGTACAATAGGGTCTGTTGCCATTGCAGTATGGGGGTTAGTGCTCCTGATATTAAAGTGACACAGAGTTTGGTGTCACTATTGTAAAGGTTTTAATGTCATTGTGACACAGAGCTTGGAGATGCCTAAAAGTCTTCAGATGCTATTCTTAAACATCATTCACCATGGTGCAGTACTGAGATGCTTATGAATAGAATACCAAAGCCCTAGGTAATTTCTAGTTAAAGGCACACAGTGGGATAAGACCTTGTATGCAGTTTTATTTTGTTATTTATTAGCCACAGTATTCCTTATGTGCAGTACATATACATATGCTCCCTTGATCACCAGTGATTCAAAAGCACAAACCATTTGTGTACTGGCTGGTTCCAGAAGTTATGGGACTCCACCTTCACAAAACTAGATGGTGTTGCATTTGGCAATCTAGAGATCCCCTCCACTGCTGGTATGTTGCTTACTGTACAGAGCTGAGCAGTATATCAAGACTGTCTTTTACACACACACACACACACACACACACACACACACACACACACACACACACACACACACACACACACACACACACACACACACACACACACACACACACACACACACACACACACACACACACACACACACACACACATACATACACATGCACACACACACACACACACACACACACACACACACACACACACACACACACACACACACACACACACACACACACTAAACTCTACACATGCAGTTGACACTTAATGCTGGTAACCTTATCACATTATAATACGTGGTATGTGCCACAGCAGTGTAGTTTGCATTGTCAGTGTGTGCAGAGTTTGTATGACTGTGATACAATGTAAAGTGCCACTGTGCTCTAGGATGCAGTACCACTACAGCAAATGGTATGGAATCATTAAGGAAATGCATTGCAGCTGTAGTACAAGGTATTGCACTATGGAAGTGCACTGTAGGGCATTACCTAATACTTCTGCAGTGCAGTGTTTGGAGTAACTGTGGTACAATGTACATTGCTGTTGTAGTGCTGCTGGGCAGGGTTTGGTGCCACTGTGGAAAAAACTGATCCAATGAACTAACACAAGGATTCATAAATGTCATGAATCATCCTGTTTACATCAGGCCCCTGTCCGAACATTGTCATTCTTAATGCAGAGTATTCAGTGCATATCTCCTACAGATAGATTTGTATGGCTATCCTTCACTTGAATGAGTGTAGTTACTTTGATCATCTTTTCATCATGATGTTTCATTTTGTTTGGTCAAAACCATGCTAACTTCAATTGTGCAGTACTGGGATGCACAGAAGTACAAGTTTTTACCTTTTTCTACTAATGTGTGACTGTCAAGTTAGTATATATAAGTAAGTGTGGCAGGTGAATTTCCCCAAATGGGGGTGTAAGAGGTCTTGCCCAGTGCAAAAAATTTTTTTTCACTTTTTACTGTGCTAATTGATCAGTCACAGCATGAAGTTATGGGAAAGAGTAGTGGAAGCTAGGTTAAGAAGGGAGGTGATTATTAGTGATCAGCAGTATGGTTTCATGCCAGGAAAGAGCACTACAGATGCGATGTTTGCTATGAGAGTGTTGATGGAGAAGTACAGAGAAGGTCAGAAGGAGTTGCATTGTGTCTTTGTGGATTTAGAGAAAGCATATGACAGGGCGCTTAGAGAGGAGTTGTGGTATTGTATGAGGAAGTTGGGAGTGGCAGAGAAGTATGTAAGAGTGGTACAGGATATGTACGAGGGTAGTGTGACAGTGGTAAGGTCTGCGGTGGGAATGATGGATGCATTTAAGGTGGAGGTGGGATTACATCAAGGATCAGCTCTGAGCCCTTTCTTATTTGCAATGGTGATGGACAGGTTGACAGACAAGATCAGACAGGAGTCCCTGTGGACTATGATGTTTGCAGATGACATTGTGATCTGTAGTGAGAGTAGGCCACAGGTGGAGGAGACCTGGAGAGGTGGAGATATGCTCTAGAGAGAAGAGGAATGAAGGTCAGCAGGACTAGGACAGAATATATGTGTGTGAATGAGAGGGAGGATAGAGGAATGGTGAGGATGCAGGGAGTAAAGGTGGCGAAGGTGGATGAGTTTAAGTACTTGGGATCAACAGTTCAGAGTAATGGCGAGTGTGGAAGAGGGTGAAGAAGAGAGTACAGGCAGGATGGAGTGGGTGGAGAAAGGTGTCAGGAGTGATTTGTGACAGACGAGTACCAGTAAGAGTGAAAGGGAAGGTGTACAAGAGGGTAGTGAGAGCAGCTATGTTATATGCGTTGGAGACAGTGGCATTGACAAAAAGGCAGGAGTCAGAGCTTGACATGGCAAAGTTGAAGATGTTAAGATTTGCACTGAGTGTGACGAGGATGGACAGGATTAGGAATAAGTATATTAGAGGGTTAGCTCAGGTTGGAAGGTTTGGAGACAAAGCCAGACAGGCAAGATTACGTTGGTTTGGACATGTGCTGAGGAGGGATGCAGAGTATATTGGAAAAAAGATGCTAAGGATGAAGCTGACAGGTAACAGGAAAAGAGGAAGGCCTAAGATAAGGTTTATGGATGTGGTGAGAGAGGACATGCAGGTGGCTGCTGTGACAGAGCAAGATGCAGAGGATAGGAAGAAATGGAAACAGCTGATATGCTGTAGCGACCTCTAATGGGAGCAGCCGAAAGAAGAAGACTGTGCTTTCATATTGTGTTTCATGATTTAAAAATAGAGGAAAAATAATTCACAGTACAGTGATTCATTTTAGTACAGGTAAAGTGATTTTATAGGGTATCATTTTATATGCAAATATTTTGTGGCAAGAACAGTAGCAAAGATATTTTCTGCACATATCATCACCTTTAATACGTGTTTATAATAAGTATTATTATACAGACATTTTACACTCAATTTATTGCTTTTAAATGTTTAAACTATATGATATATTACCTTAGAGATTATATTTTATTCTATGTGTGGGTCATATCCATTTATTGCACGATACAAGTAGTTACTCCCCCTGCAAGCATATTTTATGAGACAACTATTACCTATAAAAGTTTTATAATTTTGTAAATTTAATAGCAAAGACATTTAGAAACATTGACTGTAAGTTTTTTAAGAAGAGTTAATCAGTGTGACCCAAATAAAATATTCTACCAGATGAAATAAAGTATTTTCAGGGACACTTGGCTAGATGCACATCTGCAATGAATTTTAGCTAACAGTACTACCATTTCTCAAATGTTAACTTTTGGTGATGAATAAACACAAGAAGGTAAAATGTTAGTTTTAAGATGATGGACAATTCTTCCTCCATGAACCACAAAATTGTTAGATTGGGGTCACTCACCATATGCCAGTTGTCTTATTCAGCAGTTACAGTTAGAACAAATTAAAAAAAAATGCACTTAAATTCTTTAAACAGTCGGTGAGGTATCTTATAGTGACATATGCAAATGATAAAATACGAATTTAATGTAAAGTTAGCAGTGCTGAATAAGGCACAGCTCAGTTGCACTACTTTTACAAAAGTAGCCCATTATCACACTGTAGGTATAGAGAAGTGTTGTGCTTTTCATGACTTTTCTTAAGCTAATTACACTGTTTCCACTCTAAAACAATCTAACAGGTAAAGATTTTGCTGGAAGTATTGAAATGTTAGTATGGATTTTATACAGTTTTTTGGCTGATATAGTGTTGCGAGGAATTGTGTTCATGCTAAGGCCATGCAGAAGGACTGTTAAAACAAAACATGCACTGAACCACAATGCAGACAAAACAAAACAAGCATATATCAATATCACAAATAAAATAAAACAAACAAAAGCTACAGTCAAAGCCAAGCTGCAGTGAAAAATATGGTTTAGTCAATGACAATAGCAACAAGGCACTATTAGCAGAAAATATATAGAAATACCTTCTCAGTTATTGAACTTCCTGACAAAACATGGTTTCAGAATATCATGCAAAATACACAGTAAAAACAAACATTTGCAAGTGCATTAATTTCAATCTATATATTTTTATATACAGTCCACAGTGACATTGAAGGATGAGCAATGCAATTTGTGATGTTTGTTTGTGATCCATTTAAAACACAAAATTAGCAAAAGAGATATTCGGAAATGTTAGTGGGTATTTCCAACTAAACAAAGTCAATTTATAGTGAAGACCTGAGGAAAACTCAGAAGAAATGTAAGTTGCATTGTGTACATAGTGCAATTGAAGTAAGATCTCCCATCAGTCACCATAATTATGCAAAGTGCACATTCTTTCTAGGGCCACACTAGAAAGGTATGAATATAAGTGCATATGTTTGGTCTGTGGTGAGGCAATGTGCATGTAAACCACATTGTAAATGTAGATACAAGTATCATTTCCTTCTGAGTATGTCCGCTATTATAACAGCAAGAAAACAGTAATACACTGCAATAATAACACATTGTCTTGTTCAATATCATGTAAATTATGAGTAGCATATTTGTTAGATTAACTCCTAGCGGTATATAAAAACCTTAAAATCAGTAACAACAAACTTACTCTTTCTCCCTTATCTCCTTTTGTACCTGGAGGACCCTAGAAAAGAAATAACATATGGTTAAAAACTTTCAGATTCATTGCCTTTTGACCAAATAACAGGTACTATACTGCTCCAATGACCACAGTGATGTTACATTATCACCGTTAGTTTCAATGACCAATTCACAGTTGAACTGTAGAAGACATAATGGTCAGAAGGTAAACAGGTCATTGGCCAACAGACATGCAAATGTTTGTGTGTGTGAGACAGAGAGTGTGTGTGTGTGTGTGTGTGTGTGTGTGTGTGTGTGTGTGTGTGTGTGTGTGTGTGTGTGTGTGTGTGTGTGTGAGTGTGTGTGTGTGTGTGTGTGTGTGTGTGTGTGTGTGTGTGTGTGTGTGTGTGTGTGTGTGTGCGTGTGTGCGTGTGTGTGCGTGTGTGTGTGTGCGTGTGTGCGTGTGTGTGTGTGTGTGTGTGTCTTTTTTTAAAACAGAATGTTCAGTGTTATCAGATGTACTGCATAAGACATACTGGGATTTATTACAGATCTTCATGTGCAACTAAATACTTTGACTGACTTTTATACAAAACAGATATGGGTGCATTTTCATGGCTAATGGAAGAATGTGGCCACCATATTCTGCAAGAAGTTTTGTTATAAGCTTGCTATAAGTAACTAATATACCCATAGGACAGGAGGTCTAATAGTTTTGTTAAAACAACCTAAAAATGATGAGCTCCCATTTGTGATACTGATAACCTATGTTTGACTACGCATCCCAGGACTAAGAAATCAAATGTATTCTGAGATTATTAAAATAAATCAAACATTTAAGGAATATATCAGCTCAAATAACTAAAGTATGGAAAAATAGAAGCATTAACTGGCTATTCAGATGAACTGATAAAACTGGAAAAACAGAGATTTAACTGAAGAAAAGGATGAGCATGAGGCTTCCCAAGAAGAGCTCTTTCAAAAAAAATTAGTTAGAAGACAGACCGTGAAGAGAAAACCTGAGATTTTCTTCTGTACCAGAAAAACTGGAAGGGACAGAATATATTCATTTTATGGAAACACAGACAAGTAACTAGACTGGGGTTCATCAGCAGGATTTGTTCACTTAAAAGGCACATCAAGGAAATGAAATCTATACTGGTCAGCAAGGAAATTAAATCTTTTATAAATACATTATTGAGCAAAAGGAAACAAATGGGGTTTAAGCCTCAAGAAAGTAGACGGATGATAGGTAGGCAAAGATGAACTTTGAAAAAGTAGTAGGACTAAATGGCCATTATGCTCAGAATTCACAGACACTAAATTCACTAAGCCAAAACCTCTGGATAGTCCAATGGATGCTAGCCATTTTATATAAATAACTCTTTTGAAAGAAGTAAAAGAAAGGTGGACAGGTTATTTAGCCTGATAGCATTTGTCCATTTCTAAAAGAAGTTTGGGAAGGACGTGTAGTTATACTACTAATGGCCTTTTTAACAAATCCTAGGACTGAGGAAGCATATTCAAGATTATTTATCAATAGCTATATGTTTGATGGACAAAACACTGAAAAAAATCACTGAAAACTACATTCAGTGAATAAGACTTTAAGTCTTTTGCAGGGGCAAGCCCTTCCCCTGCACCCCCTGTGTGGGGTGAGACCTCCAGGCTCCCATAAATTATAGGTATCAACTCTAGAGTCACACAACAGTAGAGAAAGGGCAACACCATCTTTTCATAAAGGCATCATGCTGTTGCCAGTTGAACAAACAGCATTTGGCTCAAACACATGCTCCCAGGAAAGGTACCACATGACTGTAGGATGATAGATCTGATCTGTTTCACAACAGAACTTAGATGCAAGAAAGTTCTGATTTTGTTTAATTTCCTTGGTATGGAAAATCATGACATCATATCTGATAGAAAGGTGTGTGGACTGCCAAATAACTACTGGACAGAGGATCCAAGGTAGCAGAGATACTCATTAGAAATGTTATGTTAGGCAAGAGCTTTACAAATGTCTGACAAAAATTGTGGACCACAGTGAAGCTGTGAACAAAGCCTTCAAAACTTTAGCAAAACATTTAACACTGTGCTACAAACAATTTTAACACCGGTGGTCCTTGCATTGAAACCATGATGGTAGTTTTCTTAAACTGTGACTGAGTTAGCGCTGAAGCAATGGTTGGTACTAGTGAGGTCATAATGATGTTTTGGTCCTGTCCTATATTTTTTAAATTGATGTTGCAGTTACCAAATTAGTAACTATGCTCTTTGTTGGAGTAAACCTTAAAATATGCAAACTAAAATATACTATATCTAGACCTTAGTATTATGCTAAAACAGGTATCCTTAAACACCTACAAGCCACAGTGGATGACAGGTAAACTTTCAGGATGCAAACAGATAGCCCCCACTGTTTTTTAATATTAAGATTGCTCATACAGATTATTTTTTCACTGGAATCTAAATGGCTGATTGCAGCCAGCACTAACTTTCTATGTAATTGGACATTACTATAGCAAGTATTGTTCTAGGCCTGTAGTGAGTTTACATCCTTCGATACAGACCTTCATAAGTCCATTTGTAGAAGTCGGTATCACAAGTGTTTATAAATGGACAGCCTGTACTTCTCCTAGTCTACACATTTCAAATACCAACTAAGAGCTGTGAGAAAGGCCTTATAATTACTTAAGTTAATAAATGAAACTTCCTGCACAAACCAGATTTCATTACAACCCGGACATCAGCTTGTTATTTTGACATCTTAGTAGGGCTAGCATGACTGCCCATAGAAACATCAAGCACTGACATGTATGGCCAAGGTTGTATTATATCCTGACTAAGCAGAGCACAGAACAGCAGGGTGGACACTGCAGTGTCTACAGAAAGGATCACCTGTAAGTGAACTAATCCCTTCATATCTGGGGCACCTCTAAGCCCAGATCTTCTAACAAGTGTGCTGGTTACTTTCAAAGCCACTACTTTAGGATGTGTTTACTCACTGCTCCAGTAATAATATCTGCAGTTTTCAACATTACTGGACAGGTGTCAAACCTACTTTAGTCCTGACATGATGAAGCCAGGGAGATGCACTAATGAATGAACAAACCCTGGTTGAGGAAACGTCTGGTATTGCTTTCTTGCCCTGAACTTTGACTTTGTCAACTTTCCACTGGCTTAACTGACACAAACTTAGGATCCTAAAAGCTATCCTTGATATGATTTTTACCAGTCTCCCAAGTGGAACATTTGTTAATATGTTCATACCTGTTACTCACAGTAATCACACCATCATCTTTAGTTGATGAACAGTATACCACCTCTAACAAATGGTGCATTGAGGAGACACTGTTGGTTGCCCTCACCTACCAACCTGCTAGCTATGAATCTAGTGCACAAACATGATCAGACAAATAATCCTCTTATTTTACTAACTTATTACTAAAATGTGCTAATCATTGATACAATTTTTGAGCTAAGGTGAGCACATTTTTTAATTTTACCACATAGTCCATGAACCTTACACAAAGACTGGCAGTTATTGCAACACATCCTGACAACACTAACAAGATATCAGTGTTGCCTTCATCTTTCTCCTCTCTCCCATCACATGATAAAGCCAGTGTTTACAGTTCCACCCTTCCCTTTCTCCAAATGTTATCTATATTTTTCTTTTTCAAAAATGCATTATTGGCTCTTCTAGAAAATACATCCCCTGCTGCCCTGCACAAATCGCTGTATACAACTTCAAATCTGAATCCAAGTCTCTGAATGTGGCATACACACTTAAGTCTTTCCATATCACACCAGCAGTTTCCATTTGCCTGGAAGATAAAACTAACTGTTCCCACCAGCACTGGTGACGCAAGATTTTTCCATTCATCTTCTGCTCTATCATCCTGTTCATCTCCAAAGCCCAGGTGAAGAATGTCAAACCATAATACACGCATCATATCTGTAAATGTACCCACATGAATTCACAGCAGTAATGCCTCCTGTTCCAATGGTGCAATACTATAACTCCCCTCATGAACATTATTCACTCAACGTTTACACTAATATCATTGCAGGGACCATGTATACTGTTTTTATGAAATTGTTTGCAGGGTCCACCTGAATATCTTGATACATCCTGGGCTCTCTACCAATGTTACCACATAACGAGATTCGCAAATCCCTGATAAGAACCACACAGTTCCTATAGGCACTTAGACTGGAGTGTTAGTAGTCAAGAAGTGGCTGCAATTTTTGACCATTTGTGTAGCACATGCAGCATACACCACCATGCTGTCAGTGTCCAGTAGTACCAGTCATGGGAGAGGAGAAAGGATGAAATGGTCAGTGGTATAAGACTATATCTTGTTGGGAGTTGCCATCCCTGACTGGTGTTCTAGGGTGATTCATGATACTGGATTTTATGAGTACAACCTCCATCTCACACACATATATTAGGTGCAAGTGAGTGCTGTGATGTTCTCATTCTGCTATGACAACATTTTTATTTGCTTATTTATTTATTTACTCACTAGCATACATACTTACTTACCAGAGTCAAATGTTGACCCTGATGTACTGTTTTTCAGGTTCAGTCTGGGAGAAAATTCAGTACATTTTAACAATAAATGATACATGATAGGGGAGGGCTTAATGAGGAAGTACTCTTTCATCTGAGTGATAGGACCCACAGGGAAGCGAGAAAGGATAGGACTGCATATACTGTAATGTGAAGCAAACAGGAACTGTACTTTCGAAAAAAAAAAAAGGCTCAGGATGACATGAAGAGGGCACAAAACCTGGTGTGAGTCACAGTGGGCTTGCAGATTTCCTATCCCCCAGAAAAAGATATATAATATAATATATAAGATTCTATTTCATTTTATCCCAAACTCACTTCATACACACACACACACACACACGCACACACACACACACACACACACACACACACACACACACACACACACACACACACACACACACACACACACACACACACACAAAATCCTTGGTATATTTCACTGAAAAGTCATTTAATTGAAACCATATTTCACTGAAATTTTCATGTATGCTAAATATATCTCCAAAACCTTTTTAATTGCATGGCCTGCATCCCCTTCATGTGGTGGATTCATCCCTTACCCCCCCCCCAACATAAATATACTAACTCCAAAGTTGCGTGACTACAGAGAAGAGAATACTTCTCATACACCGAATCATTGCTAGAGCACATACACAAACTTCTACCGATGGCAGCATAACATTAGCATGGTACAAATACTGATCTGCACTAATTTGCATTGTAAATCCTAAGGTCCAAAACCACACCAGCAGTGATTTTCAATTTTCAATGCAATTTGTTTTGATAAAATGGATTTTCCATGAAGTGAGTTTTAGACTAAAAGAATCATATTGTTCTTATAAACTTAGAAAGTTGCTAGGATAAAGGGTTTTGCGTTGCTATGCATTTTCTGAAAGATATGTGTACGTGAATTTGTGCCGGTATTTTTTTTTGTGAATCTCTTCACCTGGACTGTGCCTGCAAATGGTCTATAGAGATCAGTGTACTACTCTTGTAAACAAACTAAAACAAAATAAATAAATATGAAGTCTGAAACTCAAATGCCTGTCATTGTTTAGTGTATTCAATCCTCACTGATCTGCCAGTAAACAACAAATATTTTATACACATATATGGTTCCCCTTTATAATCTCGAGATACTGAAAGCTAGAATTTCAGTATCTCGAAACTATAAAGTCGAACAGCCCACAATCCCGAAAAACACAAACACGAAACACTGATTTCACTACACCTTTCTAAACATACTGGAAAATATTAAGATACAACCAAACACCCTAATACTGGGTGATTTCAACTACCCTGCCATTAACTGGGAAAACTACTCGTGTACTAACACCTTTGCCCAACGGTTCTTGGAATTCATAAATTCCAATGCCCTGGATCAACTAATCCATAGTCCCACCAAGGGCTCCAATATCCTAGACCTGGTCATTACCAACATAGGAAATCAATGGTCCACACTTATGGTCACCCCCTCGTTGGTCAGGTCAGACCATAAGCTAATCACCCTTAACATCCTGTCCCATCCCCACCCCCCAGTAAGGAAACCACCATAAAAAACTTCTCCAAAGCCAACTTCATGCTACTCAAGTCAGAAGTGACAAACTTCATGACACACATGCAGACGGGAACTGAAAGTTTGACTGCTGAATCCTACACTAAGGTACTGTATGAGCACATCCACTCATGCATGAATCGTGCCATCCCAAATAGAACCAAGATGCTCTCCTCCAAAAAAAGGAAGCCAATCTGGTGGTCTCCTGCCATAAACAAACTTTACAACAAAAGGAAGAAACTGTTGTAGAAAAGAGGAAAATCCCAGGATACAAAAAACTCCCTTACCAGGCTCAGTCGGAAGTTGAGATCCCTCATAAAATCCTCCAAAGCTAGTTATGAAAATAAAATTGCCAAAGATTACAAAGACAACCACAAGGCATTCTATAACTATGTCAAGAATCTAAATGGCAATGTTCATATCTGCTCTGAGCTATAACAGAATGGCATTAAATATACTGATCCCAAGGATATTGCCAATATCCTGGCATATCAATTCAGTGCAAACTTCACCCCCCCCCTCACCCCCTAAACGGCCCATCTCAATACTGGAAGACTGCCAAATTCTGGTAATAATGGCCACACAGATAAAAAACGCACTCTCCAAATCTAAGAATACAGCATTCATGGGACCAGATGACATTCCGGGCTGTGTATTACATGAACTACAAAATGAACTGGCACCTCACATAAGCGTCATGTTTAATCATAACCTCACCTCAGGCTTCGTGCCCACTGAGTGGCGCACAGCTACAGTTATCCCACTCCACAACGGGGTATCCACCTTGGATCCTGGAAACTACTACCCCATCAGTCTGATGAGCCTGATCTGCAAGGCCATGGAACGTATTATCATGGAACTTATAAACAAAGACATTGGCAACCTTCAAACATGGGATGCAACCCAGTTTGGGTTCGTGAAGGGCCAATCTTGTCTCCTGAACCTAATTGACTTCTTCGAATCATTCTCCAGAGCCGTGGGCGAGGGTAAGGCAGACCACACAGCCTATCTGGACCTCATCAAGGCCTTTGGCACCACCCCCCACTCTGGAATCATAGATAGACTTACTAAGCTGGGCATTAATCCCTACGTCACTCGATGGGTTGCCAACTGGCTTACTGAGAGAACCCAAACTGTAAAAGTAGCCGACTTCAAATCCTGCTCCAGACATGTGACAAGTGGAGTACCTCAGGGTTCAGTCCTGGGACCGCTCTTGTTTGGAACCTATTTCTCTGAAGAACAGGCCAACACTAAGGGACTCCGGCTAACAACGTTCACAAATGACTGCAAATTGAGAGCCATTATTGAATCCCCAAATGATGTGGATACTCTACAAAAGGGCCTTACAGAAACAGATGCTTGGTGCTAGAGCCATGGGCCAAGCTCAATGCCAAGAAATGTATAGTTATCCCCTTTGGGAAAAAACATATACCCATGAATTACCACATAGGTGGCAGTACACTAAACACCGAAAGTGTGATAAGAGACTTAGGGACACAGGTGGACAGTGGTCTCACCTTCGATAACCACATTGCCACAGCAGTTAGGAAATCCTTCTATGTGACACACCACATCACTAAGGGCTTTTCATCCAGAAAAAAGGAGGTCATTATCCCACTATACTCATCCCTCATTAGACCCATTATAGAATACAACGCCCCTTTTGGTATGTACCTCTCAAGATATCTGCAACAACTGGAAAGGCCGCAGAAATACCTTACTAAAAGAATCACAGGCCTAAAGCAGATGCCCTACGCTGACCGCCTTAAAAACTCCAGCTATACTCTGTCGCATATTAAATCAGTTGGACTTTTGTCCCTTTACACGCCTTTCTAATTGTGTTAAACAGCTTTACAAGCAAAAAATATCCTTTGTCATTTACATTATTACAATACGCTATTCTGTGTTATGCTATATGACTGTTCTGAGCTAGAGCACTGTTATGCTCAGTGGGTTAGACTACAGTACTTCTGTTGAATGGATACATGCAAGAGTGGCTGGGAAGAGAGACAGGCAAAGAGAGGAATATTTAGAAATAAAGAAATGAAGCAGTTTGTATGTGTGTGTGTGTGTGTGTGTGTCTCTGAAGGCATTTAATTATCTGTTATGTCATCTACAGAAAAAAAATGACACTATCAGAATATGTCTGTTGTGCTCTCATGCAAGAACGACAGATATACAATCATTCAGAATGTTTACCTAAAACATCTTATCCACTGTGTTTAACATATTAAATATTCTCTGTGTTTGAGATAGTTGGCAAATCCAACAGCAAATCCAAGGTAATAAGTCTACTTAAAACACATTTTTGAAAGATTTCTTACTTTGCAATCATCTCTATCGTGTACAACAGCTCAGATATGCTGATTTACCAACTTAAATGGGTAATCTTATTTATTTACAGAACTATGCTGTTTCAGTATTCTGTATGAATAGATTAATTTCTCTTCATTACTATGGATTTTATAATGTTTGGTAATAACATCTGAAGCTGCTCTTATGGGTGAAGGTGTATATGCTTATGCAATGTTACCATGCCACTCAATGGTCCAGATTTTTTGCAGAATGTTCATATTTTTGAGTCATATTTTTGGTCTCTTCCTCATAATATTTGTGGCTTTCTGGCAAACCACTGAGGATTGAGTTACAAAATAATGGCATGCATTTCAGTTTCAGACCTTTCAAAAAATGTATGCAAACACAAAATCTACTATTCTTGTAGCTTTCTATGTTTATAAGAGCAAAATTTACAATCTGTCCCTATTTTCTGTTTTTTATTCCCCCATTATTTTTGGCCTTGACCAGATTTCTTGCATTAAGAGGTTGAAAGGCATTAATATAACAGTAAGGTGTAATTACTAGAGACACTGAGATATTCATGTGAGTGGGGTTCAGGTTTTAAATAATGAACTACAGAAACTTCAGTCAGGAATAGATCATACATATTTGAAACATGCAGGAAAAAAAGTTTATATACTTTCAACCCCTGAGAACATTAACAGAATGAGGATCGCTACTTCTAAAGAAATAAGCCCCTCCTCCAATTGGAACTACTCAGATGTACTCAGAATCTTTAGCACGAGAAGTGCTTTGGCACATGCAAGCTAACATTGTTTTAATTTCAGACGCTTTTACTCAGATAGATAATAATTAACTGCACGTTTGAACCAGAAATGGATATTAAAATGTGAACCATACATGAAAATTTAGACTTGGAACACAGTGGCATCTAAGCTGGTATGATGATTATGAGAATGCAAAATAAACCTAGCAGTCACTGGCTAATACCAGTGATATAGCACTGAAAGTTTATTTGTGTCTTTCGACTTTTCCCAGTTAGGGGTCGCCACAGCAGAACTCCGGTCCGCTAATGATTGGTAGTTGATTTTTATGTGCCGAGTTACCAGCCTTGATGCACAACCTTCAACGAAGGTACGCCCATTCACGCATGTCTCCACTCAGATGACGCTCTAGCTGAGAATCGAACCGGACAGCGTCTTACTGTGAAAGTCTGTGATGAAAATACATTTAAGCAACATGTCATGGCTACTTCTTTATAGTACTGAGCTAACCACATAATAAAGGCTTTAATTGTAAGCAATGACACAGAGGACAGTTGTTTGAAAGATTGTGGAAATTTAGTCTACACTTGTTCTCTGGATTTGGAGAAGGCTTATGATTAAAGGTCATGACCTGTGCTGTAACAGTTTTTATGAGAAAATAGGGGTAGTGACTTTTGCTTTTGGTCTCCAGTAAGAACTATATTTGCATTCTTGGCGTTGGTTTAAGGATTCATGTTTTATTTTTAATTTTATTTTTATTTTCATATTATCCCTGTAGGAATGTGAACTCATGTTATTATGAATGTTTATGCTGTATAATTTTTAGAAGTCACTTCCTAATTCTGCATGTGATCATATTTTCAGAGAATTGCTGTTATTATAGGTACATAGGTAGGTACTAGGCTTTTGGCCCTAGGGCCTATATAAGCCTAGCCAAAAAGGTACCCTGGCGTTCACCACCCAAGAAAATTATTTTCCTGTGTCCCTGTCAAGCAGAGCCATAGAAGTGATCCCCGGGGTGAATTTCCTATCTCCCATCCAATCATCAAGATTTTTCTTGAAGAGTGCTAATGAGGAGCTTTGTTTGATATAGACAGGTAGTTTGTTCCAGAGTATGGGAAGTCTCTGGGACAGGAATCTATCCCTCCAGCATGTTCTGTTTATTGTGGTGACAAGGTTTAGGTCCCTAGACCATGCAGCTCAGAGGGATTGGAATTTCTTTAAGTGGAGTATGTCCAACAGCTCTGGGTTTGACATAGCTTTGTATGTTAGGCAAAGATCGCCTCTCTGTAGGGGATATGTGACAGAGTACAGATGGAGTTTTTTGAGACGGTCTGTGTAGGGCATCTGTTTGAGGCCAGTAATCCTCTTTGTGAGGTATTTCTGTGGCCTTTCTAGTTGTTGTAGATGTCTTGTGAGGTACATACCAAAAGGGGCACTGTATTCTATAATGGGTCTAATGAGTGACGAGTAGAGAGGAACAATGACCTCTTTTTTTCCTGGATGAGAAACCTTTTGTGATGAGGTGTGCCATGTAGAAGGATTTCCTGACTACTGTGGTGATGTGATTATCAAAGGAGAGACTACTATCCACCTGTGTCCCAAGGTCTCTTATCACTCTTTCGGTGTTAAGTAGACTACTACCTATGTGGTAGTGCATGGGTACAGAGGTTTTACCAAAAGGGATGACGATGCACTTTTTGGCACTGAGCTTGAGGCCATGGCTTTGACACCAGGCATCTGTCTCAGTGAGGCCCTTTTGTAGGATGTCCACATCGTTAGGAGTTTTGATTATGGCTCCTAGTTTGCAGTCATCTGCAAACTTTGTTAGATAAAGACCTTCTGTGTTAGCCTGTACTTCAGAGAAGTAGATACCAAATAGGAGAGAACCCAGGACTGAACTCTATGGTACTCCACTAGTCACTGGTCTGAAGTCGGATTTGGAGTCTGCTACTTTCACAGTGTGGGTTCTGTCAGTGAGCCAGTTGGCAAACCATCTTGTGACATAGGGATTTATACCTAGTTTAGTGAGTGTATCTATAATTCCAGAGTGGGGGATGGTGTTGAAAGCATTGGCAAGATCTAGATAGGCTGTGTGAACCACCTTACCCTCAACTACGGCTTTGGTGACTGCTTCAAAGAAGTCTATCAGGTTTAGGAGACATGATCTGCCTTTTACAAACCCGAACTGGGTGGGGTCCAGCGTTTGGAGATTACCAATGTCATTGTTTATAAGTTCCATGATGATACGTTCCATAGCCTTGCACACCAGGCTCGTCAGGCTAATGGGGTGGTAGTTCTTGGGGTACGTGGTGGCTCCTCCTTTGTGGAGTGGGATAACCATTGCTGTGCACCATTCAGTGGGCACAAAGCCTGAGGTGAGACTATGATTGAACATGGTACTTAGGTGGGGTGCCAGTTCATTCTGTAGTTCGTGTAGAACGCAGCCTGGGATATTGTCAGGTCCCATGGATGCTGTGTTCTTTGCTTTGGAGAGGTGTGATTTTTACCTATGCAGCCTTGATTACAGGAACTTTGCATTCTTCCGGTATAGAAATGGGCCCTTTAGGGGGTGAGAGTGGGGGTAAAGTTAGCACTGAACCTATCTGCCAGAATGTTGGCAATATCAGTTGGTTTTGTATATTTATTGCCATTGTGCTGTAACTCAGAGCAGATCTAAGTGTTGCCACTGAGATTCTTGACATAGCTATAGAATGCTAGTGGCAATTTTGTTTTCATAACTAGCTTTGGAGGATTTTATGAGGGATCTCAGCTTCTTACTGAGGCTGACCAGGGAGTTCCTCCAATCATGGGATTTTACTCTGTTTTGCAACAGTTTCTTTCTTCCTTCTGTTGTAGAGTTTGTTTATGGCAGGGGACCACCAGATTGGCTTCCTTTTCTTGGAGGATAGCATCTTGGTTCTGTTAGGGATTGCACAATCCATGCACTCATGTAAGTGCTTATAAAGTGCATTTGTGTAGGATTCAGCAGTTGTACCTCTATTGCCCGTCTGCATGGGTGTCACAAAGTTTGCCACGTCTGTCTTAAGAAGCGTGAAGTTGGCTTTGGAGAAATTTTTATGGTGGTTTCCCTAATGGGGGGTGTGGGCGGGATGTGGATGTCTAGGGTGTTTAGCTTGTGGTCGGATCTGACCAACGAGGAATTGACCTCTGGTGTGGAACCCATGATGCCCATGTTGGTAATGGCCAGGTCTAGGATATTGCTGCCACTGGTGGGGGTGTGGATAAATTGATCCAAGGCACTGGAATTTATGAATTACAGAAAACATTGAGCAAAATAATTGGTACATGAATACTTTTCCCAGTTAATGGTGGGGTGGTTGAAATCGCCCATTATTAGGGTGTTAGGTTGTACCCTAATATTTTCCAGTGTATCAAGAAATGAGGAGTGGTAATTCTGGGGCATGTTGGGGGATCTGTAGCAAGCTACAATTTGCATTGCGGTCTTGCCCATTGTTAATTGCACTTGGATAATCTCGGATGCATTACGCTGAGCAACTAGCCTGGAGGTGTGGATATCCTTAATGAATATGGACACGTCTCCTCCTTTATTGATTTCTTTTTAGCATCTGACATTGTGAGGGTACTTTAAAGCTGGTAAGTGAGCAGTTTTTTATTAGATTCTGATGAAGTCAATTGCTATATTTTGACAAAAGTGCTTAATCTTTTATTAAACTTGATTTTCTACTTTTTCCACTTGGTCATTGGTCCTTTTCAGACTGGTGGTTGTGGTTTTCAGTTACTGTTAGCTGGTTCCTGGATTATTTCATATCGGCTGATTTTACTCTAGGTAAGTGTTGATTTGTGACAGCAGTGTGTCTTGTTACCACTACTGTTATTGATTTTCAGCAAGGATATGAAGACTCAGATGAAACTGTGAGGAGAGGCTGTCTCTCCTTGTGGTTCTGCAGGTGGAATTTCTGTTGGCCGCAGATGATGCTGTTATTTTGGTCTTGTCTGACTATAACCTCCAACTCTGATACAACCAATTCACTGCTGAGTGGGTGTGAAGGAGCTGGCATAAGAATCAGCACCTCAACATACCAAGGTCATTGTATTATCCTGCAAAAAAGAAAACTGTTCACTTGAAATGTGTGGGAATTACAGCAGTAGTTAGTCCTGGAGTTTAACTGTCATGGGTCTTGTTAATGAGCACTGGCAAGAGAGGAGGAGCATGAGACCAATGAGTGGAATATTCCAGTTGGCACTGTCTTTGGAGGTGCATTAAAAGTCTTTACATTTACAGTGAATCAAAACAAACACACACACAGACTGATATGTAGAATGAGATACTGCTTGTAATATAGTAAGCAGTAAACCAGGTTGTGATGATGAAGTGGGAGCTGAATTCTTAAATGAAGCCCTTGGCTTATAGTTCTGTTTAAGACCAAATCCTTACCTATGGTCAGGAACACTGGGGGGTAGTGACAAAAACAATCAAGACCACATGGAAAAGTGGTGAATATAGGGTTTCTTTCTGGGTCACTGGGCTTATTTATTAAGGCAGGATGAGGACAATATGGGGTAAAGCCTCAGAACAGAGCTGCTACTTTTTCACATCATAAAAAGCCAAGTGAAGTAGATCTGCCTTCAAATAATGATGCATCTGAGAGGAGGAGTTGGTCCATGCATCCCTACTGGAAAGATACTGCAAGGCACACCCATGATGTGCTGGAGGGATTATTACTTCTAAGATGGCCAATGAAAGACTGTGGATCACCAGGACAAGCCAAAATCCATTGCTGTATGTGATTTTTTTTTAATTCTAAGACATAACTATAAACAGTCCAGATCAGTAAGTACATGGTTAGACAATTAGCACTAAATTATTTAAGCCACACACTGCAAGCAGAAGGTGAGTGATACCTGTAAGTTAAACACTTGGAATGCAACCTTTTACTTTAAAGATATGTCTTTAAACCTCCTTATTTCTCCCAATGTCACAAAGCCTGTCAGTAGACTTTCATGCACCCATTAGCAAATATCACCCATTTATAGATTCAGACGGATCTTATAGCTAATTATATAATCGTTGATTTGTGCAACAGATGATTTAAACTTTTAAATCCACATATTTTGCAAAACACTTTTGATAGAGGTTCATAGGCAAATACGAGGCTAACCACCTTGAAGGGTCATTTTAAGCCTAGCCAAATACCTAAAGTCATAATCAAACCCTGCACCATATGTCTATAAGGTGAAAAACTTTAACCATTATGCCAGACTTGGGGATGTCTTAGAAATATGTTAAAAAGAATATGAGATGAAAGGAGAACTTTTGAAATAGCAAAAAAAAAAAAAAACAGTAAAATTTTGTGGAAATTTGTGAAGCACACAGTGCTGCAAAATGCTGACAGGATAAATAATCTATACCTTCAGGCACATCTTTCAGATTTGTACCTTTTCTTCATAGTTTTTATACCTGATGTTTACTCCATTTATACTAATAATACTTTACGGCTGTAGAGAATACAGATGATAGTCTTATCCCTTTTTAGTGGGTACCTCTGTACACTGTTTTAAACAAACATGCTCCCAGAATGCATGGATTAAAATGTGCATGGCATGGCTAGTGATATATGGGATGGCAGTCTATCATAAAACATATACACAATGCATTCAGATTTTTAATAAGACATACACATGGTACATTCAGATTTTTAAATGTGTATTAAAGAAATGCACCTTTAACCAAGTCCCATGTTACTCTGAATTTTTAAGACAAGCACTATGTTTTTCTGTGTTGGTCCTTACAAAACAACTAGGTTTCCAGACAAACAAAATCCACAATGAGATGTACTGAAGCTGTTAGATGCAGTATTTCTTTCTGAGTACTGTAGTTTGGTTATGAAATGTCTGAAGATGTTTATTCAGTGGTGATATGCATATGTGTGAGGCAGACTCAGGTAGCACTGCAGAGACACGTGGCTAAATGTTACCCTGCAGAAATAATTATTCTGGAATGTCTGAAAAGTCGTCTAATGGCTTTTGAAGATGATGTCTAAATAGAGTCCTCACAGAGCTGCCCTAACAGGCAGGGAATATAAAAGCACAAGAAAATTCTGTGTTGTACTCATCAGTGTATAAGTGTGTGAAGTTGATGATTAGAAAAATATATTTAATTAGCTGTGACAGTTTTTTATCTACTGCAATAAATATTTCACAACAGACACAAAGCAGACATAATTATCCCAATCTTGTATGATAGACAATGAAATGAAGCTGATTAGCTGGTTTATTATTGCTTTTTTACTTCAAACAGGTGTTTTTTTTCAACCCTTTGGTAGTTTTATTTGATGAAGGCCTTTCTGGTATTTTTTCCATGGCTTTTCTTATTGCAAAGAAGAGACAGATTACAGCGCAGTGAAATGCCAGGGTGGATTTGTTTGCATATCCCAAATTACCTCCAGATGTATCTGTATATTTAAATTCCATTTGATTTCCACAACTCATCACTCATATGTTATTTTACATGTCTAGTAATTTGACATTAGATAGTCTGGATTCACGAGAATACTGGGTTGTTTCCCATACAGTCAGTCAGTGTACTTTTTAGGAAGGAATATTTATTTATATCTGTGTGGCTGACAAGCTTTCAGAATACATTATTGATATGCAAGTACAAAATCTGGTGTATTATGTTGAAGTCAGCCTGCTATTTGGTATAATATTAAGATGTCTTCAGGGTATACTATAGTAAAATTCACCTCCAAGGAGTCGTGAGCAGACAGACTAGGCTTAGAGCTTTTACAATACAAGAAAGGTGCCAAGTGACTATTAATTGGATAGATTATCTACTTTATGTCCATGAATGGGTCTGATGTCAATTTGTCATTTATTAGCACTTACAAAAATAACATTTTGCTTCATTATACTTGAATGAACTGCACTAAATTTACTGATATTCAATATTTTAGCACAACAGATTACGAGAGGGAATGATAACTTGTAGCATATGGTACAGTTATAATTTCTTAGCATCTAGTTTTTTCATGGTAGCTCCCCTAAGATATGCATTGTCGCAACTTACAGTGGTTCATTTATGAAAACAGGTTCAGCAATCTGTTTTTCAGGCCTAACAGACCCTAACAAGAGATTTGTTAACTCTTCCACAGGTTCAGTTACCCTGCAAGCTTTAAATAATAAAATGAATTGTGTGTACCAGTGAAAAAGCTTACTATTACTGCACGCTTACAAATCAAGGAAGATTAAAAATGGACTACCTTCGATTGGCTGTCTCTGTAGCATCTTTTATTCTTTCATCCAAGAAACAGGGACAAGGCAAACTACATTATTAAGTAAATATGGGCTTATGTATAAGAGTTTTCTTTCTGTTCCCATCAAAATCACTATGGCTTGCAAAGTGCTACAGGAGTATGAACAAGGCACACATTGAGAGAGTGTGTGGAGTGAATATTGCAGTATTTTCTAGAGGTCACATGTTCCAGAACTGGTGACGTGACTGCTCCTATTATTAACTGTATCCTGTTAAAACATTGGTGCCGAAGGCTCTACCAGAGCGTGAAGTAGAAACAGTGATTTATCCAGACAATGGAAAAGACTTGGCCAATGTGAAACCACAGCCAAGGGAACGGGCATGGCAGAATCATCAGAGAAAGAAGACCCTGCTGAGCTTGACTCTAGTCTGGCATTGTGAAGAGACTCGAGAGGTGTAAAATAAGTGGGAGGTTTCGGCCCCTGGAGAAATAGTAATACTCATAATTTTTACAGTTACTTGTTGAGGCGGGGGAGCAAGCACCACTGGGGCTCTCGCTTCTGGCTCCAAGCGCCTGGGTGTCCAGGTGTGACCCGCTCTGGGGACAGTATCAGGTGGGGAGTTTGACTGGGGTGGTACACCTGTGTCTTAAGGTGAGCTCAGAGAGGACAGAAACCTCCCGTGGAGCAGAAGGGCAAAAGCTCGCTTGATCTTGATTTTCAGTATGAATCCTTCTGTCTTTTTGGGCTTTAAGCAGGGGGTGTCAGAAAAATTACCGGGTCTATATTATATGATTGAGACTTTAGTTAGTCGAATAACTAAAGCTCGATCAGTAAATGTCGAAGTCCCAAAACTGTGAATGGCAGTTTCCACACAGGGAAACAATGCCGTTGTCCCAACTAAAAAAAAAAAAAAAAACTCATTAAACACAAATCAAGTGGGGGGCTTTGCCCATCACACCCCCGATGTGAAAGGCTGTGCCCCTCCCACCCCCCCTAACTAAATATACCAACTCTGAGATTGCTCTACACTGAAGAAAGGCCAAAATCCGCGTAACGGCCAAACAAATTGTTTTCCTGTGTGGAAACTGCTGTTCGCAGTTTTGTGACTTTGACATTTAGTGATCGAGCTTTAGTTATTAGACTAACTAAAGTTTAGATCATATAATATAGACCCAAGTTACCACAGGGATAAGTGGTTTGTGGTGGCCAAGCGTTCAGCGTTTGAACAACATCTTTCATTCAGTCTTACTGGTCATCAATTAACTGAAACCTGCTTTATCCATTTCAGGATTGTGGAGGAGTCTGAGCTGTTCTGACATTAAGAAGATACATGGCATGGTACCGACGCTATACAGGATAGCAGATCATCAAAACATGTCAGCGCACACACAGACACATACACACAGGCATGCAAACACACACACACACACACACGCACACACACACACACACACACACACACACACACACACACACACACACACACACACACACACACACACATGCAGAAATTTTTAGGAGGCTGTTTTTTCCCCTATCACCATGTGTTTAGGACATTTGTACAAACAATTTACAATTTCCATGGATAACTCAGTGGCCACATATATGTCATTTTGTGCTTCTTCCTTACAAAGGTAGCATTAATTTTGCCTCATTATTCATGTTAAACCCAAAAATAAAGGATAGTCGTCTACAGCGAAGGTGCAGCAATACTGTAGAAAAGGGGAACTCAGAGGGCTGTGCATCTATGTCTTTACAAGAAATATGGATTGCATCTAGCTGTTGCCACTGCAGTACAGCAGTGGACAGGAGCTTCTCTGCTGATTTACCATCTTGGAAATGGGCTATTACACCACAGTCTGTTCTGCCTGTTATAGCAGTTTCCCATACTAGCCTTAAAGATTCAACAGCTAACCTTGATAAAAAAAATAAAAAGATGAATGTTCCTGCTATAGTGGGTACACATTAATAGTAGTGTATATTAGTGTGATGCTACATCAGGTATCTAATGTGGTTTCATGCTAGTCTGTCTCTGCCACCCTCCTTTATTCTTGTATCTGTACTTAAAAATAAACCAAGTTAAACATCTTTAAGACTTAGTATGGTACTGATACTAACTGTGAAGGCACCTTCTTGTCTCCCCCAGGAGTAATAAACAGAAATTATTAGGAATTGTCTTGTAGTCTGGAATCTGAATAGAAAAGGAGATAATAATTTGCTTACTTACAGGTGGCCCAAGATCACCCTGTGGCCCTGTCGTTCCAGAAGAACCTGGAGATCCTGGAGCCCCAGGGACACCCTGTTGAAAGAATGAGGAAAAAAAAAACAGTTAGAGACATATTTTCTAGAAAACTACAGCCTTTATTGTCATGAAATGATGAGATGGATTATGATAGTTATCTGCTTATAAAATATTATATTGGCCTACAAGCAAAATGACATTTTAGCAAGATGTTTTCACAACATTAATATTCGTACTCTCTGCAAAGTTACTGTTGCATACAATAATCCAAGCTGTGAAAGAACAGGGGTAGTGAGAGCACTTGGAAAATACTGTTTAATGGTGACCTATTCCATTTGGTCTTATTTCCATCACACAGACTTTTGGCCTGACAGTCTGTTGTTGCAGTCCTGACTAGATGAACTCTCACACGGTAAGCCTTTTCTACAGGGAACAGTAAACAATAATGTTTTAGCAGTAAGTGCAACTGTAAGAATGGGGGAGTGACAAAAGGGAGAGACCACTTAGGTCTGGAGGCTATCACATGCTGGGCTCAAGAGTTGTTCTTCTGTATCCAGCTTTGTAGCATACAGGGGTAAGGCCCTGACTACTCTGGAGCCAGCCCAAGTTTAGATAGCAGCTTGGGTACCCACAGGAGCTGGCTGGGGAAGGTTGGAGTAAACAGCTGATACTATGGCTCACTTATCCCGGCTCCAGCACACTAGACAGCTCAGTGTTACTTTTATTGATTCTTCAGTTATCTGAGGTTATCATCTAGATGGACTCTATACCTACACTAAAGCGAGTTCCCATAGCATATCTGCAGTCTACCATATTTATATTGCCTTTTTCTAAACTTTTATGATTTCCAGACAGGACTAAACTTCAAATGCTTATACTCACTATTTATTTATTTGTTTATTGGCATTTGTGTATTGGTAAAGTTCAACTAAGCAGTGTCCTTTTTAAGTGGATGCCTGTGGAGAGAAGCTCCATTATACAGACATTATTACTAATTAGAATTACAAACCTAGCTTAATTCATAAATCTGTCATTGCAAGCCATCACAGGTTCATAAGTTCATAGGTAGGTACTAGGCTATCTGCCCGAAGGCATTTATAAACCTAGCCAGAATGTGTTGACTTTTGTCGCCCCTTAGATTAGTTCCCTGTGCCTCTGTCCAGCAGAGCCATTGAAGTGATCCCTGGGGTAAACTTTCCGTTTCCCATCCACTCATCAAGGTTTCTCTTGAAGAGTGTTAGCGAGGAGCTCTGCCTAATGTAGATTGGAATCTTGTTCCAGAGCATGGGAAGTCTCTGGGACAGGAATCTATCCCTCCAGCATGTCCTATTTATTGTTGTGGTGAGGTTTAGATCCCTAGAGCATGTGGCTCGAGGGGATATGGTTTTCTTTAGGTGGAGCATGTCCATCAATTCTGGGTTGGACATGGCCTTGTACATCAGGCAGAGATCACCTCTGAGTAGGCGGTATGCAACCGAGTACAGCTGGAGTTTCTTCAGTCAAGCTGCATAGGGCATCTTCTTGAGGCCAGTGATCCTCTTGGTGAGGTACTTCTGTGGTCTTTCCAGTTGTTGCAGGTATCTTGTAAGGTACATCCCAAATGGGGCATTGTACTCTATGATGGGTCTGATGAGTGATGCGCAGAGGGGCCCAATGACCTCTTTTGATCTGGATGCAAACCCTTTTGTGATTAGGTGGGCCACATAGAAGGATTTTCTAACCACTTTGGCAATGTGATTATCAAAGGAGAGGTTACTATCTACTTGGGTCCCCAGATCCCTTATTACTTCTTCTGTATTTATGGGGCTACCACCTATGTGGTAGTTTGTGAGTGCTTTGTTTTTTTCAAAGGGGATGACTATGCAATTTTTGGCATTTAGCTTGAGGCCATGGTTTTGACACCAGGTATCTGTCTCAGTGAGACCCTTTTGGAGGATGTCTGTGTCAGCTGGAGAGTCAATTATAGCCCCTAGTTTGCAGTCGTCTGCGAACTTGGTCAGCCATAGTCCTCCTGTGCTTGCCTGTACCTCTGAGAAGTATATGCCAAACAGGAGCGGTCCTAGGACTGAGCCCTGGGGAAAACCACTTGTAACCGGTTTAGAGTCAGACCTGGCTCCCAAAACTCTTACCATGTGGGTTCTGTCCGTGAGCCAGCTGGCAACCCATCTCATGGCGTCATGACGTAGGGGTTTATGTTCAGGCTGGTGAGCTTGTCTATAATACCTGAGTGGGGAATGGTGTCAAAGGCCTTTGCGAGGTCTAGGTAGGCTGTGTGGACCAACTTTCCCTCATCTATAGCCTTGGTAACTGTCTCAAAGAAGTCCACCAGGTTTAGGAGGCATGATCTGTCCTTAACAAAGCTGAACTGGGTAGGGTCCAGTGTTTGGAGGTTTCCAATGTCTCTGTTAATGAGATCCATGATGATGTGTTCCATAGCTTTGCAGACCAAGCTAGTCAGGCTTATAGGGCAATAGTTCCTGGGGTCCGTTGTGGCTCCACCTTTGTGGAGCGGAATAACTGTTGCTATGCGCCACTCTTTGCGCATGTAGCCTGTGGAGAGGCTGAGTTTAAACAGTGTGTTTAGGTGAGGGGTTAGTTCATCTTTGAGCTCATGTAGGATGCAGCCTGGGACACCATTCGGTCCCATTGATGCTGTGTTTTTGGCTTTGGAGAGGGCTGTTTTAACCTGAGTGTCTGTGATTTCAGGGGCACTACATTCTTCTGGTATAGTTATGGGCCCTTTTGGGGGTGAGAGGGGGGTGAAGTTTGCACTGAACCTGTTTGCCAGGATGTTGGCTATATCGGTCGGTTCAGTGTATTTTATGCCATTCTGCTCAAACTCCAAGCAGATCTGAGAATTGCCACTTAGATTCTTGACATAGGTAAAGAATGCATTGTGGTTATCTTTGGAGTCCATGGCAGTTTTTCTTTCAAAGCTAGCCTTAGATGATTCTATGAGGGAACGTAGTTTCTTGCTGATACTGATCAGGGATGTCTTCCCTTCTTAGGATTTTACTCTTTTCTGTACTAGTTTCCTCCTTATATTGTATAGCTTGTTTATGACAGGGGTCCACCAGACTGGTTTCCTTTTCTTGGAGGAGTGAGACCTGGTTTTGTTTGGGATAGCATGATCCATGCATTCTTGTAGAGGCTCGTAGAGTGCATTAGTAAAGGATTTTGCAGCTTGAACAGCGTTATCCTTTAGCATGGGTGCTTTGAAACTTCACACCTTGGTCTTAAGTAACGTGAAGTTTGCTTTCGAAAAGTTTTTCACAGTGGTTTCTTTGACCAGGGGTAATGGCAGTATGTGGATATCCAGAGTGATTAGTTTATGGACAGAGCTAACCAGACGGGGTTGACCTCCGGTGTGGAACACCGGTCGCCCATGTTGATGATGACCATGTCTAATATGTTGTCACCTGTGGTGGGCGTGTTGACCAGTTGATAAATTTATAAATTCTAGGAAATGTTGGGCAAGGAAGTTTGTACTTGAGTCATTCTTCCAGTTAATGTTTGGGTAATTGAAATCACCCATTATTAGGATGTTTGGTAGGACCTTTATGTTTCCCAGTGTTTCCAGGAATGCAGAGTGGTGGTCCTGGGACATGGTGGGTGATCTGTAGCAAGCTATAATTTGAATAGCAGTTTTGCCCATTGTTAGTTGCACGTGGATGATCTCTGCAGCATCATGCTGTACTACTAACCTGGAGGTGTGGTTATCCTTGATGAATATGGATACTCTCCCACCTTTTGTATTTCGGTCCGGGTTCTGTGGCCGAAATGTATGGTATGAGTTGTAGCCTGGTAGTGCTGGGGTGCTCTCTGGAGCCTTAAACCAGGTTTCTGTTACTGCACATATATCAGTTTTCTCTATACTGAGGAGTGCCTTGAGTGCGTGCATTTTGAGGTTTAGACTTCTGGCATTGAGTAGCATTACCCTCAGTTTTTTGTTACTTGTGCTATTTATGGCGGTGGGTTTGTCTTTTGAGCCTTGCCTAAAAAAGGCACTATGGGGGGTGGAAATATCCTTGGACACTATTCGAAAGCCTAAGGGTGACAGGTGCAAGCCATCTCTAGCGAAGCAGCGTGGTTTGTCGAGCATGTCATCCCAGGCTGAAAGACACTGGATCCCCTTTGAGTGACACCAGAAGCCTTGCCAATTGTTGAAATAACTTTTTCACTATACCATGGTATCATTCCTGGTGAGGGCAGGATGCTACTCAGGGTCAGGGTCATACCGGCCAGGGCTACGTGATCAGAGAGCTCCTCCATATCTCTCTTTTCATGTAGTCCAGGGAGGTACAGTTCAGTTCATTCACACCAACATGGCCAATGACAGAGTCATATTTGTACTTGTTCTGGAGTGACCTGAGTGCTTGTGTTATGTGGTGGATCCTGGCACCCGACAGGCAGCTAACAATAACCTTCTCCTTGTTTAGCCTAGTGAGTGGGACATCAGTGTGCCTGACTATAGAGTCACCGATTACTTGTGTGCTGAGTATGTTATTTTGCCTTAAGGGCTGCAATTCTGTGGCACACTGGTTTTGTGAAGTATGTGTTTCATGGTTTGTATTGGGGAGGTGGAGGTTGCTTGGATGTCTGCTTTGGAGGTCTCTGTTGCTTTTGCAGATTTTTATTTAGAGCCTCCAAGTATGTTTTCGTGTATTTATGTGTGTTTTTTGCCGGTGCTGGTTTCATAGGTCTGTGTGAGGCTGGTGGTGTGATGCAAATAATTCCCTTCTCCTCTTGACTGCCTGGTCCAGTCTTGGGTTGAGAGAGCTTAGCCTCCAGTTTGGCTGTATAATTGCATCTCTCGCATGTATTAGTGTTTGGTGGAAGGAGGAGAGGGTTGTCTGTGTACATGAGGCAATTGTAACATTGCCTCAAAATGCCCAGATTCACCAGTTGGACTGGAGAGTACACCTGAAACTGCCCTTTGGACATGCCTGGATAGGTACAATGAACTGTTTTTGAATAATATTAGAAATGGTCATTTTACTATGATTTTTTTAATATATTATGGATGCCAATTATTTGCTCATAAATAACAATTTACCCTCCTGGGTTTCCTATAAATAGTAAAACCGAATAGTCTAATCTCTTTCTTTATCAAATTGCACTGAAACATCTAAAAAAAGGTATATGAGTTTAAAAAAAAAACATGAGTTCATACTACCAAGTAATGGCACAAAGTAATGCTTTCAACTACACTCCAAATCAGAACAAATGCTCTCAGTACACTGCTTGCAGAACAACAGAGGAGAGAACAATTTATGTTTAGAATAATGAATGACTTTTATCCTATGTATTGTATTTGTAACAGTGCTTTAACTTATTTAATGTAACAGTTTTTCTATATGTATATATGGAGCTTTTCTCCCCAGGCCTCCGCTGAAAATGGACAGGTATCCCGTTGGACTATCCCGGTCAACAAATGTAAAATAAATAAATAAATAAATAAATAAATAAATGTTTAAATAAAAATGATCTTACCAATTCTGACAGCACCAGATTAGCAAATGAGGGTACCATTACTGCCCTACTGCTTTGCCACAGATCTGTTGGAACACTTTCACTAAAAACATTTTTTTTAATTAACTCTAATAAAAATGCAAATTGATATTGCCTCACAATTACTCCAAGTAATCACTCCCTGAAAACATTTCCTATCAGCATCAATTCCTAAGTTTTGTGGACCACACATATAAAGTAATTTTATCTCCATGTATGTTAAAAAGATCTGTTTTTCCACAGCAATATTTAAACGGTTTAGTTACTTAAGGAAATGCCAAGTAATCTTTAAATATGCTGTGATCTGAGCCAAAGGGCTGATTTTCTTATATGCTAGCAATGTTAGCAGTCAATTGTTTTAACCATTTAGCTGACACTGCTGACCTAAAAAAGCGATAACCAGCTTTATTACGAATGTTGGGGATATCAGAGAAGGGTCTATGTTATAACAGTGAACGCTCAAAAGATCGAAAGCTGTTATATCGACCACTAAAGAATGAAAACAAAAAAGACACTACTTAAATATTTATAACAGACAATGTTGTCACAACACTTACAACATAATATACTTTACATGACAAGATCATGTGATTTTAATGTTTGTTTAAAGCACTGTTTAAACTTATATTGTAGTCTAAGTCAGGAAACATATCGTTCTTTCCAAACTTTTTTCCAAGTGCCCCTCTCTTAAATCTAATTTAGACACATCAGTGACAAAAACTTGCACTTTTTAAACCCTCTACATAACTGTTGTATAAAACATTAATACTGCCTATCTTGATTGCAATGCAAACATTTATAAATTACCTGTGAAAGTTGCATCATAGTTTTGCCACCACAACATGTAATAATATCTGTACCATGTACCAAACATGCCTTTTGTGTGTGTGTGTGTGTGTGTGTGTGTGTGTATGTGTGTATATATATATATATATATATATATATATATATATATATATATATATATATATATATATATGTATATATAAATACACGCATAAAACAACACAAACAAACAAACCCGTCCATACTCTCTGCTATTTAAATATACCAAGATAGCACAACAGCTGGGAAAAGGATAAAGGTGAAACTTCCTTAACCCTGCTGCTTGCTAATGTCACACAGAAACAAGTGTGAGTACAGCGATGGAGTGAGAATCAATCGAATGAGTCCATCTATCTTGTTATGATGAATGCACTGGTCCATACAAATAATTCAGACCCATATAGGTCAGGACTGAACTCCAGATGCAAAAACTATGAATTAAAAAGCTTAAAGTTAAGACACCATTCTGCCCAATAATATGCACAATAAACTGTTAATACTTACAATTGGACCTGGTGACCCCTGTGGACCTGTTTCACCATCTTTACCAGGTAGACCCTAGATAAAGAAACCATAATATATTAGCCATATTTCATTCACTTAGTTTAACATGCCGGTATAATGGTTTTGGTACAAGAAACAAGTAATTGTAAAACAGTGATTATAAAGTTAGTAATATAGGCAAAGGGAAAAGAAAATCTTACCAGTCAGTTAATCTCTTCCAAGCCGTGTGCAAAAAAAAAAAAAAAAAAATAAAATATATATATATATATATATATATATATATATATATATATATATATATATGAGGCATAAATGCATAATACTGCATTATATTTTGTGGATGACGTTATAACTTATGTGGCCATTTGTGACTATTGCTCTCTTATGAAGGCAGTCTGAATTAGAAATACTATATTCTATTTAATTTGCAAATGATCTTAAACATTTTTGGGTATTTAACTTTTTTGACTTATTATAGCTATACAACCATGATGAAAATGACTCAGTATGTCACAAATAATCAGCAAGGCACTGAGAATGGTCAATTTTGAAGAAATTCATGCAAAGAATTTTATGCCTGGCACTGACTTGAGATGTTATACTTATTTCTATTTAGTCCTTTGTTAATGGGTGAGTGAACTGTCTTCAAAGAATCTTTTTTCTCCATTATCCACAACAAATTAAACATAATATAATATAAATACAACAGTATAAACAAGTAATTATTGTACAGCTAGAACAGATAATACGGATTTATATCGAGTCACTGAAGGTAATTTCTACAAACTGAAATAAAAAAACCTTTGACGAACATCTGAGCAATTTTGTTTTTGCAGGAAAGCAAACCCCTCATACCACCCATGTGGGGGGGACACTCCCCACACCCTCCAAACTTATATATACCAACTCCAAGGTCACATAACAGTGGAGTAATAAAGCAAACTCCACTGTCAGTGAAAGTAATTTTGTTGAACAGCACTCGTTCTTTTTGCATTCACCGATATTACGTTTGATGATATGATGTGCTCCCAATAATGCAAAGCTGGTCCACTGATGTGAGATTAAGCCTGTGACCCTGGCATGTCAAGTTCAACTGGCAGATAGAAACAAAAAGATTCAGGTGGGAAGGGTGAATCGAGTGTTCAATGCCCAGTTTTCTTCTCTAATGAGGGAAGCTGTGAGTAATGCCACCTGGAAGAGACCAATGGGCTAGTGCTAGCAGGTGAGAACAGTAGCTGTGCATGGACCTGTGCATGTGATGCAGTCATGGGCATTTGGTATGATGCACTTACATCATAACATGATAATGTACTAGGCACAAAGTATCTCAGTAGAAACGTAGCCTAATGCCACAGTTACGCTGGGTCTGCCTGCATTCAACTCCCCAGCTAAGTGTGTATGAGTAGGGTGTCAGGGGTGTAGCCAATTGCCATACAGAAACCAAAAAAGCCATGCTGTACACACATTTCTTTTGAGAGGCCTGTCGTGTGACCTGTTCATAAGTACTAGATGCCCTCTTCTCAAATACATGGTTGAAACAAGTGGGTGCAACTGAGCCAGCAAAAAATGAATTGTGTCCACGTGACGCATACTTGTTATATTATTAGTTGTCCTATTACAGGGTTTTAGTATAAGAAATTATGAATATGTGCTGCATCTTTAATTACAAACTTAGGGTATACACTTAGCACAAACAGTGCAGCTATTTTAAGATGGAGGGTTTGGAAGTTTGGAGTATAAATATGAAATTCCTGGCGTTACCCTTAATGTGAACTTTCACACTGGTACTCAGTAATCAAGCATTGATTAGTATGAATTATGGGGGAGGAGTGACATGGGGAGGACTGCAGTCTGAAGGCTGGTATAAATTTTGGCTACACCTCATGGATCACAAATGTTCTGATCGTGCCTTCTTCTGCTCCTCCTGGAGAAGGGAACCTCTTGCTGTAATTGATCATTCCAGGGTAGCAGTCATGTGAGTTTATTTCAGTCAAGTAACAGAGACTAAGTATAAAAAACAATATGAACTACACACCACAGTTTAAGACTCAACAGTAACCAACAATAAATAGTAAGCTAGTCCCTAGAAAGTGACAAGTACAAGCAGAACCATAGTTTGCTGTAAACGAAGGACGCAAATATGTTACACAAAAAAAAAAAAAAAAAAAACCAAACAGTTCTTGGAAAAGAAACATGTGGCAAAAATCCTAGGGGACCTAGGATTAGTAATCAATAAACTATATATTTTATACAACAAAGTTCACTGGGAGGGGGGGGTCAAGGATTACTACACATATTCCTGTCTCGTGTGAGAAAGGAAACAATAGATTAACTCTAAAGATTACATACATTTATTGCTAGAAATAATTACTAAAAATACAGTAGCTATGACAGGTTCAGTGATGTTTGACATCTATGTTGTGTGACAGGTTTATAGAGAAATGCTAAATCAGTCTACAGATTATTATAAGCCAAACCAATAACCAGAGGTTAGAATCAAGCCCTGTACATTCTATTTCTGAAGTAATGAGCTTAATTATTATACCAAGCCTCCCACCCTCTTAAACTCATTTGTCAAAATTTTTATTCAAACCCACATCTCCAGGGGAGGCTGTGATCTGAACACAGCGCCTTAGACCACCGAGCCATCCTGACAACTACACAAGACAGAAGCTGGCAACTTGAGCCTAAGTTTACTGCAACAACACTTGCAAAACATTAACTCCTTTAAATCTTACTGTTTTAGTTCTGCAAAATGAGGCCGGTACCTTTATCTAGAGTTCTAATGTTACTATAGCTGTAGGAAGGGTTAGGTTGATGGGGTTTTAGCCCCAACGGCCAAGTACGAGGGGGCATCAGCCTGCATAGAAATATTTTATTTTTACAATCAGTTAGTTAACATCCACAATGCAAGTTCAACAGCAATGCACATGCAACATCTTACAGTGTTCTTATTTCTCTTTCTGCTCCACTTTTCTGAGGCTACATCTCTCTACCCTAGCTAAAAATTCTTTGTGTCTTTTGAAGAAGCTGACCAGTGGAATGATGGGCCTTTTATGCACATGCACTTTGATGGTCAGAAGAGTGGAGTCTGTGCTAGCATATTTTATTTAAATTTAAAAAATGATGTGATTGGTACAGTTCTGTAGTCGGTAAAGATAAAAAAAGTTCACAAGTGAGATGATGACCACCATTACTTTAACATCCCTCGTTATCTTGGTCTGCTACTCTGTAAAAGTAAGTGAACTACTGTAGTTATTTGCCAAGCTGCACTTTACAAATGTTAGACGAACTGGGGGCAGAAAGCAGGCAGGAAAGGTGCAGTTGTTTGGGATGAGGTTCTACCAAAACCTGGACTGTAAGTTATAACATGGTAAATCATATTTTGCAAGCACTAGAACAGTTATCCTGCCTATATTCAAAATGAGAGAAAGAGTGAGACAGAGAGAGAGAGTATGAATGTGTGTGTGTGTGTGTGTGTGTGTGTGTGTATGTGTGTGTCTGCCAAGTAGTATGTTCAGCTAAGTACAACAATAATTTCCCCAGAGACCAGGATGCAACTACTCCCTAATCCCCCCCACATGTAATCATGCTGAAACTGTAATAGAAAACTACTGTAATATAAAACTAATTTAACAGTATTACCTTAATCCACAAGCTATTAATATAGTCTACAAGGATACTCTTGTCCTAATTAGAGGGGCACTGTTCAACATAGATTTAACTATCTGTGTTACTGACCAAATGCAAATGAAAATAATGTATGTGGTTTTGTGGCCTGCATCTATCTCGTGCACTACAGTTTTCTAGCCTGGCTGCTTCAGCAGAAGCATAATAAATTGCAAGTTGGTCTGTACTATTATAAAGAAAAACTGAGCAAAACAGGAAAAAGAAAAGAGAACTGAAGTCCCAGCAGCATTGCTCTTATTTAGTTTGTGCTGTATACCTATGTCCAAGAACTACATTTTTCTCTTTCGATATTGGTTATTTTACATGTGCTACATTACAAAAGGTTTGATTATTCCTTTCACTGTATAAATCTTGCTTTTGCCACTGTCTACATTTTGTACATTGCTCCCAGCTGCATATACATCTTTCTAAACCAGTTCACCAGTCTCTTCTGGGCTCCTTCAGACTATATAATAGAAAGATGACAGGAAATAATATTTTGAAAATGGCAGTGTGCTTGTCTGCAAGAGTACAGGTCTATCATTCCAGATTTTGAAACATGAACATAAGAAATATGTTGTGGCTAAACGTGAGGTTGGGAGGTTTGATGTAATGTTTAAGGTGTTTATCTTATAAATACAAGGTGCAGGGTTTGATTCTCACATGGGGTAATTAGCTAGGCTTAAAAAGGCCCAGAAAGGTAGTTAGCCTAGTAGTAATCTATGAACTGTGAATACCTGAGAAGTAAAAGACATGAAATATAAAAATGAGAATGTACTCAAAAAAGGGCAGATGATGCCAGATTCATGCAGCTCAAGAGAGGAAAGGTCAAATGTCCGAATACATAGACAGTGAAAGGTGGGGTTGTACCCTAAACTGTGAATGTCACAAGACAGTGTGTGCTGTGTGTTACTTTATTAATACATTTTCAAATATGCAGTATTAAAATGTGCAGACCGCCTGAGTGCATGTACGTATGTGTAATGCTGACAGTAGGACTGTGTGTGTGTGTGTGTGTGTGTGTGTGTGTGTGTGTGTGTGTGTGTGTGTGTGTGTGTGTGTGTGTGTGTGTGTGCATGTGAAACCACTAGATGCAGTATTACAGTTGTCCACTATATTCCGTGACAAAGAAATCAGGGTGTACAATGGCAGTTCCAATGCACTTAAATAGGGAATATAACAGTGGCATAAGTGTCAAACTAGTAAAGATGCAGGATATATGCACAACTACAATGTGGGAATGACAGACAAAATTATGTACATTGGTCAGAGATTGCTCTGGAATGCCAACCCATGGTAATGGCACGGACAGAAGAAGCATGGATGATCATATTCCTCATCACCATCGTCATGACGATAGAGTGTATCACAAGCAACCAGACAGGTAAATGACATGTGTATCACAGTTGGTGTCCTTAAAAGCATTGTGTAGTAGGTGATGACTATAGAACTACATTGCTGTATGTTAATCTAGAATCTCAGATGTCTGTGATAGCGTTGATGCATTATACTGTTGTATATGTTGTGCAGTTAACAACTAAAGTATTGATGGTCTCATCCTTTGTAATTTTTTCTCTTGGGGGAAAGCAGCTCCCCTTACAGATAGGCAAATTTATTTATTTTATTTTCCATTTGTTTACCAGGTTGGTCTAACTGGACACAAGGTGACCGTATTCAACAGAGGCCCGGGGAGAAAAGCTCCAAATGCATAGTAACAAATTATAAAAAATAATAAAAATAATACAAAAATTATATAAACATAGCTATTTTGTACAAAGAGCATAGAACATATAAAAGGAGTAAAAATCAGAGTTTTACAATTGATGCAGCATACAGTGGTTATAAGATATTATGCAACAAATATAGAATTGCTTGAACATAAACTCAAGAAGAAGTTTCCATAGACAAACAGGATCAGAAACTAGAAATCATAACTATAAAGGTGGCATAAACACCTGGTTCACAGTACTATGCACTAAGTGAAACTGCACAGTACACTTGTGATCTAGGGATGTTGAAAGTCAGGAACAGGTGAAATTAGTTTGATTCTTTGCAGGAACATATCCAAGTTTTGAACAGGAGATCTTTTAGTAGGGATTTAAAAGTATGTTTACTATTTAGACATCTAATGTCAGAGGGTAGAGAGTTCCAGGCCTTAGCAACTGCATAGGAATAAAGAGATTGGCCTGAGCTATGTAAGCAACTGGTAACAGTCAGTAGGGTGGTATTGGAAGATCTTAGTTGATGCGGAGTATTATGAAAAGTGAGAAGACCAGAGAGGGCAGGTATTTTATTTGGTTGGTATATCAGTTGATGGGTCAGGAGAAGTTGATTGTATTTTAGTAAATTAGGGAGTTCTAACCATCCTAGTTGTCTTAGGGAGAGGCAGTGATGTGAAAGAAACAGCATTGGTTGCAAATTTTGAGATTTTATTGTAGCAGGTAGATAGTTTCAGAAGGTCAGATTTGTTTAGGTTAGTTAGAAGTGGGGAAGCAACTTGCAATCATCTGTGAACTTTGTCAGCCAGAGTCCCTTTGTGTTGGCCTGGGCTTCAGAGAAGTAGATACCAAACAGGAGGGGACCCATGACCAAACTCTGTGGGACTCTACTCGTGACTGGTCGGCAGTCTGACTTGGAGTTGGCTACTTTTACACTGTGGGTTCTACCTGTGAGCCAGTTTACAACCCACCTAGTGATATAAGGATTGATGCCTAGCTTAGTGAGTTTTTCTATGATTCCTGAGTGGGGAATGGTATCAAAGGCCTTGGCCAGATCAAGGTAGGCTGTGGTTTTGGTCAATAGTTACACTTAGTAGCTTGGCTTGAGTTACTGGTGTCATAAGGGTATTGCTGGTGGATGTTATTGAGGATGCTGAGGTAGGGGTGAAAGTTTTGGATGGGTGGAAGATCATGAGTTGGGTCTTAAGTGGGTTTAGTATGAGTTGGGAGGAATTTAGCCATTTTTCTATAGTAGTGAAGGCTTCCTGGGTTCTGTCTTGGAGTAATTGTACAGAGGGGGCTGAGCAAATAAGGGTGGTGTCATCAGCATACTGTACTAAATTAGTTTGTTGGGTAGCCGAGGGGAGGTTATTCTTAAAGATGGAAAATAGTAAGGGACCAAGAATGGATCCTTGCGGAACACCTTGCCCCACTGGGAGGAGAGGGGAGAGAGAGTTATGCTATTTAACAGCTTGTTGCTGGAGGGATAGATAATTTTTAAACCACACTAGAGAGGAGTTATCCAGATTGAGCTCAGAGAGAGTTAACAGTAATTTGCAGTGGAATACTGTGTCAAATGCCTTTGACAAATTTAGGAAGACAACAGATTCTAAGTTACCAATATTTCTTTGTTGGTTGACGTGATCAGTAAAGCATATAATAGCAGAGGTGGTACTATGGTTTGGATGAAATCCACATTGGGAATTTGCTAGCAGGTTATATTGAAGAAGATGATTCAGTAGTTGGATGTGTACACATTTTTCTAAGATTTTTGATAGGGGAAATAGTATAGCTGTGGGGCGATAATTCCTAGGTTCTGTAGAGGAACCACCCTTGTGTAGGGGGACAACGTAAGAAATTTTCCAGAGAGAGAGGACAGTGTGTTCAGCTATGGATCTATTGACGAGTATGGAAATAGGGTAGGCGATGGCAGAGGAGGCAATCCTGAGGTAATCAGCAGGGAGTTTATCAAGAGCGAGAGTGGTGGGTTTCAATTTGGCAAGGTGTTTACGAATTAGGTCAGTTGGAACTGGTTTAAGAGAGAATTGTGTGTTGGTCTTATGGTGGCAGTTTTGTATTTTGGGGGTATTTGTAGTAGTGGTAGTGGGGAAATTGTTGAATAACGTTTGGATGGAGGAGGTGAAATAGTCATTAAACTGGGCGGCAATATCATTGTTATCACCTTCAGTGTTAGGGTTTGGGGAGGTGATTTTGCCTGGTTGGAGAATATGGTTGATTGCGGACCAGAATTTTTGTGGATTGTTATAGTGAGTTTTTTGTAGCTGGATATAATTACTTTTTTTTTGTCATTACATATTTTTTTTTTTGCTTTGTTTCTGAGCTCTAGGAAGTATTGTTGATTTGTACTTGTTTTGTTGGTACGCCAGGTTGCCCAAGCTATGTCTTGTTGCTTTAGTAGGGATCTTGTGTCCTTTGAGATCCAGGGGGCTGGGTTGGTTTTAGTACGAATTATACATTGTGGGGCCATAAGATTAAGGATACCTAAGAAAGTAGTATTAAAGTACTCTGTGGCTTCATCTAATGGTAGAGTTTTAAGGGATGACCAATTTATTTTTTAAGGTGTTGATGAACTGGTCTGGTAGGAAATTTTTGGAACTACATATGGAAAGTAGGATGGGTTTTGTGTGCTGTCTTAGTATGAACGTGAGTAGGTGATCATTGAGGGAGTCGGGTAACTTACCAGAAATATTGGCAGATGAAGGCTTGTTGGTTAGGATCCAGTCTAATATGGAGTCCTTTTTGGTGGATTTGTTTATACAGGTGTGGGGTTTAGATAAGCTGTGTGAAGTTAAATAGGTTTAAGTGGTACTTCGGGAGGGATGCTGTGATAGAGGCCCAATCAATGTTGAAGTCCCCCAGGATAAGTGCCTGCTGAGGGAGGGCGGTGGAAGTCCAATGTAAAATGGACTCTAGAGTGACAATATTGTCACCTGGTGGTAAGTAGACACCTATAATGTTGAGTTGTTTCTGCTGGTTTAATTTTATATTTGCAAACAGGGTTTCTGCATAGCCAAAAGTGGGGATATCTTTACTTATTTGTTGGAGAGTAAGGTTGTGCCTGTAAAGTAGGACAATGCCCCCACCACTTTTAGCTATTCGATCATATCTAAGGAAGTTGTAGCCAGGAGAGGCTATGGTGGTATCTTTGATGTGGGGCTTGAGCCAGATCTTGGTTAAGAGTACAATGTCAAGGTTATAAAAGGATAGAGAGGCATGTAGCTCTTCAATTTTATTCATGATGCTGCGGATGTTTATACTGAGTGCTAAGAGGTCAGAGGGTTTTTGCTTGCAAGGGATATTAGGTCCATGTAGGTTTGTAACAGTGGGTATAGAAGTGGAGGGGCCTGGGTTAGGGTCGATGGTGCCACTGAGTGCAAGTTGGTTACTAGCAGTGGTCAGTGTGTGTAGGTAACTGGTGATCATATGCTGTACGAGTAAACTGGGTAGTTTTTTATAATTCATTTCTTTGTAGGTGAGTTTGGTGAGCTCAAAGGGGGTGTGGTTGAAGATAGTAGGTGAAATGTATATGCAAGTGTGGTGGTTAGTGTTTGAATAGGTTAGGATGGGGGAGTTTAGATGACTGTGGATAGTAATAGTGCAGTGGTAGGAAGTTAGATGGTAGTCTAGGGAGAGGAGAACTGCTAAGAAAATAGGAGGTGCAAGCATGGTGAGAGTTGAAGGAGGTGATGGTAGTATATTTGGAGTTAAGTTATCTGGTTTGGGAGTTAGAGGAAGAAAGGGTAGTGTGATGTGGCAGAACACTACAGAACAAATTAATGAGCAGGTGGTGAAAGGAAAGAAAGGGGGAGTGGTTGGAGGATGATGTGATTGGCTGGTGGGAGGTGTTAGGGAAGTCTGTTGATTGTGGTTGTGAATAAATTGGGGTATAGGTGGAGGGGTGGGATAAGGGGGGCAGGGTGGAGACCAAAGTGAGCCTGAGCGATAGCGAGGGTGAAGGGAGTGGGCTGAATCAACTCCACAAGGTAAGGAACTCAGCAAAGAACTGAAACAGTGAACTAAAGTAGGTAAGGTACTGGTTAAAGTGCAATTATATTTAACTGTGACTGGCAACACCACTGCAACTTTTATGGGCAGTAGCTAACAGTAAATCAGGAGGAAGGTCAGGGTTGACTGTTAATTAAGGGATGGTGTTAATTTTAAGTCAGTTGCAAAGAAAAAAAGGGGGGGGTCTATGGCAGGCCTTAGCATCCGTGCACACTACTCACTCAGAACAACAAGTAAGATACTTTAATGAAACAAATGCCTACAGATTTTAATAACTAGTGCAGTTCTGTGGTGGAGGATGGTGGGGCGGGTAGTAGACTGCTGCAGCTTCAGATCGCAGGGTACAGTCCCGAGGGAAAGACAAAGCAACAGAGTTATATTTTCAGCAAAAACTGCAGCCGGTATATTTAAACAAGATTTTGATAACTAGTGCAGCTCTGTGGTGAAAGATGGTGGGGCAGGTAGTAGACCGCCACAACTTCAGATCACAGAGTACAGTCCAGAAGGAAAGGCAAAGCAGCAAAGTTATATTTTCAGTAAAAAATGCAGCAGGTATATTTAAACAAGATTTTAATAACCAGTGCAGCTCTGTGGTGGAAGATGGTAGGGCAGGTAGTAGACCGCTGCAGCTACAGATCGCAGAGTACAGTCCCGTGGGAAAGGCAAAAGAGCAGAGTTATATTTTTAGTAAAAAAATGCAGCAGGTATATGTAGACAAGAGAGAGGCAGGAGGTGCATGGAACGCCAGGACAGAGCAGTTACCGAGATTAACAAAATCAATTGTTTTCCGTATCCTGTTCTAACCATAGTGTATGAAGCACCATAGTAACGGACACTTTGCTATACCCCAAAAGTACCCACAAGACACAGTACCATCACTCAGTTGCATACTGGGTTCTTAAAAGTTCAGGCAAGACCATGAGGCATACTGTCTAAAATGCAGTAGTATCTAATGGTAACACCCTGTGTCTCTGTGCAGCCCTTTTACCCTCCTCCGTGAGACATTCAGATACATGGTTTTCACCAAAGTACATGTCTGCCCGTAACTCTGATAGATCCTTGAAGGTTGTTGGGATGTCATTGGGGGAGGTATGCTAATGTTAATAGTTACGCCATCCTGTGGTTCAATGTTTGGGTCTATGCCATTGTAAATCCATGGTGTTACACCTGGTGGGTCCATGCCATTGTAAGTCTGTGGTGTTGCACCTGGTGGCTCCATGCCAGTGTAAGCCTGTGGCATTGCACCTGGTGGGTCCATGCCATTGTAAGTCTGTGGCATTGCAACTGATGAGTCCATGCCATTGTAAGTCTGTGGGACGGCACCTGGTGGGTCCATGCCATTGTAAGTCTGCAGCATTGCACCTGATGAGTCCATGCCATTGTAAGTCTGTGGGATTGCACCTGGTGGGTCCATGCCATTGTAAGCCTGCAGCATTGCACCTGGTGGGTCCATGCCATTGTAAGTCTGTGGTGTTGCACCTGGTGGGGCCATGCCATTGTCAGTCTGTGGCGTTGCACCTGGTGGGTCTATGCCATTGTAAGTCTGTGGTGTTCCACCTGGTGGCATACCTCTCAACTGGTCAAATTTTTGCAGAATGTCCAGATTTTTTAATAATAATTTTGGTCTATTCCTCATACAATTTATGGTTTTCTAACAAATTGCTGGAATGATCTGAGGATTGAAGTCACTAAATAATGACATACATTTGAGTTTCAGACTTCAAATCATTCAGAAAATGTATGTTAACACAAACCCTGTTACTCTAGTAACTTTCTAAGTTTATAAGAGCAATATTTAACATCTGTCCCTATTTTTGGGCCTTTGTCCCCCCATTCTGTCTGGCTTTGTCCAGATTTCTTGAACTAAGTGGTTGAGAGGTATGCCTGGTGGCTCCATGCCAGTGCAAGTCTGTGGCATTGCACCTGATGGGTCCATACCATTGTGAGTCTGTGGCATTGCACCTGGTGGATCCATGCCATTGTAAGTCTGTGGTGTTGCACCTGGTGGGCCCATGCCATTGCAAGTCTGTGGCAGTGCACCTGGTGGCTCCATGCCATTGTAAGTCTGTGGCATTTGTGGCATTGCACCTGGCACCAGATGAGCTGTAAAATATGGAACAGGCAGCTCTGATGGATTGTGTCACTGTATGTGTGTTTGACACTCTTCAGTGCAGCCTCTTCCCCTTGATAGTCCACCACATTGTATGGTGACCATAGAGTTAGTTGCTCCACTTTGGCCAGTTCAATCACTGCATCAAAAAGCACATCACAGGCTCTCTGTGATTTCGGGACATTAGTGGATGTGACATAAAGCAGCATCTGATTGTTGTCACCACACCGCCTTGCCATGTATGCAATACAGTTGCCAGCATGCAGAGCTGGATGTGGAAAAGGTTCCATCCATCGGTACACCTTCTGAGCATGCCATGTCATTAAGGTTCACTTTTGTCATCAGGACCAAGAGAGTGATGTCCTATGCAGCGACTTCCACAACATACCTGGCATGAGAACATGATGGGATTAAAACCCTTTACCATGCAAATCCCACCTGGAAAATACTGAGTCTCCTTCATTCTACACCATTTCACTACCTGGGCATGTAATTTCCTGATAAGCAATGTATTGACCACATCATTGGCCACTTCTTTGAGGGTGTCTCTTAAGTTTGCATGAGATGTCACAGGACATAAACAGTCCATCACCTGCTGTTAGAAACATTTTCTGTATTATACAGGCATCCCTCAATATAAAGGTGCTGTGTTCCTTTCTGGGTGGAACTATATGCCCTTGGTCCCCTGTGGCATGGCACAGTAGTCTGCAAAGGTATCTTTCTGTGGATCAAGGCACCTCACTATTCTGTTGCTGAACCTGAGATACATGTACTCCTGATATGTGAAACATAACATGTCACTCTGCCCAAGTATGAAATGCACAGTCCCAATGAACTGTCCCCATATCTCCCTCACCACCCACACTGCATACTACTCCCTTTTTTATGAATATGGGTATCTATGACTGTGCTAGGTACATGGTACACATGACATCTTCACTTGTCTTAGTTGTTAGAATGTCTTTCTTGTGTTGGGCTCCATGGCGCTATCCCTAGACATGTGTATCTTGAATGTGGGATGCAGTGTCATGCTTATTTAATATTTGTGTGAACATCTGCTCTTTAATATGTTTTGTCCCCCTGTTATTTTCTGCTTGTTTTCTGGGTCAAGGGGAAACTTCAACTTTGAACTGGCCATGCTATCCCAGTGTAAACTGTAGGCATATATGCTGGTCAGTTTGGTGAGGGGGGGCTTTATATGTTTTGTGGTTCTATTAAACTTGTTTATAATGTCTGCTTAGGTACTGTGCATGTTTGCTGTGTGTTTATGTGTGTGTTTGAGGGGGGCATACATATGTATACTGTTCATTCTCTGTTTGTGTGCTAGTTTGGGGATGGTGGGGTTTCACCGCCTCTTAGAAACTGTAGCATCTGTGCAGTACTTTACCTTTGGATTTACAGCATTCTACTATTGTCTTTCTGTACTGCTATGGTTTCAGTGCTTTATACTGTTTCCTACTTTCTTCTGGAGGCTTTTTATGCCACCAATCACAGGACAAGGCCTTGACTTGCCTGTTCTGTGATTGCTTGTACAGCTAATAGAGAGCAATTTGTTATTGGTATTGTTATTTCTTTCTGAAAATTTCCATTTTCATAATTATCTCATTCATTGCTCCAGATCTGTATGTGTTGGAGGAGTAAGGGAGAAAAACCTCTGAATATCCAGGAAAATGAAGCAAAATAAAATTGGTGAAGTTCTAGCAGGGCTGTGGTGCTTTGGCAGGGTTGTGGGCTAATACACTGAATTAAGAAAAATAAATTCATCATGCACACACCTCTCAACTGTCCAGATTTTCACATATTGTCCAGATTTTTGCCTCATATTTTTTATCTGTTTCTCATTAAATTTGTGGTATTCTGGGACATCATTGAGAATAGAAGTCACTGAATAATATAAGTTTGAGCTTCAGACTTCATATCCATCAGAAAATGTATACTAATGCATACTGCTAACTGCAGAAGGAGTCATTACTGGGTACATTGTGGGTGCTGCAAAGAGCACTTCTGGCTGACATCAAAGATTGAAACAATACTAATTTCATTAACTTTAATCATACTTTGACTGAGGAATGAGGTCTATTCCCATCATGGTATTAGAAACCCAAAAGATTTGGAGAAATTAAAAAATGGAAAAGTTGAAGTTATGGAATACCTGTGAAGTGAAGGAGGCTCCCAAGTAAGGAGAAACAGGAGGAGCAGGAGACATCTGAAGAAATATGGACATGGGAAAGAAAAAGAGATTTAATATGGTACAGAAGGCGTTCAAAAGACATGCGTAAATGGGTGTGCCTTCGTTGAAGGTTGAACGTCGAGCTGGCACCTCGGCATTCATGAAAATCTACTGCCAATCATTAGTGGACCGGAGTTCTGCTGTGGCGACCCCTAACTGGGAAAAGCCGAAAGACAAACAACAACAACAAGTATTTATGCAAAGGAGAAAGCAAAACTAATGAATACAAAAAGAGCAGCACCAAAGATATTTGAAGAGAAATACAAGTAAAGGCAACCAGATATGGAACATTTTACAATACAAAAATGAGAAAACAAAGAGGAAAAGTAGAAAAAAGGATTAGTGATGGAGAAGTTAAAGAAATAGAAACTGAGGTTATGGATTACCTGTGAAGAGAAGGATTTAGCATACAAAAACTAACTCTGATAACATCACAGCAGGATAGAGCAAAGGATCCCCAAATTAATGGGAAAACAGTGGAGTGGGAAACATCTGATCAGTTGCCATATGAAAATACTTTGGAGTCTTCCATAGAAAACCAATACAAAATTTCAGCTGGAGTTGAGCAAGGGAAGGAACAGTAAAATGTGGCAACTCTGATGCAGTCAATGCTGTGGAGCGATAGGCCAATGAGTTCCCATATAAAAGCGCAATGGATGACACAGGATGAAAGTGAAGAGAATGTGGTGCAGGAAGATGCTCTGGAACTTTTTATAGAATGTCCGCAGGAAATGGAGAACAAAGAATGTGCCCTCAGTTTAGTAGAAAATGATCTAAGAGAAGAGTTGCTTAATTTAATAGAGATAGACAGACATATTAAGATCAATGAAAGAAGAAGACTACAGGAAGTCAATAAACCCAGAAAGTTAAAGTTAGAAGTTTGATAAAACAAATGAACACAGTAATTAGGACTTTTCATAGAGAGTCATGTGAAATAACAGAAGTAAATAGGATATATTACATATTACTGTGCATCTAAATTAATAACAGATATCTTACCACAAAAAAAAAAACAGGGCAGTAAGGGAAAGGAAGGGGAGAAATCAAATGCCACCATGGAAGTATCAAATAGAGAAAACTGTAAAGCAATTAAAAAAAGAAGCGTCACTGCTAGAAAAGTATAGAAGAGGGAACATAAAAACAAAAATACTCATATAGATGTGATGAAAGCAATGTGCAGTATCACAAAACATCAGGATCTATTGTGCAGGACTGCAAATAATAAACTAAAAATATCAGCACCGGAAGAAAAACGTAGATGATATGCAGATAAATATAACGGAAAAGGAAAAAATATTATTGATGACCCAAAAAGGTTTTATAGAGACTTGGGAAACAAGGCAAAAGGAATTGAAAAACCACCACAAAAAGAAGAAATCGATACATTTGGGAAAAATATCTATGAAGATCCTGTGGAACATAGCAAAGATGCTGAATGGATAGAAGTAAAGAATGTTGTTGTTGTTGTTTGTCTTTCGGCATTTCCCGGTTAGGGGTCACCACAGTGGAACTCCGGTCCGCTAATGATTGGCAGTGGATTTTCACGAACGCTGAGGTGCCAGCTCGACATCCAATCTTCAACGAAGGCACGCTCATTTATGCATGTCTTTCGAATGTCACCCAACTGTGGGGAGGACATGCAGACTCCACACAGAAGGCACTCCCCGCACTCGAGCCGAGAATCGAATGGGAGAACCTCTTGCTGTGAGGCAACAATGCTACCGCTGCACCATGAAGTAAAGAATAAGAAGTTCAAATGTACATGATATGAAATGGGGTGAAGTAACGGCCAGAGAGATTGAAAGAAAGGTAAGAAAAGCTCCTAATTAGAAAACACCAGGCCTAGATGTAGTACCTAACTTCTGGCTAAAAGTACTAACATCTTTACATGAAGATTTAGCCATGAGTAAGAACTATTTATATGCGCACTCTGAACAGACACCAACCTGGCTAACAACAGGAAAAACAATACTCCTACATAAGACTGAACCTGCAAGTTACCCTAAAAACTATAAACTAATAACTTGCCTTCTGACAATGTATAAACTATACACTCGAATTGATGCCGGCAGAGTTTATAGTCATTTCGAAGAAAACTCAATCATGGCAATAGAATAAAGGGTAACAAAAGAAAGTCATATGGAAAAAAGGATCGTTGTTAAATAAAGTCATAATGGAAAAGTGTAAAAAGGGGAAGAATCTAAGTATGGCATGGATAAACTTCCGAAAAGCATTCAACAGTACCCCACATTCATGGATAAAAGAGTGTTTAAAAATGTATAAGGTACACCCTACACTGATCAGTTACATTACAGTGACCATGAAACAGTGGCAGACCACTTTGGAGTTAAGCCATGATAAAGGACATATTATTCCAGGGATAAAAATTCAAAGGGGGATATTCCAGGGTGATAGTCACCGCTGCTCTTTTGGTCTTGCTCTTAACCTGTTAAGCTATTTACTTAACATATTAGGTCATGGCTACAATTTAGCTCCCAAAAAACAACAAAGTGTAAAGACTTCTCATCTTCTTATCGTGGATGATTTAAAACTGTATAGTTCACCAGACGAGGAACTGAAAGCACAATTGCAAGTAGTCAAAAGTGTTTCAGATGATATAAGAATGTCATTTGGTCTTGATAAATGTGCAAAAGCACCATTGAATGCTTGTTCCAAAGCCCTTAGATGCATGCCAACATACAATAAGAACACCAATCAAGTTACCGCACTAATTATAAACACTGGCATGTGTTACAAGATGTACCAGAGTTACAATCCGTAATTTGTAACAAACCATCTTTTGGATACAAGAGATGCCATAACGTGAAGCAGTTACTTTGTTAGAAAAAACAACCTAAGACTTCAGTGCACCTCAGGACTACTAGGAAGGGCACTTTTAGATTTGGGAAATGTTTGTATTATAAATATATTTACACAAACAAGACATTTGTACATCCTATTAATGGCCAACAGTTTGAGTTAAAGTTGTCATGGAATTGTGATACAAAAATATAGTTTATCTAGCTTTGTGTGAGCACTGCGAGTCATACTATGTAGGCAAGACTAACTGAAAACTTAAACAGCGTCTCTCTGATATTAAGAGGCAAGTAATTACTAATGCCCTGTACAGATATAAAGCAGATAAGGGCCATGAACATGAGTTTAAATTTTGTATACTGCAGGTACTTGATGTACCACTATGTGGTGGAAATATAATAAACAGCACTGAGCTGAATTAATTTTTCTGGATACTTAGGCTGAGAGCACATGTACCCCCTGGATTAAATATTACTATTTCTCTAAAACTTTTACTTAAAAAATTTCTTATGAAAGTCTAAATTTTATGTTTTAAAATTACTTAGATACATATATATATTTTTATATACATATTTGTATTTACTTTTAATACATATACACACACGCACACACACACACACACACACACACACACACACACACATATATATATATATATATATATATATATATATATATATATATATATATACTTATCCATTTCTAATACTTATATATGTATTTTTAACATTATCATGTGCCCTTTTATCATGTGACTTTTTTCAATTATGTGATTGGTACACTGATCATGTGACTGCAACTGATGGTATGTAAATGACTACTATCATTGTGTAAATAGATTGCCTGAAGAAGCCTTGTGTAGCCAAAAAGTTTTGACTAGCAATGGAATAAACGATATGTTTTACTCAGCTTTACATGCTTCTCAGAGGTTTTTGTTGTTTCTAAAAGCAACCTTTAAAGCAGGAAAGCTGTAGCACCAAGAAAACATCAGCCTGGGACAGGAATGTGATATAAAAGAACTTGAACAAGAGGGAGTGTATAAATATTTGGGAAATAATGAAGGATCAACAATAAAACATGAACAAATGTGAATAAAACCTAGAAAGGAATATGTTAGAAAGCTAAAATTAATACTGAAAACAGCATTGACCTCTAGGAACAAAGTCCAAACTATAAACAAATTTGTTCTTCCTGTCCTAACTTATAGTTTTGGAGTGACTGACTCGCCCCAAAAGGGGTTAAATCAGTTGGACAGGAAAACAAGACAAATGCTTCATGCTCACCAAATGATTTATAACAATCAGTGTACACCAAGATTATACACTCCCCGTTTTGAAGGAGGTATGGGCCTCCTCATAATTGATTACATGTACAGATCTGCAATCAGACTGTATACATATCTGCTGACCTCACAAGACACAAACATAGTGAAAGTTTTGAAGCATGAGGAGAAGAGGTCTAAGATGACTTACCTGCTTAGTTTAGCAGAACCATATCAATGTCAAGTGGGAATGGAAATCAAACCAGAAGTAGATAAAAATCAGGCAGCAACTGAATGTGTCAAAAAACAAAAGAAAGAATATAAGGTGAAGAATCAACCGAGAAGGCAAGACGTGCAATATGCATGAATATAGTTGCAAGTATAGAAAACTCTTGAAACATCCTCATGTTTATCAGGATCAAAGGCAGGAATGGTTATGGAGAGGTAAATTTAAACCAAAAGATGAAAGGTTAATATAACCCAAGATATTGGACTACATACATGTTGCCTTACAAAGTCCACTGAATATATGGGAGAAACAGACAAATGTAGGTTTTGTAAAACAGAATTGGAAACAGTCACACATTTTGTTGCTGGTTGTGATATTCTAATGGCAGGAGTGTACACTGAAAGGCATAATAATGAGGCAAGACTGTCACATTGGGGATTGTGCAAACATCATAATATTGAAGTAGCTGAAAAACACTGGAAACGTGAGCCACAAAGCATTATAGAAAATGATGTTTATATCACACGGGATCACCCATTACCAACAGTTCAAAAAATAGATGCGAGGAAAACAGATTTAGTAGTCCATGAAAAGAAGACAAAAGTAGCATTGATCATTGAAATTGCTACATCCAGTGACTACAGTGTCTTACATACAGAGAGACACAAAGCCATAAAATACCAAGATTTGCAGGCAGAAATGAGGACAAGGTAGAAGAAGGATACCCAGACAGTTCCAATAACAGTAGGAGCAATTGGTCTTGTAAAAAGAATTTACAATTGTACTTAGATTTGTTACCAATATGTACATATATAACTCCATATGAATTGCAGAAGGAGTCATTACTTGGAACACTGTGGTTGCTGGAAAGAGCACTTCTGGTTGACATCAAAGGTTGAAACAATACTAATTTCATGAACTTTAATCATACTTTGACTCAGGAATGGAGTCCATTGCCATTATGGTATTAGAAACCCAAAAGACTTGGAGAAATTAAAAAAATGCAAAACCTCTTATTCTATCAACATGCTAAATGTATAAAAGCAACATTTAAAATCTGTCCCTAATTTTGGCCTTTGTTTTCCCATTATTTTTGGCTTTGTCCAGATTTCTTGTACAGCCGACAGAAATTGTGTTAATCATTGTGTTAAGGAAACCAGGAGCCGTTTCTGGGCGAATTACACAGTACAATGGCAGAATGTTTTAGTAAATCCCTGCAGTATGGTGGCAGACATTCCCTCATCTTCCCAGATTCATTTTAGATATTGTTAGCAGTGTATCCATATTACAGTACTAAACATGAAACACAATGAGGTGAAGGGAAGAAGTAAAATTATTTACATAGATTTTACTTTTGTTAAAAAATGGGTTAAACAGTGGTCTAAATATATGACAGGAGTTGGAAAACTCCTTAATCAATTAGTTGCCTGTGTCAGAGAATTGTTTTTGACTTTGAAAGCAGAGACTTCCTGACCACTACCCAATATGTTCCATACACGATTCAAGTAGGTTCTGAGAAAAATAAATTTTAGAATGTGACTCCCCTTAATGCAAACATAAGGATCTGGATGACAGGATAATTAACAACAGATAATATATTCTGGAAAAAAGACTGACAAAAAGTACCCAGCCTGTATTTTCCATTAGGTTACTATTGTCAATTTTCTACTATAGAAAAGAAAACTGCACACTAACAAGTCCTGTGGTTATGAACAATTTGACAAATTCTGTAGTACTTTCCTCATCCAAGATCCAAGTGCTATGCTTCAGTATTACATTTGATAGTGGACCGGGATGTCATAAGAAAGAATTATGACTTGGAGTAAGCTATACAGGCAGATGAAATCTGAAAGACGTGACGAACAAAGGACATGTATTCATGTAAGTGTCTAGGTAAATAATCACTCGCTTTTTTACTGGTGAGTGTCAGAGTGCCAGCATATGGAGCGGGCCAGACCAAATTCTGGAAATTTCCCAGAATTAGTAGTTCACCTAAGAGATGTAATTTCTTTAACATGTTTTATGGTGGGCATCCTTCTAAGAAGTCTGTCATGTCAGCTACTTATGAACAGTAGCTGTACTTGTAGCATTCTCTAGTCACCAAGCTTCTCATGTCTTTATAGAGAGTAAGTATAGTGACCTGGATAGAAAATACATTTCTGCAGTTTGAGCTTGTGAGTTTATGCTTTCATTCACTGCCAAGAGCAAAGATAAGGATGGGGCCTACAGGTAAACAAAGACCTTTGTCATATTGTTTACTGTCCAGGCACCTAATATTATTGACTTGTTCATTAGCTGCAGGACTGATGTACTTTATGGGTACATTCAGGCCGATAAAGCCAATCCCCAGTAACTGTAGACATACATGTTTCAATGTTTCAGATATTTTTTATCTCATCAGCACAGCATAAGTAGATTGTTTAGTTATACTTAAACACAGAGATTAAAATCAGGCTTGATGTCCATAAACATTTTGGTCTCTGCAAAATATACCAAATAACATGTATAACAAAGGGTATAAATATTATGCAGACAAATCATTCAGTAAAAACTGCAAGAAAGACCCAGTCAAGCTGGAGGCTTCATTGTTTGTGTGTGTGTGTGTGTGTGTGTGTGTGTGTGTGTGTGTGTGTGTGTGTGTGTGTGTGTGTGTGTGTGTGTGTGTGCGTGTATTATGGCAATATTGAATCTAAAAGGATTGAAAATGGTAATCTCGAGTTAGTAATATTAAGGAAATACCAAAATGGAAAAACATTGTTTATGGACAATTTCAATACTTGATTTTGAATACTATGAAATACTATAGCTGTTGAGATTCTGGTATAAGCAAAACTCAGAAGCAGATAACATCCATGGAGTACATTTTGTTGATTAATACTGGCCTTTTACTGCTTTTTTTGAACTTGCATGAAAGAGAGGGAATGTTTTTCCACAGACCATCATCCAGGAAATGCATTTGTTGATTTCAAAGACTTTCTCTGTAATTAACTATATTAATGTTTCAAAATGAAAGTTCTGCTGATGTGCAGTGTTTGTCTGCATCTGACACATTCTCCTGCACTATTACATTTCTGTTGGAGAATTATATTAGCAGCATTTTCAGCTTTGTACATTCATATTAATCTGATTGTTCTGCATAGGTACAACTCATGTCATTATTCCTTTTATTAAACTAACAACAAATGATTACATACTGCATACTGGCATTCCTGTGCAACAGTTTCACTGTCCGGATTTTTCATATGGGTATGTCATAAGTAAGATGAAATGCTGGAGATCAATTTCAGGGGTTCTCACTCACAAGTAGTGCAATGAACATCATGTATAAATGTCCGTAATTCACATGATAGTTAATGAGCAGTATCCCATCATCAATATAGCAAGATTCAGGCAGTCACTGCTAACACGAAATTCTGAAAAAAGTTCATGCACATGAGATCCTTACATGAACATTGCATAAATATTTTTCTCACCTCATGTGCCTTACATGAATTATGCAAGATATAATGCCTGCACCACACTTTTTAATGCATTACATGAATTATTATGTGTTAATACCACAGAAGAAAACAGTACTATTGTGTACACATAAGGAATGAGTAACAGTGAATGCAGCAGTGAAAGCGTGTCATGTATATCATGTTTAATTACATGGCTAGAATGAGTAAACATGATGCATATCATGTTTAACTACACGGTAAGAATGAGTAATGATGATGGATATCATGTTTTACAACACAGATAGAATGAATAATGATGATGCATCTCATGTTTTACTACACAGCTAGAATGAGTAATGATGATGCATATCCTGAGTAATGATGATGCATATCATGTTTAACTACATGGCTAGAATGAGTAATGATGATGCATATGTTTTAATACACAGCTAGAATGAGTAATGATGATGCATATCATGTTTGACTACATGGCTAGAATGAGTAATGATGCATATCATGTTTAACTACAAGGCATGGATAGAATGAGTAATGATGATGCATCTCATGTTTTACTACACAGCTAGAATGAGTAATGATGATGATGCATATCCTGAGTAATGATGATGCATATCATGTTTAACTACATGGCTAGAATGAGTAATGATAATGCATATCATGTTTTACTACACAGCTAGAATGAGCAATGATGATGCATATCATGTTTTACTACACAGCTAGAATGAGTAATGATGATGCATATCATGTCTGACTACATGGCTAGAATGAGTAATGATGCATATCATGTTTAATTACATGGCTAGTATGAGTAATGATGATGAATATCATGTTTAACTACACAGCTAGAATGAGTAATGATGATGCATATTATGTTTAATTACATGGCTAGAATGAGTAATGATGATGCATATGTTTAACTACATGGCTAAATGAGTAATGATGATGCATATGTTTAACTACATGGCTAGAATGTGTAATGATGATGCATATCATGTTTTACTACAGAGCTAGAATGAGTAATGATGATACATATCATGTTTTACTACACAGCTAGAATGTGTAATGATGATGCATATCATGTTTTACTTCACAGCTAGAATGAGTAATGATGATGCATATCACGTTTGACTACATGGCTAGAATGAGTAATGATGATGCAGATCATGTTTGACTACATGGCTAGAATGAGTACTGATATGCTATTGCTTCCACAAGTCCTATAACCATGAAGGACAATTTCTTCTAAAGAAGCTTTAGAAAGTTGCTCTTCTTCATGAGGTACTTTCTTTTGGGTAGTGATTAAATATGAGCTGTAATTCTATGTTGCATATTGTCGACATTATTTGGTTTTATTTGAATTATACACAGAAGGTCTGCTACACTTAAGAATCAATACCCTAGTACTGTAGTAAGGAGTCAACGCCACTCTTCACAGAATATTGGCTTCCTGGAAATACATGGAAATGGTTTTAGAACATCATGTCATAAAGAGGCACAATTCTTGCTGAACTACAATTGCTTGTTTCAAACATTCTGGATGTCCGCAGATATAATTGTTATCAAAAAGTCACATAGGGGATGGGCCAGAGGAGTCCCTAAACTGTAACTGCAGATTAAAATGAAAGATTATTTCTTCTTGTCTGTACTGTGGAAACACTGTAAAGGTCTAAAAGTGGGATACTGCTGTAACCACCATATGCCTTTATTACACTCTGAATGTGACAATGTGATTTACGGAAGGAAGCTGCCAGAAACACTACACTACACTTTGGGAATGGTATGTAATGTTAGTCATCAACAACTGCCCCACTCACTGCAAAGCTAATAAAATGGATGAAAATGAAAAATGAGGAAAGCAATACTGCACTTAACTAATGATCACCCTGTGATGTCTCAGATACAGTCACGTTATCACAGAGTATAGAACTATGTAGCACCTCTCATTATGAAATTTTCAGGACAATCAGCCAGAGCAATTTTTATCAAGTGACATACAACTGGATGTTGGCACTGTTTGGGATAGGGGTTAAGGGATATAATTCCCAATTAGGAAAATGTTTAGATATAAGTTTAGTTGTACATAAAGGTAAACAAAGCTTTAGGAATAGTTGGGCAGATTTAAAACCTTCCCCAAGGGTGACATAATGGATTAGTGGACAGCTTAGGTCCTGACGCTGTAGTTAATTGAGGAATCAATCTTTATACCTTGTCAGTGAATGCTGCAAAATATGATTTCAAAGATTGTGAAAAAATGTGGGTATAAGGATTCTCTCACAGAGTACTGTTGCTGTTTAGTATTATGCAACAGCTAATGCTGTTCAGTGAAATGCTCTTATGAGACACAATTCCTATCCCACAGTACAACAAAAATGGCAAAGAAATCATTGTGCTTGACAGCACAGAAGGTAAGCTTCTATTTGAGAAACTGCTGGCCTGAATTCATTTATTAGCCTGAGTACTGGAGGGCCAAAGGTAAGTGATAATTAGAATGGGTATTGGTCTGTGTCCCTCCTTTCATCGGGCTAGATAACATTTTGTGATACCTGGAGTTTTGTACTAGAGGCCAAATAGTTTGATGGTGCATACAAAGAAGGAAGACAGCAATCAGTAGAGGTGCATACAAATTTCTGCAGAGAAGCATGCCATAGTAGCAAATGTACACTTCCTGCACTATGGTCACTGCACATCATGTGATGAGAGAAGGGCAAAAAAGTGGATGCAGTCTAAACAAAAACCCCATCACTACAACCTGAAAACCACAGTTCTGCCAGTCATTTTTTACTCATTTGAAGGACAAAGTAAGGCCTTATTTGTACAATTTGGCAATGAGAGGGTCTCCACTGCATCACTTCAGTGATGGTGGTGGCATAAGTGGGAAGGCTGTAAAATAACCAAAAACATGACAAAATGAAGTAAACCTTATGCTAGCAAGCAGTAGCAAAGTGATAAGGGTCTTGGGAACTCAGGTAGACAGTAACCTGAACTTTGATCACCATATGTCCATGGTAGTAAGAAAATCCTTCTATGTGGTGCAACTTACAAGTAAGGGCATGGAATCCAGATCTAAGGGGCTAATAGTACCAATATACTTAGCCCTCATTAGACCAATAATCAAGTACAATGCACCCTTCGGCATGTACCTGACCGAGCATTTGCAACAGCTGGACAAATAGGTTCCTTACTAAAAGAATACAGGGTGTATATAATGTGTCCTGTGCAGACCATTTCAAAGCCCTGTCCCTGTACTTGGTCTCCTATGGACTACTGAGGGGTGATCTATGCCTAACCTATAAGGCATTCTCTGATCCAGCCCTGATGGATATGTTACAAATTCATAAAGCAAACAGCACTAGAATTACCCAATCTAAGGATTTAAATCTCATCTGTGACATAAATAAAACATGTTGGAGGGGCAGATATTTGTCTCTGAGATTACCCCTTCTGTGGAACTGACTCCCCATTCATGTGAAACAGAGCTCTTCCCTAAGCCTATTTAAATGTGGTTTGGACCAATGGATGGGAAATGACAAATTCACCCCTGGATTGCAATCTGTGGCCCTTATGGATAGGGCAGTTTGTAGATCTTCTAAGGCACAGGCATAAAACAAAGACATTCTAGCCTATGGGTACTGATAACTGGAGAAATTGGGGCATGAATACCTAGGCTTATAAAGGCTATAGGGCCATTAACCTAATAATCTGCTATGATCCTATAAGGAGAAGAAGAAAAGGAGTAAGCAATGTAAGCTACAATTGTAGTCATTGGCAGCTCTGTGGTGTAGGGGGATAAAGCTCTGACTACGACCCTGATGATCTAAGTCTCGCAGTTTGGCTTGAGCAGTGGAAGAGCCAGTTGGGAAGATGGGATGTACTGGGTGATGTTGTCTCACCCACCTAAACAGCAATGAGATGGTTAGGTCTTGGAAGCACTGTGGAAGCACTGCTGACACTTGGTGAAGGTCAGATGCCTAAGTAGGGTTACCACCTGTCCCACTTTGTGAGGGACAGTGCCTCTTTGGGCGGTTGTGTCCTGCAAAAAAATTGAAAAAATGTCAAATGTCCTGAGATTTTAGGACAAAAGTATTTCCTATATTTTGTGTAATAGTTGCATAAAACAGTTATTCTGTATCTGAAACACCTAAATGTTATAAGAAACAGAATAAGCAACTACAATGCTACAAGAATAAGCATTTACTTAGGCAAAAAAAAGTGAAGTTCTGTCCTTTGTACTGGCTGTAGGTATGTTTTGCCATTCCATATCTGATGTTTGTACCAAAAGTGTCCCACTTTGGGCATTTGGAAAGGTGGCAACCCTATGCCTAAGCAGGATTAGGGATCAAGGTAGACAAGCAGTGACTAGTACTAGATAAAAGTATCAGGTACATGGAGACATGTGCATTCATCTGGCAGCACAAGTCAGGGTTTGGTGGCATGCATTTCAAGCCATATAGGGAGGGGGGACTGGGCAGGCTATAAGCAAAGAAACACCCAAATGCCAAGATGGCTGCTTGGATGATGGGCCCCCTTGTAAGGTGTAATATAAGCACATGTGGAAGGAAAAAATAGACAAAAAGGTTTTCTACAGGTCCATTTACATCTACTGAGCACAAGTTGCTATTTTCAGCTTGCTCAGTCACAGAGTATGCAAACATAGACTGAAGGAATCAAATTTAAGACTATAATTAATAAAACAATAAGAGGTCCATATTGTATAAGGACTTCCTTAAAGTGAACTTATAATACACAGGTTAGACTATGCTACTGCAGTGTAAAAGCAAAAACATATGTGAGGTATCATCCAAAAATGGTGAACTTCTGAATGCCCTGGCCACACTAATTTAGCCAAGACTGGAGAAACAAGGCTTTTCATGGCCTGATCAAAGATGTTACATTACGAAACTTTAAAAGTGTGAACTATTTTACAGTGACAACTTTTCTTTCAGTTCTATATGGACTGTGCAGGACAAGCTACATAAACATGTGCCACACTGAATGGCTACGTATTCCTTTTGCTTTATGACAGAAAGCTACCAAAGTGTAACATGATGATTCTTGAACAATACTAAAAATAAACCATTGTTTATGATACACAGACAGACATACAACCAGCTAGGCAGGTCAATAGACAAGAATGACTATCCATCCATCCATAACTCCTTTGTCACTGTTAATGTGTACAAAAATGAGAGATCATCTACAGCCAATGTTCAGACTGCAGGGTCGCTAGCCCAGCTGTGGTTGTTTGTCCATACCACACATGTATGCACACTCACACCTATGGACAATTTAGCATATCAAGTCTACAAAATGCATGTCTTTGCAATATGGAGCACCCAGAAGTAACCCACACAAACACAGGGAAGACATGCAGACTACACACAGAAGGCACCTCAGCTGAGAATTGAAACTGAGAACCTTTTGCGGTGAGGTGACACAGCTACCCACTGTGCCACCTTGACAAGAATAACTATTACTCTACTAAAAATTATTTCTTGTACAGTGTATGCACAAGATGGCAGAAAGACAGCAAGATGAATAGAATAAACAACTGCAAGAAGCAGACAGAAAAGAAGGACTTTATCTAAACATCAGAGGAATGAATTATGCATAAATCATTTGTGGAGTTTAGGTCAACCATTTATGCACCTGTTCTCCACCATATAATAAATTATGTTTTTTTGCTCATGTTTGGTAGGGGTGTTACATAGTACTTTCTGTGCTGCTGTCTGCTACTGAAATACTTCACTTAGGATTAATGCCATTCTGTGAAGAGGGTACTCTGTTTTATTATGTCTGTGAATGGTATCAAATGTATGGGCAATCCAAATATATGTTTTTGCATGAGCTTTTCATGTGTAATCTCATTTGCTTTCAAAGCAGCTCTTAGAAGAGTAACTGAAAGTGAATTCAGACTTAAAGGATTGCTGCAAAACTGGAATATGTAGGCATTTTTACCACTGCAAAATAAATTAAGTAAAACAGGTCCAATAAGTGAATCCAGACAGAACGTCTGTTACTGCTGAAGATACAGTTGGCACAGAAGACTACAACAATTTGTTATTGTGTAATGTCTGCCTTCAGTATGACAACATGACTTAAAATAACCTGAACAGGTGGTTTGTCAGCTGCAGTTTTATTATCCTTCAGTATAAATAACTCCAAAACTGAACAGATGCCTGAGAAATGTAGGCTCATAACTTTGTGATTTTTTTTTTATTTTACATCAGATTTTATGCATTATTTCTTCATAAAGCTATCTCATAAATAAACTTATAACATTTTAGTGTCTTGCTTGAAAGGTGACTGTACAGGAAATGCAAAATTTCCTTTAAAAGCACAATTCAGGAAACCCTTAGAAGAATTGTAGCACTAACTTTTAAATCAGACAAAGGAAAAATGCCAGTTATAATGTCCCATATAATCATGTTGTTAGATAAGATGCTCATTTACAGCACTGATATTATTCTATATAACAGTTTACTAAAATGGAATCTGTACAGTGAAAGTTAAATTATGTAGGAAAAGCAGCATGATGACTTAGGAGTAAGACCTCTGTCTCTTGTCTTGAGGATATGGGATTAAATCCTGACATCTGGTTACTGTCTTTGTATAGCTATACATGTTTTGACAGTGCTTAATATATATTTGTTAATGCACTCGTGTTGGCATAATGTTTAAGGTCTTTGACTCCCATGCACAAGGTACAGGGTTCGATCCTGACCACCGACCAATGCGTGTTTTGAGTTTGCATGTTCTCCCTGTGTCTCTGTAAGGTTTCTCCAACCTACAAAAACATGGTGAGTGTTTCTACCTCAAATTCACCTATGAACTGAGCTGTGGGCAGCAGCACAGAATTTAGATGGTGCTCTATAGGGGGAAGAGTTGGGCATCTAGTGTGGTGTCCAGTATTCTCGAGATAGGAGAACACAGGTCACAGACTGCATGCCATGGCAGGGCTAGCAACTCAAAGGTTTAAAAAATATAGCTCTAGGTGACCTAGTCATGCTGACTAATGTTGCCCAAATGGGCATGGGTGTTTGCTGGTGATAAGTGGGTTGAGGACTTGGCCTACTCTAACTTACGTCAGGAACGCATGTTAAAAATGAAAGGGGTGTATGTGCCTCTATTGGCCAGTGTGTGCCTGCCATGAAGACCAGAATCTCTGGGTCAATAAGCTATTGGTGAACGGTGTCCAGTTGCTCAGCTTGGGTTACCTGGGATACCTCTGTTGAGCGAAAGTTGGATGTAAAACTAATCAACCTGTCAAACATGAACAAAGAATTGCCACACTCAGTGTATGTTCCTTGACAGTATGAGGCTTGGAAGTGAATGATGTGATAGTAGGGAGGTGGCTGGACATCCAAAGTATTCAGGAGACAAGGTGGAAGGCAGTGCAGCAACGCCACTTGGCTTGCGATCCAGAGTTTACTACTCAGGAGGAGGACAGGCTAGAAATGGTGTGGGAACTGTTGTGAGGAAAAGACTTCGGAAGCCAGTGACAGATGTCATCAGAATTAGTGACAGACTCATGGCAGACTCCACTATAATGATAAAGCAGTATTCATAATCTCAGCCTATGCCCCCAGCAGGGTTGAGATAGTGAGGAAAAGAGTACATTCAGACAGCATTTGCAGGACCCAGTAGATAAAGCAGGATAACAGGAACTGGTGTTGATAATGGGTGATCTGAATGCACTTATCTGGACAGACAGAACAGTATATGAGGACTGCTTGGGTCTACATAGATGGGGCAACAGGAATAAAGGAGAGACCATTCTAGACTTCTGTCTGACAAATGGCTTGATGGTTGCTAATACATGATTCAGAAAGACAGACAGTCACAAGATCACATGAAAAAATAGCCAATGTGCAACTCAAGCAGACTTCACCCCAGTAAGAAAAGGGCACTGGGGTAGAATCAGTCATTTCAAAGTCATCCCCAGTGAAACAGTCGGCCCACAGCATAAACCACTGATTACCACAATAAGCTGTAAGCAGTGGTCAGAGAAGGCTCTAAGATCAACAGAGGCTAGGATGAACACCTGGAAGTTGACTGCAGAGAAAGCACAATAGTGCAAGGAATTACTCAGGGCTCTATCACCTCAAGAAGAAGAAGAAATAGTGGAGTTGAAGAAGAATGGCAGCACCTTAAAACTGCATGCGTGAGGACTACAGAACAGATATGTGGCCGAGTCAGGTATAGAAATAAGGCACATAAGGAAAGTTAGTGGTGGAATGCAGAAGTTCAGGAAGTCATTAAAAGAAATAAGGACTGCAGGAAAAACTGGGAGATAGAAAAGACAGACCATGCAATGAAGGACTAAAGAAAATGAAGTCAGGGAAAGCAGCAGACTCAGATGAAGTCACTGCAGATATGATAAAGATGCTGGATAAGATAGGGGAGAAATGGTTCCTAGGGTACTCATAGCAGAAGACATATTCCCAATAATTGGAGAATAAGCATACTAGTGCCAGTGTTCAAGAACAAATGAAAAATTCACAACTGTGGGCAATATAGAGGTACAAATGCCTATCACACAGCATGAAAATTTTGGAGAAGGTGATTGACAAATAAGCAGAGGAGTAGTATTAAGATGGAAATGAGCAGTTTGGATTCAGATTAGGAAGCAGCACAACTGACCAGATGTTTGCAGTGAGAAAGATACTTGAAAAAGAACTACAAATGTGGAAAGCATTCACCTGGGAATTCCTACACTTGGATAAACCATATAACAAGGTCCCAGAAAGCTGATTTGGGCAGTCCTACAGTGGTTCAAAGTCCCAGAAACATTGATAGAATTAGTGCAAGCTATGTACAAGGATCCAATGACTGAAGTATGAGCAGTGTTCAATGTTAATGAGGGGCTCCCAGTGGGAGTGGGTGTGTATTAGGGTTCAGCTCTGAGACCACTGCTGTTCATACAGGTGATGAACTGCATTAGCAAACATGTGAGAGGGGACAGATCAACAAAGCTTTTGTACGCAGATGGTGTGGTATTACAGGCAAACTCTGAAAAAGAACCTCAGCAAAAGGAAGGGGAATGAGTGCAAAAATGAAGACACATGGGATGAAACTAAGTACAGATAAGACAGTTGTAATGGCAGCAAATGGAGTAAATCAGAAGAAGCAGAAAACTGAGATAGAAGGGAAAACAGTGGAACAAGTTAACACCTTCAAGTATCTGTGAGGGTTGGTTGAGGAGAAGGGAAGTCTGAATAAGGAGGTTAAAGCTAGAATCAGAGGGGCTGCAGCAAACTGGTACAGAGTGTCAGGTGTAGTGTACGGCAGAATAATGCCAAAGAAGCTGAAAAGTAAGGTGTACAATACAGTGGTGTGACTAGTACTACTGTATGGTACAGAAACCAAGGCAATAAAGGCAGAGCAATTGAGGAAGCTAGAGGTGATGGAAATAAAGTACCTGAATGGATGGGTAGGGTGCACACTGTGGTACAGATGAAGACATGAGGACATAAGAGCAGAAGCCAAATTAGATCAAATTGCACTAAATGTCAAAGAGAATAGATTACTGTGGTTTGGGCACATGTGTAGGAAAGCAGAAGACAATCTGGAGAAGATATGGTAAAGACGGGAAGAAGGCAAGAGGAAACAAGGGTATCTGGTGAAGAGGGGGATGGATTGTGTGAGAGAAGATCTATGACAGTCAGGCATGAGTGTTAAAGAGGGTAGGAGACTGGCACTGAACAGGGAGAGTTGGTGACAACTGACATCCCGACCACATATAGAAAATGGGAAAAAGGGGGTCGATGATGATGATTATGCATGCATGTTTATATTTACCTGTGCCCTTGTCAGCAGGGTTGTGCTGAATTGGGTCCAAGAAGGACTATTTAATTTATGCAGTTTACAGGACAAGTCAAAAGAGAGCTTACTATCAATTACAGATTTTAGAATTCCATATGCAATAATGTGATTTAGAAAACAATCAGTAAATTTGGACAGAATGAAAAACTGTCAGACGAACAGAAAGAGAAGGGAATCAAAAATAGGCAAATGAGCCACTTTAGGGCTAAAATAAAAATACAAAGTAAAGACTACATAGGAATTAAAGGTTTGAAATGCAGAATTGTTCCAAAGTATAGTTCCATCAATGCAATTGTGTCACAAGATGCCCCTCTAGATTTAGAAAAAAATTACAAATTATAGTTCAGGGGTGTGACCAAGATGGCTAAATGAGAGCGGCAACTAGTGAACGCTCTGTGACTGAAAACATTTCTCTGACAGATAATTTAATCAAGAAATTAAAATTCTGAGATACTTGTTAGCTAATTTTATTCATTAATTATCAGACAAAGATTTATAGCTTCAGGTTTATCAAAAGCTGTAATTTTCCTGTCAGAATATCAAATGCTTGGTTACGAGAGAAGAGACTTCAGCATGAGCCACTCAGGAAATGGTACTTAGGATTCTTGTGTTAAAAAAGACATGCAGTCAATAATATCTAGTATGCAGGAGGTATTACTGAAAAATACTGTAGACAAATTTGGTACCAAAATAGTATATTTCAAAGAAGAGACCAGAAAGAAGATGGAACATTTAGAAATTCATATGAAACAACAAAGTGCACAAATTAGCAGCATGAAGAAGGTTTAAAAAATCATGGAGAAAACTGAAGGTGAGTCTTAGACTGGCTCATAGAAAAAGGGATGATTTAGAAAATAGACTGAAATGAAATAATATTAGAATTTATGGTATACCTGAAAAGTGTGAGGAAGACAATATAATAAATGCCTTAACAACCTAGCTACATAAAACATTAAATCTACCTGAAACTTTATTTTTAGGAATTGAAAAGGCACATAGATCCATGAGAGCACCTTTGAAGACAGAAAACTCACCACCATGTTCAATTATAGTTAAGTTTATGTTTTTATGTCTAGCATAGAAAAAGATCAAATATTAAAAACAGCATGGCCCAGCCGACCTATTAAAATAGGTAAACATGTAATCTGATTTGACAATGATTATTCCAGTAAAGTAATGAGTAAAAGAAAATCCTGTTTAGTACTGATCAAGGAACTTAAAAAGAACAATATTAAAGCCACTTTGGGATTTCCTGCAAAGATCAAATTATTTCTTTCTGAAGAAACAACAATATTTAACATACTGGAGGAGACATGCTCTTTTATTAACAATAAAATCTGTGATAATACTGAAGAAATGGAGTAGAACATTATATCCTTCAAAGATAGAGTGAACAGAATTCCTGGAAAATTGCTTCTAAAATTTAAAAGCTTAAAAACAAGTGACTTTTATTCTCTGATTGCAGGACTTTTATTTTCTGAAATAGAAGATTTGCCCTTTAAGTAAAAGGAGTTTAAAATTCAAAGCATATGTAGGTATGTATTTATATTTTAAGCTAAAACATTTTTCATGATGATAAATATAAATGGGTAGTATTTACTGTTTTACTATATTTACAGCGAAAAACTTACTATATTTCATTTAACTAAATATAAAAGTGCATTTCTAAATGTTAAACAAATACTTCCTGTAAGAGAATGTCATTACATTATAATCAATAGACTTAGTAACTTTAAGGCTATATCATTTTTATTTATTTTATTTAACATTTGTTTACTGGGAAAGTCTGACTTGGAACAAAGCCAATTTTCAGCGGAGGCCCGGGGAGAAATGCTGTAGATGCATGTCTTTGAAGCTATATAACTTAAGAATTTTGCTTTATTTGTTTAACTTTGGTTATTATGTGCATTTCTGGGTTAACTGAATGTAAGATCTTAGTAATATGATAATTAGAAGTATTAAAGTGCTGGTGATTTTGTTTTTCTTTGTTCCTGTGCAATACATTCCTTTCACGGGTCATTTAAGAAACAAGTAACACTTAAAGAAAACTTGAGAACAAAAGAATGTTACAGTTATGTCAGAATGCTGGATGTCTGCTTACCTTGCTTCCCGCTTTGAGCTCTTTTGAAGAAAAGTTAGGTCAAAGTTCATCACTGAGGTATGTGAAAATAAAAAGGAACTTTCTTTTTCTTTCTTTTTTTCAAGTTTACATGTGAGAAATCTACTCAAAATAACATATTTTTTCTTAGAAGTGAAGAATTGGTAAAACAAAAGCTATAGTAATGTTTTACATTGAGTTCTTATTGACATATAATTTTCTTACATTTTGCTGAATGTTAATAGCTTATGCTGTAGTGTTATTAACTCTAACTGTACATATTAATGGAAAGAAGTAGAGTTAGATATTTGTTACTGATTAGAATAATGTAAAAGAACTGAAAACAATGAGAAAATTACACAAGAAATTAGCAGCTGCTGGGAATTATCATTTTCAAATGCTGTAATTAAATTCTAATATCAGGATGTGCAGCTTAGATCAGAAGAGCAGTTCACGGTGGCTAAAACACATAGTCAAATGAAAAAAAGTAGGAATTATTTTACATATAGTCAAGATTGCTTGTAATACTAGAATTAATAAGAGGATCAAATATCTTATGAATAATATGCAAATGCACAAGGAATGAAATAATCTAAGTATGGCATGGATAGACTACAAAAAAGCATATGACAGTATCCCACATTCATGGATGAAAGAGTATTTAAAAATGTATAAGATGCACCCTACATTGATCCATTACATTACAGTGACCATGAAACAGTGGCAAACCACTTTGCAGTTAAGTCATGATAAAGGGCAAATTATTATTCCAGGGATAAAATATCAAAGGATGATATTCCAGGGTGACTCTTAGTCACCACTGTTCTTTTGTCTTGCCCTTAAGGCATTAAGCTGTCTACTTAACAGATTAGGTCATGGCTGCAATTTGGCTCTCACAAAACAACAAAGTGTAATGACTTCTTATCTCCTTTTGTGGATGATTTAAAACTGTATAGTTCATCAGATGAGAACTGAAAGCACAACTGCAAGTGGTCAAAACTTTTTCAGATGATATAAGAATGCCATTTGGTCTTGATTAATGTGCAAAAGCAAACTTTAAAGCAGGAAAGCTGCAGCACCAAGAAAACATCAATTTTTGGGAATGAACGTGATATAAAAGAACTTGAGCAAGAGGGACTGCATAAATATTGGGGAAATGATGAATGATCAACAATAAAATATGAACAAATGTGAATAAAAGTAAAGAATATTTTAGAAGACTAAAATTAATTCTGTAAACAGGGTTGACATCTAGGAACAAAGTCCAAGCTATAAACCAATTTGCTCTTCCTGTCCTAACTTAAGAGTTTTGGAGTGACTGACTGACCCCAAAAGGTGTTGGATAAGTTGGACAGGAAAACAAGAAGGATTCTACATTGTCATCAAATGATTTATAAAAAAACAGTGTATACCAAGACTATATATTCCATGTTCTGAAGGTGGTATAAGCCTCCTCAAAACTGATTACATGCATAGATCCACAATTGTAGGACTACATACATATGTGCTGACCTCACAAGACCCAAGCATAGTGAAAATTTTGAAACATGAGGAAAATAAGTCTATGATGACTTCCCTGCTTAGTTTAACAGAAGCATATCTGCATGAAGTGGCAATGGAAGTCAAACCAGAAGTAGATAAAAATCAGGCAGCAACTGAATGTATCAAAAACAAAAAAAAAAAAAAAAACAAAACCAAAAGAAAGAATATGAGGTGAAGGATCAGTTGAGAAGGCAAAAAGTGTAGAAAATGTATAAATTCAGTTGCAAGTACAGAAAACTCTTGGAACAACCTCATGTTAACCAGGATCAAAAAAGACGAAAGGTTAATATCGGTGACCCACGATAGTGGACTATGTATATGTTGGTTTACAAAGTTCATTGAACATGTGGGAGAAACAGAAAAAATAAAAATGTAAAAGAGAATTGGAAACAGTTGCACATCTTGTTGCTAGATGTGATATACTAATGGTAGAAGAACTGTATACTGAAAGGCATAATAATGTAAGACTGTAGCACTGAGAATTGTGCAAACAATATAATATTGAAGCAACTGAAAAACACTGGAAACATGAGTCACAAAGTATTATAGAAAATTATGAAGTTTATATCACATGGGATCACCCTTCACCAACAGTTCGAAAACTAGATGTGAGAAAACCAGATATACTAATCTAAGAAAAGAAGACAAAAGTAGGATTCATCATTGAAATTGCTATATCTACTGACTATAATGTCTTACATACAGAAAGACACAAAGTGATAAAATACCAGGATTTGCAGGGAGAAATGAGGACAATATGGAAGAAAGATACCCAAACAGTTCCAGTAGTAGTAGAAGCAACGTGTCTTCTAAAAAAGAATTTATAGTTATACTTAGATATGTTACACATACATGTAACTCCATATGAATTGCAAGAGGAGCCTTTACTGGGTACATTGTGTGTGCTGCAAAGAGCACTTCTGGCTAATATCAAAGACTGAAAAAATACTAATGTCATGAACTTTAATCATACTTTGACTTAGGAATGGTGTGCATTCCCATCATGGTATTAGAAACTCAAAAGACTTGGAGAAATTAAAAGAGGAATGAAATATTTAATATGTTAGATTAATAAAAGAGCAGTATCTGTAAGATAAGAAATATATACACATATTATGATCTCTATTAGAGAGATGATGATTAAATAGCTCTTTGATGGGAAATTCTAGAAATACAAGTTATATAGAATATGGTAGAATATTAGTAGGAAAATAAAGAAAATGTATTTAAATAACAAACTGCATATAAGAAAGATGTGTATTACATTTACCTGCATATGGCAGAAATGTGAATGTACAAGATATCATATAATTTACATAAAAATTCACATAAAAATATTTGAAAATAGTCAGAAAGCTGAAATTTGAAGATTGGTCATGTGAGCTTTGACGTTTTTCATATACTAAATGTTATTAGATTTACTAAGACTACCTGAAATGACTCATTTCATAAATCAGACCTGAAATTTGAGTGTTATATTGGTAAATCAGTACACCCATTTTGATAGAAAGTAAAGCAGGTTTTTCAATATGTTTGAACCCAGGAAGGGAGAATGGGATTTGAATTAAGCACAATGTATCTTTTGAATACAATTATAGACGGCAAATATTTTTTGACTCTGCAGAAATAAGACATTCTCTTTGACCTCAGTTATACACACATTTTTATGAAGTAGTTTAATAAGCTAAAGGATTTTTTAAATATTTTGATATTTGTCATGTTAAAAGAGTGTTACACAAGTTTAAGATATAGACACTTCTATTTTAAAAATTAATTCAGAGCTTTTGTTAGCTCTACAAAATATGTGTGTATATTTTAGTACAATAAATACACGTGTATTGATTTCCCTTTTGTATTATAGTTTGGTATGATAAGATTACCTGTCACCTGTAAATTTACAGATATCTTTATCTCTTCAGGTCCCTCTCTGTTCTAGTTATTTATTTATTGATTTAGTTAAAATAATGTTGAATGAACACATAATTTAGGAATATTTAATGGATAATTTATGCTCCTTTAGCATTAACAAAAGATGATTAATAAACTTTTATGTAGTAATGGGGGCAATAGTTTTAAATGGCAAAATGTATGACTAAATTAATAGTCTCTTATTATTTTGACTTAGATTTAATATTATATTAATTATTTATAAGTTACGGTAGCTTTTGAATAGTTTTTTTATGAATTTTTAGGTATTGGTAGGTAGAGAGATAGTAGAGTAGTTTGTCTATTCAGTAGACAAACTAGGAAGTTTGCCATCCATGATAAGTTGTGTTTTATTAGCAATATATTTACAGTTATAGTTGTAGACTTGTCTTTGTTTTAGATATTCACACATTTTAGTAGTTTAGGTTGTAGAAAGGAATAATTAAAAATGTGGAATGTTACAATAGTGTTGGAGGAATGCATTAGACTCATATATAATTAAATTAATATGGTGGATAATGTGTCATATTACCTTTTAAAATACATATTCTTAAATATACAGTATGGATAGTTTTAATCTATTATCTAGTAATGTTAATGGACTAAATAATGGCAACAAAAGGAAATCATTAAGAAGATGTCTAAAATTAAATAGAGGAGACATTATATTCTTGCAAGAGACTCACTTGATAGATAAAAATATACAATATTTAAATAACTTAGGTTACAAAATGTGTTATCATCTGCTTCTTTTAACAAAAAGAGGAAAGGAAGTGCTATATTTTGGAGAAAATCTACTGTAATGTCCAGGGTCATGGAATTCGTTAATGATTCCAAAGGAATGTATACATTTGTAATGATTAAATATAGTGGCAAGATCTACACAATACCTAATGTTTACTGGATCTCTGGAATAGGTACAAGAGTGGCTAAAGATCACTTAAACTTACTACAGTCATTGGAAGGGTAGTTGAAGTTTAACAGAGGATTTTAACTCCATATCTAGTATAGACGATGAAGGTGAGCAGAAGAAAGGTAAAATACTGGCATCAGCTAAAGCAATAAACAGATGGATTAGTAATAACAATTTAGTTAATTTACTAGTACAAGCAGAAGATAAGTTATTGTTCTTCACTTATTATTCTTATGCACATGGGACACAAACTAGAATTCATGGGATTTATGCCTCTATAGATTTACTCAATAATGCGAATTATTTTAAAACTATTCTCTCTCCTTTATCTGATCATAATACACTAAGTATTGCTATATTAATGGATAAAAGGAAATGTCAGATTATTTAGGGAATCCCAGTATATGTGATGAAATTAAAAGAATTTAAGAGTTACCTTAAGGAATAAATCGAGAATTTTTTATCTTTGAATGATAATTGTCAGGTTAGTAAAGTCATACTACAGACTCATTAAAATGCATATTAAAGATAGAATGGGAAGATGGGCTAGTAATAAAATGAAAGAGTGGGATAAAGAGCTGCTAAAAATACAAGATGAAATACACAAAGCAAGGTCTGACAAAACAAATAAAGAAATTAGATAATACTATTGTCATTACAAAATGAATGACAAAATATCAAACAGTGTTATTGCATAAAGTGGATAGCTTTAGAAAAAATAACATTGCACATTATGCAATGACTTTAAAAAAAATCTACATAGATTGGCTAGTAGAAGTAAGATGTCAAGCAAAAAGGCACAACTCAATAATATCCAAAATACTCACCCTAATAAGCTTACTTAATTCATAGAGGAAATGCTTAGTATTTTTAAAATAGGTTCATAGGTTCATAGGTGTGTACTAGGCTAATGGCCTTGGAGTCTTTACAAGCCAAGCCCATAGGATTACCCTGGCATCATGCCACCTGACAATATTTCCCAGTGCTTCCGTTGTGTAGAGCCACTGGAGTGATCCCCAGGGAGAATTTTTATTTCCCATCCACTCATCAAAATTTCTCTTTAAGAGGGCCAGTGAGGTTCTCTGTTTGACATGTATGAGAAGTCTATTCCATAGCATGGGCGGACTCTGGGTTATGAACCTGTCCCTCCAGCATGTTCTGTTGATTGTGATAATGAGGTTGAGGTCTCTGGAGCATGTTGTGTGGAGGGATTGGGATTTCTTTAGATGTAGCATTTCTAACAGAGCTGGGTCAGACATGGCTTTGGAAGTCAAGCATAGATCGCCTCTAAGTAGACAATATGAGACAGAAAATAGTTGAAGTTTTTTGAGTCTGTCCATATAGGACAACTGTTTAAGGCCTAGGATCATCTTTGTGAGGTACTTTTGCAGCCCCTCCAGTTGTTGTAGGTGTCTAGTGAGGTACATGCCAAATGGAGCACTGTACTCAATGATTGGCCTAATGAGGGAAGAGTAAAGGGAGACAATGACTTATTTCTTCCTGGATGCAAAACCCTTAGTAATAAGATATGCCACATAGAAGGACTTTCTGAACACAGTAGCAATGTGGTGGTCAAAAGAGAGGTTGCTGTCAACCTGTGTTCCCAGATCTCTTATAACTCCTTCTGTGTTCAGTGGACTACCATTGGTGTGGTAATTCATGGGAACTGAGTTTTTCCCAAAGGGGATGATGACAGATTTTTTGGCATTGAGCTTAAGGCCATGGTTCTGATACCAGTCATTGGTCTCAGTGAGGCCTTTCTGCAGGACGACAACATCACTTGGGGAGTTAATAATAGCTCCCAACTTGCAATTGTCTGCAAACTTTGTCAGCCAGAGATCCTTTGTGGTGGCCTGGACTTCAGAGAAGTAGATACCAAAAAGCAGAGGACCCAGGGCCGAACCCTGTGGGACTCCACTCGTGACTGGTTGGTAGTCTGACTTAGAGTCAGCTACTTTCACACTGTAGGTTCTATTTGTGAGCCAGTTTTCAACCCACCTAGTGATATAGGGGTTGATGCCTAGCTTAGTGAGTTTTTCTATGATTCCTGAGTGGGGAATGGTATCAAAGGCTTTGGCCAGATCAAGGTAGGCTGTATGAACCACCTTGCCTTCATCCACAGCTCTGGTGACTGACTCAAAGAAGTCAACAAGGTTGAGCAGGCATGATCTACCCTTCACAAAACCAAACTGTGTGGGATCCAGAGTTTGGAGATTCCTTATATCCTTGTTTATTAGGTCCATGATGATGTGTTCCATAGCTTTGCATATCAAACTCATCAGGCTAATGGGGTGATACTTCCCAGGGTCTATAGTCACTCCTCCATTCTGGAGAGGGATGACTGTAGTAGTGTACCATTCAGTAGGGACAAAGCCTGAGGTGAGGCTGTGATTGAACAGGGCACACCGGTGTGGTGCCAGTTCACTCCATAGTTCATGTAGAACACAGCCAGGGATATTGCCAGGTCCCATAGAAGCTGTATTCTTGGCCTTGAACAGTGCTGTTTAACCTGTGCAGCAGTAATACTGGGTGCCTGGCAATCTACTGGCACTGTGATTGATCCTTTGGGGGCTCTTTGCCTCATATTTTTGGTCCATTTTTTTATAAAATTTTGGTTTTCTCGCAAATTAGTTGCAAATCATTAAAGATTGAAGTCAGAAAATATTGACAGACATTTGAGTTTCAGACTTCATAACCTTCAGAAAATTCATGCTAATGCAAATCCTGTTATTCTATCAACTTTCTAAGTTTGTAACAGCAACATTTAAAATGTCTCCCTATTTTTGGGCCTTTGTCTCACTTTTATTTATGGCTTTGTCCATATTCCTTACTCCAAGATGTTGAGAGGCATGATCCTGATTATTACAAAATTGACAAGTATTTAAAGAAAAATGTTACTAATAAACTTAATGACCGACAAATATCTATGTTGAATAAGTCTACTACCCTAACAGAAGTTACAGAAGTTTTGAAAAAGGGAAAATGTTAAAGCTCTAAGGTTAGATGGTTTAAGCATGGAATTATACAGTCTGTTACTGTTAAATATTTTAGAATTACTGTGTGAAGGTTTTAGAATAATTCAGAGTGACAAAATATTTCCTCTCTCATGGAAATTTTCTGTATTCTCACCTATACTTAAACAAGGAAAGGATAAGCAGTTAGTTTCCTCATATAGAACAATTTTATTATTAAATGTAGACTATAAAATATTTAACAAGATTAATAGATAAAGTAGATAAATTCATTGATAAAGCTCAAACAAGGTTTATAATCAATAGATTAACTTATATTATAAAAAAGGTAGTAAATATCTTAAATTTAGCAAAGGAAATAAACAAGAAATTGGCCCCAATTAGCTTAGACATCAACACAGCTTTTGATTCTGTAGATTGGAACTAGTTGTTTAAAACTTTAGAAGTATTTGCATTTCCAGAACAATTCACTGGAATATTAAGAAAACAGTATAGAGACTCCAAAGCATATGTTAAAATTGGATCTTCCATTTCTCAAGGATTCATTTTAAACAAAGGCACAAAGCAAGGGTGTCTCTTGTCCCTCTACTATTTGTATTTGTTATCGAACCCTTAGCTAACAGTATAAGAAGCAATGAAAAAACTGATGGATTCTTAATTAACAAGGAATGTCAATCTAAAATATAGCTTTTTGCAGATGACATTTAACTAAGTATAGGAGATTTAAATTATTTGACTGAAGAAATAGATGAGAAATTGAAAATTTCAAGAAGTATTGTTGCTAAATTTAATAATAAAACTGAATTATTAGTGTTAAATCAATTAACAGAGAGTAACTTTAAAGATAAATATAAATATAATTGGAAAGGAAAATAAAATATTTAGGAAAAAAAATCTATCAAGATGTGAGTAAGACTATGGATAATTTTGAAAAAATAATTGAGGAAGTGTTACTTCTTATTGAAAAATGGAATGAATATTTTATTTTTACTTTTGAGGATGTTAGTACTTAGAGCATAGATTCGTACTTATAAAAATAATTATGTTACCCAAGATGTTTTATATATATATATATATATATATATATATATATATATGTGTGTGTGTGTGTGTGTGTGTGTGTGTGTGCACGTGTGTGTGTGTATCTATATATATTTATACACTTACTGGACCTTCTTGGAGCAGTTTGAGCCACTAGCTTGGGGAATTGTATGATGCTTTTTCTCTTAGGTGCCCTTAACTCATTTCTGGGTTCCATCAGAGAACACTTGGTGGCAATCAGAAACCAAGATGACAACAATGTCCTACCCAGGCATACCTTTGTCTGCCAAGGATCTTTCCATTTCCTAGTACTAAAAAAAAAAATCAAAGCATTCTTTGCGGATTTTGCCACAGTTCTGGAACTTGAACTGAAACGGCAACTCCTGTTAGCAGCAGACACTCCCCCAGCCTCAATGGACACCTTAACATACGTTCTGCCCTTAAATGGAGAAGATAACATTCAAACCCCACCTGCAGGAATAGGGATTCCCTCATCCAGACACTGCCTCACAGATTATCCCCCAAGTGTAATAGTATACACACACCCACCTAGTTTACCTCACACAGACAAAAACAACTTCCTTTCCCTTTCTAAAGAAGTTTGCAGTAAGCAAACAAAATCACTTACAGTTTAATGTTTAAGTTTTTGATTAAAAGTTTATCTTTAATTAAAAAAATAAGTAAAATAAGTGTCAGGAACTGCAGTTAGTTGGAAACGTGTTTTACCATTCCTTTTCTGGTAATTAAAAATAGAAAGAAACAGCTCCTCATGGTACTGTGTGTCTTTTTTAAATAGAAAACAAGCTACCTTTACAGGCTCAGGGGCGGATGACCTTCCACCAGAGCCCTGAGCTGCGAGATTCCAAAGTGGTCTTTAACAAGAACTGGAACCCAGGAATGAGTTAAAGGCATCTAAGAGAAAAGCATCCAGGAATCCCCCAAGCAAGTGGCTCAAATTGCTCCAAGAAGACCCAGTAAGTGTATTTTTGTTTCTTATGCCTTTGTTTCTAAGTAGCTTAAGTAGTAATATATATATATATATATATATATATATATATATATATATATATATATATATATATGTATATATATATTTATACTGCATTTAATATCTTTAATACCTGACAAAATTTTAAAGAAAAGGGGGAAATGTTAACTTCATTCTTACGGTATCCTAAAAAGCCAACAATTACTTATAAACTTCACATAAGATTATGAGAATATGGTGGTATAAGCTTCCCAGAAGTAGAATATTATTCTTTTGCTGCAAATTTTAATTCTGCTATACTTTGGATAGACTCAACCTACAACAGTCATTTTAAAACCATTCAAGATCATATTATACTAAATTCTAAATTTACCTTAGAAGGAAATTAATTTCAATATTTAGACTCTACATAGGTTTACAGATTCATTGGTGTGTACTAGGCTAATGGCCCTGGGGCCTTTACAAGCCTAGCCCATAGGATTACCCTGGCATCATGCCACCCGACCTTAGTTCCCACTGCCTCTTTCGAGTAAAGCCACTGAAATGATGCCCGGGGTGAATTTTCTATTTCCCATCCACTCATCAAGATTTCTTTTGAAGAGGGCCAGTGAGGTGCTCTGCTTGACATGTATGGGAAGTCTATTCCATAGCAGGTGGTCTCTGGGTTATGAACATGTCCCTCCAGCATGTTCTGTTGATTGTGATAATGAGGTTGAGGTCTCTGGAGCATGTTGTGTGGAGGGATTGGGATTTCTTTAGATGTAGCATTTCTAACAGAGCTGGGTCAGACATGGCTTTGTAAGTCAAGCAGAGATCGCCTCTAAGTTGGCAATATGAGACAGAGAATAGTTGGAGGTTTTTTTTTGTCTGCCCATACAGGGCACATGTTTAAGGCTTAGGATCCTCTTTGTGAGGTACTTTTGCGGCCTCTCCACTTGTTGCAGGTGTTTAGTGAGGTACATGCCAAATGGGGCATTGTACTCAATGACTGGAATAGTGAGGGAAGAGTAGAGGGAGACAATGACCTCTTTCTTCCTGAATGCAAAACCCTTAGTAATGAGATGTGCCACATATAAGGACTTTCTGACCACCGTGGCAATTTGGTGGTCAAAAGAGAGGTTGCTGTCAACCTGTGTTCTCAGATCTTTTATAATGCCTTCTGTGTTCAGTGGACTACCATCAGTGTGGTAATTCATGGGAACCGGGTTTTTCCTAAAGGGGATGACGACACATTTTTTGGCAATGAGCTTAAGGCTATGGTTTTGACACCAGTCGTTGGTCTCAGTGAGGCCTTTCTGTAAGATGTCAGCATCATTCGGGGAGTTAATAATAGCTCCCAACTTGCAATCATCTGTGAACTTTGTCAGCCAGAGTCCCTTTGTGTTGGCCTGGGCTTCAGAGAAGTAGATACCAAACAGGGGGGGACCCATTACCAAACTCTGTGGGACTCCACTCGTGACTGGTCGGCAGTCTGACTTGGAGTTGGCTACTTTTACACTGTGGGTTCTACCTGTGAGCCAGTTTGCAACCCACCTAGTGATATAAGGATTGATGCCTAGCTTAGTGAGTTTTTCTATGATTCCTGAGTGTGGAATGGTATCAAAGTCCTTGGCCAGATCAAGGTAGGCTGTATGAACCACCTTGCCTTTAACCACAGCTCTGGTGACTGTCTCAAAGAAGTTGACCAAGTTGAGCAGGCATGATTTACCCTTCACAAAACCAAACTGTGTGGGATCCAGAGTTTGGAGATTCCCTATATCCTTGTTTATTAGGTCCATGATGATGCGTTCCATAGCTTTGCATATCAGACTCATTAGGCTAATGGTGTGATAGTTCCCAGGGTCTGTAGTCGCTCCTCCTTTGTGGAGAGGGATGACTGTAGCAGTGCACCATTCAGTAGGGACAAAGCCAAAGCTGAGGCTGTGATTGAAGAGGGCACACAGGTGAGGTGCCAGTTCACTCTGTAGTTCATGTAGAACACAGCCAGGGATGTTGTCAGGTCCTATAGAAGCTGTATTCTTGGCCTTGGACAGTGCTGTTTTAACTTGTGCAGCAGTAATACTGGCTGCCTGGCAGTCTACTGGCATTGTGACTAGTTCCTTGGGGGAGGTTCATAGGTTCCTAGGTTCATACTAGGCTATCTGCCCTAGGGCATTTATAAGCCTAGCCAGAGTGTGTTTGGCTTTCGCCACCCATTTTAAATAAATTTTGATATGCCCTTTTTCGAGGTTAGTATACTGTGCCTCTGTCTAACAATGACACAGAAGTGATACCCAGGGTAAACCTACGATCTCCCATCCACTCATCAAGATTCCTCTTGAAGAGAGTCAATGAGGGACTCTGCCTAACCTGGACTGGGATTTTATTCCAGAGTGAAGGGAGCCTCTGGGTTATGAATCTGTCCCTCCAGCATGTCCTATTTATTTCAGTGCTGAGGTTCAAGTCTCTCGAGCACGTAGCTCGATGGGATTTGGATTTTCTGAGGTGCAGCATGTCCATTAATTCTGGGTTGGACATGGCTTTATACGTCAGGCAGAGATCGCCTATGAGCAGGCGGTATGCCACTGAGTAGAGCTGGAGTTTCTTTAACCAGGCAGCATATGGCATCTGTTTGAGCCCTATGATCCTCTTGGTGAGGTACTTTTGGGGTCTTTCCAGTTGCTGCAGGTGTCTGGTAAGGTACATCCCAAAAGGGGCATTGTACTCAATTATGGGCCTGATGAGGGATGAGGAAAGAGGCACGATGACCTCCCCTGATCTAGATGTGAATCCCTTCATGATTAGGTTTGCTATATAAAATGTTTTTCTAACCACTTTGGCCATGTGGTTGTCAAATGAGAGATTGCTATCAACTTGGGTCCCCAGGTCCCTAATTACTTCTTCTGTACTTAATGGATTACCACCTATGTGGTAATTTGTGGGAACTTTGTTTTTGCCAAAGGGGCTGACTATACACTTTTTGGCATTTAGCTTGAGGCCATGGCTCTGGCACCAGTTGTCTGTTTCTATGAGGCCCTTTTGGAGGATGCTTGTGTCGGCTGGAGAGTTGATTATGGCGCCCAGTTTGCAGTCATCTGCGAACTTAGTCAGCCACAGTCCTTCCGTGTTGGCCTGTACCTCCGAGAAATATATACCGAACAAGAGAGGTCCCAGGACTGAGCCTTGGGGGACGCCACTTGTAACTGGTTTGGAGTCTGACATTGCTCCAGCAATTCTAACCATGTGGGTTCTGTCCTTGAGCCAGTTTTCAACCCATCTAGTGACATAGGGGTTTATATTTAAGCTGGTGAGCTTATCTATAATGCCCAAGTGGGGTATTGTATCGAAGGCTTTTGCGAGGTCCAGGTAGGCTGTGTGGACCACCTTCCCCTCGTCAATGGCCTTGGTGACTGTTTCAAAGAAATCAACCAGGTTTAAGAGGCAGGATCTGCCCTTAACAAAGCCAAACTGGGTAGGATCCAATGTCTGTAGGCCCCCAATATCTTTATTTATGAGGTCCATGATGATCCTTTCCATAGCTTTGCAGACCAAGCTAGTCAGGCTTATGTGGTGATAGTTTCCAGGATCCGTTGAGGCACCACCTTTGTGGAGAGGGACCACTGTTGCTGTACGCCACTCTTTGGGTACATATCCTGTAGTAAGGCTGAGATTGAACAGTAGTTTTATGTTTGGGTTTAGCTCTTTTTGGAGTTCATGTAGGACGCAGCCCGGGACACCGTCTGGTCCCATTGATGCTGTGTTTTTTGCTTTGGAGAGGGCAGCTCTTACCTGAGCATCTGAGATGTCAGGGGGGCAGCACTCTGCTGGGATAAATATTAGCCCTTTTGGTGGGGGGGGGGAGAAGTTTGCGCTGAACCTGTCAGCTAGGATGTTGACAATGTCTGTGGGTTCGGTGTATTTTTTGTCATTTTGGACTAATTCTGAGCATATCTGGGAATTCCCACCCAGGTTTCTAACATAACTAAAGAAAGCCTAGTGATTATCCTTAGTGTCCTGTGCAATTTTTCTCTCAAAGCTGGCCTTAGACGATTTTATGAGTGCCCGTAGTTTTTTGCTAATACTGATCAGAGATGCCTTCCCTTTTGGGATTTTGCTCTATCATGTAGTAGCTTCCTCCTTCTATTGTATAGTTTGTTTATGGCTGGGGTCCACCAGACAGGATGTCTGCCTTTGGAGGATTGGGTCTTGGTTTTATTTGGGATTGCATGATCCATGCATTCCTGAAGGTGTTCATAGAATGCGTTTATAAAGGATTCTGCGGTTTGGGCCATATTTTTCACAGGCCCGGGGGCTTTGAAGGATTCCACCTCGGTTTTGAGGAGTGTGAAATTTGCTTTAGAGAAGTTTTTCACTGTGGTTTTCAGGGCAGGGGGTGGAGTCGGGATGTGAATATCCAGTGAGATTAGTTTATGGTCTGATCTTACCAGTGAGGAATACACTTCTGGTCTGGAGCATAGAGTCCCCATGTTGGTGATGATCAGGTCCAGTATGTTTTCCCCACTTGTGGGAGTGGTAACAAGTTGTTCCATAGCATTTGAGTTTATAAATTCTAGGAACCTTTGGGCTAGGGTGTTAGAGCTAGAGTAATGCTCCCAGTCTATGTTTGGGTAGTTGAAGTCGCCCAATATAATGGTGTTTGGAGAGACCTTCATATTTTCCAGTGTTCTCAGGAAGGCCGAGTGGGGTTCCTGGGTTTGGGAGGGTGGTCTGTAGCAGGCTATAAACTGGAAGGCAGTTTTACCCACTGTTAGTTACACATGGATAGTCTCTGATGCTTCGTGCTGTGCCACCAACCTGGAGGTGTGGGTATCTTTGATGAATATTGATACTCCCCCTCCTTTTGTAGTATGGTCCAAGTTTTGGGGCCGAAAAGCATGGTATGTGGTATAACCTGGTAGTGGTGGGGTGCTCTCGGGAGCCTTGAACCAGGTTTCTGTTACTGCACAGATATCGATGTTCTTCATGCTAAGGAGAGTTTCGAGTGCGTGCATCTTGAGGTTTAGACTTCTGGCATTGAGCAGCATTACTCTTAGTTTCTTATCCCTTGTGATACCTATGGAGGTGAGGTTGTCTTTTGAGCCTTGCCTAAAAAAGGCACTATGGGGTAGCAAGAGCCTTTGCCAATATCCAAAAGCCCAGGGGTGACAGGTGCAAGCCGTCCCTAGCGAAGCATCATGGCTTGTTGAGCATGTCATCCCAGGCTGACAGGCATTGGATCCCCTTTGAATGACACCAATACTTAAACCAATTGTTGAAATTGATCATCTTGTCTTCATATTGTGGCATCATTTTTGGTGAGGGTAAGATGCTACTCAAGGTCAAGGTCATACCAGCCTGGGCTACATGCTCAGAGAGCTCCTCTATGTCTCTTTTCATGTAGTCCAGGGAGGTACGTCTCAGGTCATTCACACCAGCATGGACAATGACTGAGTCATATTTGTACTTGCCTTGGAGTGACCTGAGTGCTTGTGTTATGTGGCGGATCCTAGCGCCCGACAGGCAGCTCACCGTGACCTTCTCCTTGTTCAGCCTGGTGAGCGGGACGTCAGTGTGCCTGACGATAGAGTCACCTATTACAAGTGTATCAGGTGTGTTGTTTAGCCTTAAGGGCTGTGACTGTTCGGCATACTGGCTTTGTGAGCTATGTGTTGCACGAGTTTTGTTTTGGGGTAGCGGTTGCTTGGGTGTCTGCTTTGGAGGTCTCTGCTGCTTAGGCAGATTTTTATTTAAAGCCTCCGAGTATGTTTTTGTGTGTTTATGTGTTTGGTTTGCTGTCATGGTAGGTCTATGTGAGACTGGAATTGTAGTGAGTGTGGTTTCCTTCTCCTCCTGACTGGTTTCACCAGTACTGAGTTGAGAGAGCTTAGTCTCCAGTATGGCTATATGGTTGCATCTCTCACGTGTTGGAATTTGTTGGGAGGAGGAGAGGGTTATCTGTGTACATGAGGCAGTTGTAACAGTGCCTCAAGATTCTGAGATTCACCAGCTGGACCGGAGAGGAGATTGACAACTGACCTTTGGACATGCTAGAATAGTATTGGGAATTCCTTTATAATTGAAAAAAAGGGCCAAAGGGGAATGAGGTACTCAAGAGGATTTTGTGAGGGTGTAGTGCTTTTAATATTTTAGTGCTGACTTATATAATTGCTTTAGTGAGCAAGTGCCAGGTAACTTAAATGCAATGTGTTTCAGGTAACTTAAATGCAAAAACGACAAACAGTAACTTTCTTTCAAGTCAAACAAGGAAATAGGTACAGTAAGCAATGCAGATATCACTAGGGATCCACAGAAGTGCTGAAAAGCCGCGTTTTAGGTGGAATTAGCGTTTCAGGAAAATAACAAGCAAACAAACAAGCAGCATACAAATAAAGCTAGATTCAGCAGGCCTGGATCTAGTCTATGCTACAGCAAACAAGGTGTACCAATTTCAGTAAGAAACAGTTCAAATATGCAGGCACTATAAGCCTTTAACCAGAAATTCCCAGCTCAGAAGGGTGGGGTAAAGTTGGCACTGACTCTGTCGGCCAGTATATTGGCAATATCTGTTGGCTCAGAATACCAGGTACCATTGTGCAGTAGCTTAGAGAAAATCTTGGTATTGCCGTGGAGATTCTTTACATAACTATAGAAGGCCTTGTGGTTTTCTTTACTATCTGCTGCAATTCTGTTTTCATAGCTAGCTTTAGAGGATTTGATGAGGGATCTTAACTTTTTGTTGAAGCTGAGAAGGGAGTTTTTCTAGTCTTGGGACTTCACTTTATTCCACATCAGTTTCCTCCTTCTATTGTAGAGTTTGTTTATGGCAGGGGACCACCAGATTGGCTTCATTTTTTTGGAGAAGAGTGCCTTGGTTCTGTTGCATATGGCGAGATCCATGCATTTGTGTACGTGTTCGTACAGTGCATTGGTGTATGATTTGGCGGTCGTGTAACATCAACATGTATGAAATCAATTCTTAAAACAGTTAAGAAATATGTTTTTTAACTCCATTATATCAAAATGGAAATGTTTGTGCTTTCCCATTATAAACTAAGCAGAAACTTCACAATGTGGAGGGTGTGAAGTTCACTCCCTGAAATATGTTATGCACCTAGTTCAATAATAAAATTTGAACTTTAAAATGTGTACTATAAAATAATAAAGTAGCAGGTACTCCACATTTGAGTTAAAATGGAATATCCTTTATTGAAAAACACAAACAAGCGATCCTTGTTGAGTATAATGAAAAGGATTAAAGACGTTCATTAATTTATATATAATCAGGCTATATGGAGCAAGGGAGTGGTTACAGAGGGTGGTTCTGTTAAGGACATTAAACTCATTCCTTTATCCAAGTCTCCCTTCCTTCTTAACACCATAGTGCAAACTGCGACCGTGCTACTCTTAGAACTGAAACTTAAAAGCTAGAGACCAATTAAAATATATAAGAACAGCTTATTAAGGCTAACCTACTAATCCAAACTTTATTAATCAAGAAACCAGCTTACTAACAAATAACTAACTAATTAACTAACAAACCACTAAACATCTATCAGAATAAATATTAGTAACTTATAAACCAAAACACTTTTAAGAAGTATAGGTTGCTTACTGGGTTTTCTGAGACTTTGAGGGATACCACGGATTTTTGTTTTTGCTTTCCCATTACACATACCTCCAGATTTTAGGAAACTCAGAACAATGTTAAAATGAATTTATTAAAAAGGAATTGATTAGTATTATGGCCTGATTGCTTTGAAAAAGTAAAAGCTAAGTTGTCAGTATATTTAATGAAAGATTATAAGTTGGATAAATCTGTTAACCAGTTAATATTATCCATCAGTAAGAAATTAAATGAATTTGTAGATGATATGAGTGAAGAGGAACAGAACACTACTGCCCATTATATGAATGTATGAATGATATCATTGAAGGTAAAGTGACCTATAAAGGAGGCTTGCCCAATTTATATAAGTTAATTATAAATAATAATGATGTTGATGCAAAATTCTGGAACTTTTTAGATAGTAGTGGATTGAGTGACAACAGATGGTAAGAATAAAACTTTGTTACTTAAATCACTTAGTCAAACCTCTTCAAGTTTATAATGGAAAGGTTTTATGTTTGTTACTCCCCTCTGACTTCTTCAGTTTGTTGGAGATGTTGTAAAGTTGTAAAAGCTGATTGGATGCATGTGTTTATGGAGTGTGAAAATTTAAATATATATTGTTTTATGGTCTGATCATTTTTTTTAATTAGATCAATAATATTAATGAAATGTATATTGGGTTATGGTCTGATAATTATTCTTTAACTAGATCAATAATACTAATGAATGTCCTACTTCCTTTATCTGCAAAAGACAAAAAACAAAATGTCTTCTGGAGTTTACTGCGAGTAGCGAGAAAAGTTATTACAGAAAATAGAAATTAAACTCAGTTCCTACATTCAAAGAATTTTTAAATTTAACAGCAATACTATGTAAAACTGAGAACGAAGGGACCAGAATAAGATCTACAAATCATACTAAGACTTTTAGTGGTTGGAATAGCCTTGAAATGTTGGAATTGAAATAACAAGACTCTTAATGTGTTTATTGTATAAGATTACCCTGATGATTCAATGTATTCCTAACACTATACAGCACTATGTGATGTTGGATTTCTTCCTTTCTGTCTATATATTGTAAATATGTTAAATTAATAAAAAATTTCTTAAAAACATAAATTACAGTGACAGAGGAACTCTGAAGTCCATATTCAGAGATGTGGAGAAAGTAATCCAAAATCATTGGTCTGGAGTGCAAAAACGGTGTCACTGGTCACACAAAATTGATCATCCCCACACAGCCACATAAGAAACCCACCCAGACTCTGCAAGAGCTGGAAATCAATAATTAAAAGTGCCTGAGAAATCCACAGACTGCACAGCTATTGTGGTAGGCATAGCAGGGGGGACACATAGTTTAGATGGCCTGACACACTTTGTGAAGACAAGCATAAGCAGTGCCCTGAAGATCCTACTAGAAATAGGAAAGCAGCAGCAGCAACTTAGGAAGCCAGATCACCCAAACGACTGTGTTTGAAATATCTGGTAGGTTCACAAGAAGAACTCTAGGGAACACTGCTCTCAGAGGCTGTCTTAAGGGTCTAAATATTGGAATAAATAAGAATAAAAGAAACCTGTGTTTTGTGTGGTGCAGCATTATAATAGATTAAAGATGATGGGGAAGACATCAGTCCCCCGGCTTGGAGACAGAATAAATCTCAGCATCATCAGAACAGTTCCTAACTGGAAGGTGATTACAAAAAGGAATGGATGCTGATTCCAGACAGAAAGAAGCACTAATAGCAATAATGGAAGTGGAGTCTTGTAATAGAGCCCAAGTATAACAGACCAAAAAGACAGATCAATGGGAGACACATTAGCATGTGGTACTCCAGGTTGTTAGTTCTAATTTCATTGCAAATACTGCAGTTACAATGCTACCCAGTGTGATGGCTGTGACCTCAGGTAATACAAATGAATGACTGAGGTTCACAAAAAAGCACACTAAGTTTATGCCACTGTGAGGGGTAATGACCCCAACACTCTGGAGCACAATGACTTCAGAGCTGAATATTAAGAAATAAAAAGTAGTACATAATATAGTATGTACATAGTACATACTTTCTCTTAGTGGCTATAGGTGTTCCTTCCACCTCCATCTGCTTAACATTGTGAAAAATGTTTCTTAAGATAAATATTAGACAGGAGGGGCAATCAGAGAAGACTGAGTAGGTATTAAATAATTAAGAAGGTGAGTGCTTATCCTGTGAGGCTAGTTGTCATCAAGGAAATGAACAAGTATACTGAATTAGAACTAAAGGAAAATAGCTCCACTTCCTTCTGTAAAGAGTATATATATATATATATATATATATATATATATATATATATATATATATATATATATATATATATATATATATATATATATATATATATATATATATATATCCCACAAAGGGGGAGCCCACCACTGATCCCGGGAACTATAGACCTATTAGCCTGATGAGCCTGGTCTGCAAAGCCATGGAACGTATCATCATGGAACTCCTAAACAAAGACATTGGTAACCTCCAAACTCTGGATCCCACCCAGTTCGGGTTTGGGAAAGGCAGATCATGCCTCCTGAACCTGATTGACTTCTTTGAGGTAGTCACCAAAGCCGTAGATGAAGGTAAAGTGGTTCACACAGCCTATCTTGATCTCGCCAAGGCTTTCGACACCATCCCCCATTCTGGAATTATACCTAAACTCAATAAACTAGGCATAAATCCCTACGTCACAAGATGGGTTGCCAACTGGCTCACTGACAGAACCCACACTGTAAATGTTGCAGACTCCAAATCTGACCTCAAACCAGTGACAAGTGGAGTACCACAGGGTTCCGTCCTGGGACTGCTCCAGTTTGGTATCTACTTCTCTGAAGTACAGGCTAACACAGAAGGCCTCTGGCTAATGAAGTTCGCAGATGACTGCAAACTAGGAGCCATAGTCAAGTCCCCAAATGATGTGAACATCCTACAGAAGGGCCTCTCTGAGACAGATGCCTGGTGTCAGAGCCATGGCATCAAGCTCAATGCCAAAAAGTGCAGTGTCATCCCCTTTGGTAAAAACTCTGTACCCATGAACTACCACATAGGCAGCAATCTACTTAACAGCGAATGTGTGATAAGAGACCTTGGGACCCAGGTGGACAGTAGTCTCTCCTTTGATAGTCACATCACCACAGTAGTCAGGAAGTCCTTCTACGTGGCACACCTCATCATAAAAGGGTTCTCGTCCAGGAAAAAAGAGGTCATTGTTACCCTCTACTCATCACTCATTAGACCCATTATAGAGTGCAACGCCCCTTTTGGAATGTACCTTACAAGACATCTGCAGCAGCTGGAAAGGCCACAGAAGTACCTCACAAAGAGGATTACTGGGCTCAAACAAATGCCCTACACTGACCGCCTCAAAAAACTCCAGCTTTACTCCGTAGCATATTGCCTACTCAGAGGTGATCTCTGCCTAACATATAAAGCTATGTCAAACCCAGAGCTGTTGGACATGCTACACCTAAAGAAATCCCAATCCCTCCGAGCTACATGCTCTAGGGACCTAAACCTTGTCACCACAATAAACAGGACATGCTGGAGGGATAGATTCCTATCCCAGAGACTTCCCATACTCTGGAACAGGCTACCCATCTATGTCAAGCAAAGTCCTTCATTAGCAGTCTTCAAGATAAATCTTGATGAGTGGATGGGAAATAGGAAATACATCTCGGGGATCACTTCTGTGTCTCTGCTTGTCAGTGGCACAGGAAAATAACTTTCTTGGGTGGCGTAAGCCAGGGAACCTTGTTGGCTAGGCTTGCATAGGCCCTTGGGCCGATAGCCTAGTACCTACCTATGAACCTATGAACCTATGAGAGAGGACAGAAATAAGAAACTGAAGTGGGTCTTCCAAAAATAGCTTTGAAAACATCAAAAGCACTTTCTGATAATACAAAAAAAAATTGATACAAGTGCCCAGGTAAATACCTTTCCATGAAAATCATTATAGTAGCTGTTACATTAAAAAAGGGTCTATGTTATATATTTAAAATTTCAAAATGTCGAATACCATATGTTTGAGACCATATGGTCGATATTTGAAAGTCTGAATATATAATTAAAGAAAAACATACCTTAACAGTGTGAGCAGGGGGGCAAGGATCCCTGCAACCCCCACACCCCCCTTACTTAAATATACCAACTCCAAGACTGCACTTCAGTGCAGAAAAGGGAAATTCTCCCATTCTGCACCATATGGCACCGTTAAAGTCAACCTTCGAACACCTGAAAGGTTGATCATATGGTCCCGACCATATGACGATCGACATTTCAAGCGTTCGTTTATTTGAAATTGACCCAAAAAAAGACAAGAAAGTTCTGGGAAAGGTTTAAGACTGTAGGTGACTGCATTATGTTTTAATTCAAAACAATGACAATTACTTATCTGGTTGCATCTGAAAGTTTACATGGATACTTATAACTTTTGTCAGCACTTACCTGAACGTTTGAACAAGATATATTAGAAATTTGTTTCATGAAATAAAAAAATAAAAATATATTCCTTGAGCATCACTGTCTATATACATCTGTACTGTGCAACCTGAGGAAACTTATGGCACTGGAGTATCAGGAGCAGAGTATGACACAGATGGATGGTACACGGAGTAAATATTGTGCTGATTGCAGAGTTTTCAGCCACTACAGACAGCACTCAATCCACTAACAAGCCCTTTGATAATGACTGATTAAAAAAAAAAAAGCGGAGAGTCTTCTTTGTTACTGGTAGTTCAGACTTAAAGGATCAATAAGGCCCAGTGTCGATTTAGTGTTAGTACCTGGGTATTTAGTGAATTTCTTTGTGGGAAAGTAGCAGAGAAGAAGGCTAAGCCTACTGTTTAGACAAAGATGGATATTTTATATTATTATAGGTATGTAGCACAAACAATAGTGAGGAAATGGAGAAGGAATTCAACAGGGCTCCATTTGGGAAGAGTGGTCAGACGTGCAACTGCTGTAAGATTACTGCTTCAACAATGTCAAGAAGTACTGTTAAAAGCCATTTGCATTTTATATAAGCAGTGAAACACTGGAGAGTTTGGGGAAAAAAGTAGATCAGGATAAAAATAGGAGAAAAGAACAAGAAGTGCAGACTGAGATGCAAGATATAGAAATTAATGCAAAAGAAGGGGATATAGAAAGAGAAGAAGTGTCATTGGACACAAGTGAGGAAGAATATGTGAACTGGCAGATAGTGAAAAGAAAGAAAAAGAACATTTAAAAGTATAATCACAAAAAAAAGCAAAATAAGGTAAAGGATGAGAAAGATATCCAACTAACTGATGTTAAAAGACAAAGATTTTAGCTTTAAATGTTAATACCTTGAAAAATGTTAAGAGAAGAATAGGAATCTCAGAATAGTGCATCTTAATAAATGCTCATATTATTATATTAGAGGATACTAGATTATTAATGGAGGAAGAAAGGGAACAAACAGGAGATGGACCCATCATCTGGAATATGGGAACAAACACTTGTTCAGAGATATGTATACTATGTCAAATTTATAAAAATATTAGATGTTACTATAATTGAATTAAAATGAATTATAGTATTAGATGTAAGATGGAAGACAAATGTGTATACAATTTCTGCTATATATGCATATACCACAAAGAAAGAAAGAGAGAGATAATGTTTAAAAAGATCTTTATGTTTGTGTTACTATGGATATAATACTAGTGGGAGATGTTAACTGTAATTTAAGAATAAGTAAGAAAAATAGTGATGTCAAAATAGTAAATGAAATAATGAAATATATATGGAACAATATACATTGGACATATACAAGTGAAATTAAAACTGCAATTGATTACTTTTTAATATCAGACAGTTTAAAAGTCTTACAGACAGGGATAAAAAAGACAGGATTTTCAGACAACATAGCGATATGGATAAATGTATATGAAAAATAATATATAAGAATAGGTAAAATAATTAAAAATGCTGAATGAAATGGAGTTAAAACAAAATGATAGGAAAGAAATAACTAAGTTATGGAAAGACCACATAGACATGAGAATGTTTTATGAAAATTGAACAAGTTGGTGGATATGTTTTAAGGAAAAATATAAAAATGTTTCTTTGAATGTATAGAGAATAAGAGAAAGAAAAAAATATATATATAAAACACTAAGTCAAACAGTGTTCTGAAAATTAATAAACAAAGAAATTTTTTATAAAAAAAGGAATCAAGTAAAGATTAATAATTTACTATATAAACAAAAATATTGCTTACAAGGAAAAAAAGAAGTAATAGCACCTTATTTAAATAGGTTAGTGAAAGAAAATAAAATGTGATAAGGGAGTAAAAAGATAAAGAAGGAAATAAAGTAACAACACAAGGGATATGTGGAATTATTAAAGAACATATAAGATAATCATTAATTAAAAAATAAATGAAACAAAATCAAATGTATGACGTCAACAAATTAATTAAAGAGGATAATGAAAGTTTGGAACAAAAGATAAGCTTGAAATAGCTAAATGAAGTATTAAAAAACATTAATTTGAAAACAGCAGCAGGGTTAGATGGTATTGAATATCATATGTATAATGAAATAAAAATCTGGCAAAAAGTAATATTTGTAAAAATACTGAATGAATGGCTAGAGTTGGCAAAAGTAGATGAGGAAATACATACATGAGTTATAACAGTCTTATTAAAAAGAGGAGACTGATAGTAGTAAATAATACAGATTATAAAATATTTATGAGAATAAAGACTGAAAGGTTAACACATAAAATGGACAAGTTACTTGATCAAACAGTATTTGGTAGAAAGGGAAAAGGAAATCAAGACTTATTATGGATAATAAAAGAAGTAATAGATGATATTATAAACAATAAAGTAGAAGCAAAGATGATGATAGGAGATTCGATTAAGACATTTGATAAAATAGAATATAAATCCCTATGGGAAATGTTAGAGACATACAATATCAGTAAAAAAAATAAAAGCAATTAAATCAGCATATGAAAGGAATAATTTTAAAATAAATGTGAATGGATGGTTAACTGAAAAAATAAAAACAGAATGTCGAATAAGATAGGGATGTCCAGATGGCAGTATTATATTTTCTTTAGTCATGAATGTCATACTGAACAATATTAATCAAGTGATAGATATTGCAGGATATTGCAGGATATAGGATGACAGAAGAATTGTATCTACCTATAATGTATACATATGCAGATGATATTGTGTTAATCACCTGAAACAAAGAATGAAGTAAAGAAATAAGTGATAAATTAAATATATCATTGAAAAAGATTGGTTTATGTATACATGAAGAAAAAAAATAAAGGCTTTGGATGTAAGGGAAATACAGGTGGCATAAAATTTAATGAAGAAACTATAGATATATTAGGAACAGTGTTTAGACTAAAATACTATAAGAATAAGTGGGAAAAAGTGATTCAAGAAATAAAGGATATATGTACTTTTTGGAAATCATTTAGATTATCATACAGGAAGAAAGTGCATTTGATAAATTTTATTTTATTAAGTAAAATAGCATATATAGCTAATACCTATATGATGCCAACACCGTATGAAAAATAATTAATGTGCGTTATATTTTCCTTCATATGGGGATCAAGACCGAATCTGATCAACTGTAAAATAATGTTTTTCTGGGAAAAAATGGAAATAAGGAAAATATGTAAATGTTATGAATGAAGATATAAAGGAATATCAAAATAAAAATTATATTATGGAAATTAAAAGTGAATAAGACTGAAAAGAATAGAAAAGAATGGTATTTAAATATTATGAGAGCATATTATTTTATTGACCCTTGGAAACATGTACATATAAAAACAGAAAGCAATAACAATGAGAAAACGTTATAAGATTATAGATGAATGTAAAGATTTTCTATGGAGAGTGTCTATAAGTAATTTGCCTGTTAAAGCAAATATGCCCTATAAAAGAAACAAGATAGAATATGTATTAATTGTGGTGAATGTGAAACAGAACATATGTTTTTAAGTTGTTTGAGGGTGAATAAATTATAAGGAGAGTTATGTAAAATTAAAATATTAGAGGGTTTTACAAAAATTGAACAATTAAATATGGACATGATTGAATATAGTTATTATGATGAGAAAAAACAAGACAACATGAAAAAAACAATAAAATACTACTTTTTGTTTCACAGACATTATGGAAAGGGAGACTGAATGAAATTAAGTTTAATGGAAAATGGATATTAGCAGACATTCTGAAGAAGACGTGTTTTCTTGTGGAAGAAAGGGTGAGGGAAAGTGTTTAGTAATAAAATTTTAAGTGACATTTTTAAAAGTGTAAATAATTGTGAATAATTGTAAATAATATAAATATGTATATAATAACACACACACACACACACACACATATATATATATATATATATATATATACACACACACACACACATATATATATATATATATATATATATATATATATATATATATATATATATATATATATATATATATATATATATATATGTATATATACATATACATATACATACATACACATATATAAGCGATGTTAATAAAAAAAACCCTACTGGGTACCATGGGATCTTTTACATCCATCTGAGCTACCAACACCTCAGGCATACCAGTATATATATGTTAACACATGCAGATCAAACCAATGGCAGCATGGCTAGGGAAAAACAGAAGGTGCGTGTTTGATTTATACAGAGATGAAAAATAGGATAAGGAAGGAAAGAATAAGGACTTGGAAGAAACAGAAAAATGGGGCATGCCCAAGTCTGAGAGTTATGCAGTGGGAATGAATGTAGTGCAAAAGCTGACAGGTATCAAAAATGAAAAGATTAGATAGAAGTTATGGGAGGATAATGATAGCAGGAGTGGAAGGAATACACTGAGGGACACAGAGTAAGCAACAGATTTGGGGATGAGAAAATAAATACAAGAGGAGAATGAGACAGAGAACCACAAAGGATTAGAATTAGGAATGTGATGACTGAAAGGTTGCAGTGAATATTCAGGAAGGTTTTGGAGAGTGGGAAGAAAAAAGGTTGAGATAAATTAAAGAGATGCAAGAGGAGGAGAAGTATGTGAGTTCTAAGCAAGTGAAGGGGACTTTTGTATTAAAAGTAAGTGATTATTTAGCATATAGAGCAACAATCTGGAAGTAGAGATATGTAGAAGAAAGGTGAAAGACAGAAGAGGAAATAAAGTAAGTGTTAGAGGGAAGCAAGTGACTTGGTGGCATTGAAAAAGGGAAGTCAAGGGAAATATATATGTATCTGGGAGAAGTGGAGAAAACAGCTGCTTTTAGTAAGCTTAAGGAGACATGGGTAAGGGAAAATGGACAATGTTTGAATGACGAGAAGTGGGCTGAAGAATGGCAAATAGTGACAAGCTTGAAAGTGTCAGGGCCAGTAATGGATCAGCATATGTGGGCATTATATTGGTGGTATAAGACCACAAGAACATTGAGAAATGAGGGTCAATAGGAAAGTCCAGGGTGCTGGACATGTGTGGGAAAAGAATTAGAAAACATTCAGATATAGTGGGGGTGGACAGAGGCAGCTCCTAAAGGGTATATCCCATGCATGGGTTCTCTCAAATTATCTATAGTATAATTCCAGTTATTCTCATTAGCGCTAATATATAATTATTGACCGTGGGATAGGTAAGGCTAATCTATAACCAAATTATATAGGTTATTTCCAGCACAAAAATGGAAATTGGCTTTAAATGTCCCACAAAGGCAGCTAGTCTAATACTTACCTGTGAAATTATGGATCTATGCAATGTAGTGCAAACAAATACCAGACAATTAGGGAAATACAGAGCAAGTTATACAATAAGGACATAATGAAGGATGGATATACTTATTTTGGGATAGATGAAAGGTGGAGTCATTGGAGAGACATGACTGGAGTTGAGATCTTATGGATGGCTGGATGGCTGAAAGGAGAGAGATTAAGGGTTAGAAATTATGGTATATTAGTATAAGGGCATATGAGTAGTAGGAGCTGGGTAAAAATATTAAAGGAGAAGTGGGCCATAGTATAGAAAGGAAGACAGAACAGAGATGAGGGGAACTGAGAAGAGAGGTTAGAGAAGTATTAAACTATGATGGGGGCTATTAATGTGAGTTACAGAAGATATGGACAATATAAGTGGTAAGGACAGTCACTAAACAACAAATGGTTTTGTATTCTGAACAAAGTATACAAATATTGCATGTGGATATGTATTGTAATATGGATGGGACAAACTTTGTTTTGGACTTAATATGTTGTGTATGTGAATTGAATAAAAATGATTAAGAGACAAAAAAGATAAAATAAAAAAGAATTGATGAGTCCCCAGTGAGAAGATTTACTGGGAGAAAAATGTTATCTTCCCTGGAGTAGTTTATTGAAGCAACCAATCAGCTATTTGATTGGAAAACTGATATGCATTTAAGCAGCACCTTCAGCTATATTTTTTCTGTCTAGGAAGAATAATGGGACACAGAGCTCAGCACCTTACAAATTTACTATGTGCAAAAGAGTAAGCTGTGATATAATGCTTAGCTGCATTTTCTTAGTTGCTGTGTGTGTTTTTAGTAACAGATAGTAGCTGGTTCTGTCATATTATATTTACTTCTTGTTTGACTAATTGAAAATCAATCACTCAGAACTCAACTGCATGATCCCATCACCCAGAAAGCCATTCTTTACATATACAGTAATTTGACAGCTTGAAATACTTGCCCTGTACCCTCAATACTGGGAACAAGCCCCTCACCCCAGCTTATATATATATTAATTCAAAGTCACAAAATAGTGTGAAAGGGGAACTTTCAAAAATAATGCACAGTGGCTTCTGGCTACCGCTGGTTCTTGAAGAGGGATGGGGTAGCCGAATACTATACTTAAAACATGTAGTAAAATGGAGACAAACACAAACTAGCTGCATGGGATTGCACACATATAGTAGGAGATTTAGCAATATTTTTTACTGAATTTCACATTATTTTTCAGATGCATTTGGTTGTGGACTGCACTCACTAATAATTTCACATGTCTGATTGAACATTATATAATTTGCATACCACCAGAACTAGCCATTAGGAGATTAGCAGGGACACAACAATATTAAAGCTGTTAAACAAAACTCTACTGTCATGTAAAATCTTACTGTTTATTGAACCTACTGGCATGATTATTTCTTAAGTGAAGTTTTATATTATCCATTCAACCTACTAAACTAGCCAGCACCAAGGCTATGGGCACCCTCAAACTAAGCTAAAACGTTTGAGGGGTGAATGTTTTTAGGCTACTAACAGGCTTTCTATCATGGAAACCCTCAGATCTATATTTGTATTCACAGCTCACTAATACTTTAGAGATAAAGAACATGCTACTTAAAGGCATATATGCATTACATGGCCTCACTTTCCAGAACCTACAAGATAATGGATACCTGAGATGGTGCATACACTCTCATATGCTACAGCAGATTTTCTACTAAAAATCTATGAGAGATACAGCTACAATACAGAGCAAGATGAGTGAGGCACTATCTGCAGACGGTCATCTCTGTGAATTCACTTTTAAAGAAAATCCTGTACTTAGTTAAAGGGAAGCTTAAATGAATGTCATTAACTCTTCTGAGGGGAAGTTCGTACCCCCTAACAGTTTGCACCCAAGAAAACTACCCCATTTGCTTCACTCTAGCTATGTAATTTTTAAAATTGCTGTGTTACCTATATGCCATGTAAACATAAGCAAAAGAAAACTTCTTAAAATATACTCTAAGATCCAGAAATTAATTTATATATATATATATATATATATATATATATGTGTGTGTGTGTGTGTGTGTGTGTGTGTGTGTGTGTGTGTGTCTATGTGTGTGTGCGTATACATGTATTAGTTGACATTAACTACAAATAATGCTGTTAGTAACATATCAACACATGTGGGCTGCTTGGGCTGCATCTAGAAATAATGCTCATTTGTTACTTCTAAACATAACAATAACTCTTTCAAGTGAACAGTAGTTGGAAGAAAAGCAATATATATATTCACATATATAAAAATGTTCACTCTTCTGATGAGTAATGGAAAACATAAGAAAGTTCTTGAATAACTCCAATAAAACAGCATATAGCATAGAAAAGGACTATTGCAATACTTATTTTTATCACAAACCACAACCCTAAACAATTCAAATTCACAGAAAGCGATAAAGACAAAAATACTATATTAGTGTTACAAAATCAATAAATTATCAAATAGGAAAAGGTACTACCTTGCCTTTATCAAAGAACCAAGCAGTCATAAGTCTAGGCTAATTAACATTCAAATAATGCTTACTAACCTCATGAAAAGACTAGACTTAGATATAAAAAAAGTTTCATTGTAAAGGTGAAGTACACTAATAAGGCCTTCTCTAACTACATTAGGAAACAGAAGAGAACAAATTAAAAACTTAACATTCTAAGTACACTTACCACAACAGTAAACGTTCAAGTGATCATTGCTGTAGTAGCCTAAGCTATATGGGTTGTATCCCTCAAGGATATAACAGCTGGCCAGTATCCAAAGCTTCAGGGCACCTTCCACATGCCCAAACAGTTAGTCAGCTAGAGCTGAATAGACTAAAAAGACAGGTTTGGGTGCCAAACCCTTCAGAGCTTTCATGCCAACAGAGCAGGGAGGTTGAACCCTGAAGGGACAATGTTAGAAATAACAAAAAGCAAAAGTCCATACACTGACAAAAACAATACACCAAGAAACAGGGGAATGGAAGGAGGATCATTCAAACCTCTACTGTTTTGGTAAGTTTACTTACACAACTGTACTGTGCTCTTCATATAATCACTATTGCAGTAGCTTAAGCTATATGGGTAGACTGTCATAGCTTACAAATTCTGGGAAGTGAAAGGAGAAGAGCCCAGAAACCCCATGGAGAATGGCGCTAGCAAAGCCTGATCGAGACCTAAAAAAGGAACCAAGCTCATAGAGCCTTGTAAAACTATATACAGAGGACCAAGTTGCAACTTCTAGAATATTTCTAGAATCCAACCCTTTCCAAAAAGCCATAGATGAAGGCGAGGATCTGATAGAGTCGGCCTTGAGTCTGCTTGGAATAGTTTTGTTGTGGTGAGCATAACAGCCTTATAAACCCTTTTGGAAATATTCTGCTTTGACATAGGTTGTCTCTTCTTCTTCTTCTTGCTTTCACAAGAAATGAACAATTGATCTGATGATCTGAAATATTTAGTTCTGTCAGCATAGTACTTGAGTTGTCTGGAGACATCCAGGGTATGTATTATCCTTTCTCCCTCATTTTTATGTTCAGGAAAGAAAAAGTACAGTTTTGTACCTACCATAAATGTAGATGTCCGAGAGGAATGCATCTGCAGTCCTTACAAATGGGTTGTCCTGTCGTCAGGCAGCCCTTCGGTCGGCCGGATTCCAAAGTCTGGGTCTGGCTTCGGCTGGTGTCGCACTTCACCCGACGTCATTGCGGCAGTTTTTCGGGTATAAAGGCATCAGCCGACGCCATCTTCCTCAGTATTTCTTGCCCCAGATGCCAGGTGCCCTCTTGGTAGGCTAAATTTGGATAAATGCCAAAGTTTCCAAATAGTAGAGAGCAAACACACAAAATAAACATGTATGTACATATATACAAACAAATACACCATAATAGATCCCCCCCAAGCTAGCTGAAGATTGGTAAACACCCTAGGAGTACCTCAGAGGGGAAGGAGGGTGGGTAATCCTGACTGCAGATGCATTCCTCTCGGACATCTACATTTATGGTAGGTACAAAACTGTACTATGTCCTTCAAGGATGCATCTGCAGTCCTTACAAATGGGTTGAATACCATAGCTAAACTAGGGGGGGAGGAAATGAGAATAAATTATGGTGTAGTTAGTATCCCTTGCAAAACAGCAGTGGCAAAGCCAGCACGGGATCTAGAGTATAGAGGTAAGTTATAATGCTTGGCAAATGTATGCACGGAGGTCCAAGTAGCAGCCTCTATAATGTCCTTGGTAGCCACTCCTCGTAAGAAAGCTGTGGTAGTGGCTGTGGCCCTTGTGGAGTGAGGCCTGATGTTCTCTGGAGTTTTCTTCCCATGGTAGGAGTAACAAAGTCTAATGCAATTTCCTATCCATTTGGAGATTGTCTGTTTAGAAATTGGTTTTCCTTCCTTTCCTGTTGCATAAGCTACCAGAAGCTGGTCAGTTTTTCTATTGTTTTTTGTCCTGTCCAGGTAGTAGCGTAATTGCCTGTGTACATCCAAGGTATGTAAGAGCTTTTCTCCCTGTTCTGTGGGTTGGGGAAGAATGTAGGAAGGTGGATAGCCTGATTTAAAGAGACTCTGGATACCACCTTAGGCATAAATGTAGGATTTGTTCTCATGGACACTCTATCTTGATGGAAGATCAGGAAGGGTTGCACTGCCATTAGTGCTTGGAGTTCAGAGACCCTTCTTGCTGAAGTTATTGCCAGCAGGAAGGCAGTTTTCCAGGATAAGTATTGCAAGTCTGCTGTAGCTGCTGGCTCGAAAGGAGGTAGAGTCAGTTTTTCTAGCACAAAGTTCAAGTCCCATGCTGGCAAAGGAGGTTTCCTGGGAGGTTTTACATTTTTAATTCCCCTTAGAAACTGTCTGAGCAGAGGATGCGAGAAGACAGGAGGATCCAAGCTGTATTGTGCTGAAATAGCTGATGCATGTATCTTTATGGAGGAATAGGACAGGCCTGTGTGGTAGAGCTCGCCAAGTACTCCAGGATGTTGGCTATGTTCACCAGTGTCACATCTTGGCCCTTTGCAGCACTCCAGATGAGATATCTTTTCCATTTTGCTGCATAATTCTTTCGTGTTGAAGGTCTACGAGCCTCCAGGATTATGTCCTTAACCCTTTGGGATAAATTTGGGTTAATCTCTGTCATGTAATGTTCCAGGCAGTTAGCTGCAGCGTTTTAGGTTTGGATGCAGAATGTTGTAGTTGTTCTGTGTCAGCAGTAATGGGATCAGGGCAGTTTCCATATTTTTCCCGGGACATGCTCCTCAGCAGAGGTACCAATGTTGTCTTGGCCAGTCTGGGGCTATCAGAATGATCCTCGGACGTTCCTCTTTGATCTTGAGAAGCACCTTGTGCATCAAAGGAAGTGGTGGGAATGCGATGCTGTCAGGCTTTTCCAACTGAAGGATAGGAGTCCACCTTCCAAGCAAGTGGGTGGTAAGTCCTTGTGCAGAATTTCTTCAACTGGTGATTGTATGGGGATGCAAACAAGTCTATTTGTGGTAATCCCCATTCTCTTGTGATGGCTTTGTAGATGTCCGGTGCAGCATCCATTCGTGGGCATCTGTTGTAGTTCTGCTTAGTATGTCTGCTAGAATGTTTTCCTTCCCTGGTACATAAATTGCCTGCAACTGAAGTTTGTAGCTCAGAGCCACATCCCATAGGTCTAGTGCCAGCCGGCATAGGGGGTATGAGTGTGCCTCCCTGTTTGTTGATGTACCACATAACTGTGGTGTTGTCTGTCCTTATCAACAGCTGGCCTTCGTGGAGAAGAGGTCTGAATGCCTGGATTGCCAATTTTACTGCCATCATTTCTTTTAGATTTATGTGCAGATGTAGCTGGTCTTGAGTCCATAGGCCTTGAATGCACTTGTCCATCATGTGTGCCCCCCAACCGAGGTCTGAGGCATCTGTCGTGATAGTTTGTCTTGGTTGACTTTTGCAGAAGGGCAGTCCTGTGTTTGCTTGACAGGCCTGAGCCCACCATAAGAACTCTTGCTTCAGGCATGGGATCATTGGAATTTTGGTTTCCAGGCTGTGCTTGTGCTGAGACCACAAATTCTTTAGGTACCACTGTAGCTTTCTCATATGAAGTCTGGCATGAGGGACCAGAATTACGCAGGATGCCATGAAGCCTAGAGCTTGTAACACTTTCCTTGCAGTTAGATGGCTCTGTTTTGTTAATGCCAAGAAATAGAGAGGAAGTTGCTCTTTCTTTTCTGCAGTTAGAAATGCCATTTGTTTTGATGTGTCCAGTTCTGCACCCAGAAAGGTTATTATTTGGGATGGAATCAGCCTTGACTTTTTTGTATTGACTGTGTATCCCAGGGCTTGTAGCAGGTAGATGACTCTTTGTAAGTCTTCTGTTAATTTGCTTTTGTTGTCCGCTTGTATCAGGCAGTCGTCCAGGTAGGGATAGATTTGAATTCCCTGAAGTCTGCAATGAGCGATTACTGATGCCAGGCATTTCGTGAACACTCTGGGCGCAGTAGATAAGCCAAAGGGCAATGCTGAGAATTGATAATGCTCTGATCCTGCAAGAAATCTGAGGTATCTTCTGCAAATTGGTCTTATGGGGACGTGCAGGTATGCCTCCTTGAGATCTAGAGTTACCAGCCAAGACTCCTTGCCCAGCATGGGAAGAAGCTGCTGTAGGGTCAGCATTTTGAATTTTGGAACAATGAGGAATATGTTCAGAGCGTACAGATCTAGAATAGGCCTCCATTTGTTTTGTTTTCTTGGTACCAGGAAGAGCCTGGAGTAAAATCCCTTCCCTTGCTCCATCAATGGTACCTTTTCCACAGCACGCATTCTTAGTAATTGAGATAATTGTTTTAGAGCTTCTGCCTTTTGAGAAGGTGGTAGGTTTGGCATTCCTTTCTTTCCTGGTAATGTATGGAAATGGAACCTGTAACCTTTGTCTATAGTCTGCAAAATCCATTTTTCTCTTGTAATGCAGTGCCAGTTTCTTGAAAATAATGTTAGCTTTCCGCCTAAGGGTGCTTCTAGTTGTTCCCTGGAAGGCGGTGTCACCGCCAAGTCACTGTGATTGAGCTGTTGTAGTGGTGGTGGCTGTTTCCGTGCCTCGTTGGTTGTTACCCTGCCACTGGCGACCCCTGTAGGCACCCCTGGATTGGTTTCTGCCTCTAGAGCGCCTATTCCTGCCTCTTTGTGCCTTAGAGGAGTCTGGAAAGGACCAATTCTTGGAGGCCAATTCCTGCTAAACCTTGGAGGTTGAACTTGTAAGAAATCTTTTACTGTTTGCACAGATTTTGCTTTCTCTTCCATCTTTTTCAGTACCTGCTGTGCTGGGGCACCAAATAAATTGACCTTGTCCATAGGTGCATCCAAAAGCTTAGATTTGACATGGTCTGGTAATGCCTGCTCTTTCAACCATGCATGCCTCCTGATAACTGTGCCAGTCATGGCTGATCTAAAGGAAGCCTCCAGTGCATCATAGCCACATTTTAAAGAATGGTTACTAACCTGCTGTATGTTATGTAACATTTCTTGAACATACTTTTTATCTAAAGATTCTTCAGAGGACAGTTTTTAGTCAACTGGTCAAGCATAAACTCTTGATATTGAATCATATGAAATTGGCAGTTCAAAGCTCTAGCTGACAAAGTAGCAGAGGTGTAAACTTTTTACCCCATCTCTCTAAGTACCTGGATTCCCTTTCAGAGGGAGGGTTTTAGAAGTAGTAGCTGCTACAGCTTTAGGGCCCTGGGAGATAGTCTCTGGATCTGCAAAAGGGGCCTTATATAATGGTGATGAGTGCCCGGGACCCTGTAGTACCTATCAGGTTTAGCAGGAGCCGGAGGTAAAGTATCAGGAGTAGTACAAGCATCATTAAATGCATCATCAACAACAGATAGAACTGGAGGAATAGCTAAGGGCCTATGCTGTGGTAAGTGTAGAAAGGTCCTAAGCCTTTTTCTAGAGTCTGAGAAATCTTGGCCCTGCCACTGAAATTGTTCCCTCATAGCATGCAAGGTTTCCCCAAAGGAAAATTCCTCAGGAGGAGAGGCTGAAGGGATGGACTCCTCAGCATCAGAGTCTTCGTAAGGAGAATAAGAAGCCTCAGGAGGGTCTGTATGATCTGAATCATCAGAAGAATCATCTGTGGCTACTGGTTCAGGGGGCTCTGCTCTAGGCCTCTTTTCTGGAGGAGGGAGAGAGGCCCTGTCTGGATGAGGCTGGGATCCACGAATTAAAGTGATGAGATCCTGTGCCAAAGAAAGCATATGGGAACTGGTGCTGGGCCTGTGAGAGGGGGGCTTGGCAGGCACAGGTTTGGAAGTTTTGGCTGCTTTAGCCCTGGCAAAGGCCTTAATAGACATAGCTGGAGGAGGCCTAGCAGCTCCACGTGCAGGGGTAGAAATATCAAGTGGAATGGTGTCTGATAAATCCTGTGAAATCGCAACAGAAGGCTGGATTTCAGAAGCCGTTTCTACCAGTACAGAAGAGGCCTCGGTAGAAGGCAAGTTTTCTGCTGAAGAAAGAACCGCTTGCTCGGCTTCGGCCGAAACCGAGACACTCATGGATTGCTTAACCGCGGTTTCAGCCGAAACCGCAGACCGTGAGTGTCGGTCCTTTTCTTTGCGTTTCTTGGTTATTTGCGTAGTAGGAGGGTCCGACGGCATAATGTAGGCAAAATCGGAGCCGAAAATCTGTTCAGCAAAGTCCGAGCGACGTCTAAGCGTCCGTCGGTTAAAAGAAGCACAGGCTAGACAAGCTGCTACGTCGTGGTCTGGGCCTAAGCAATGTATGCAATAGGAGTGGAAATCTTTATGAGGTATTTGTTTCCCACAAGATAAACAATTATTAACTTTTTCTGACACCGGCTGAGGCAAGAAAGAGTCCCCAACGGGGTACTTAGCTTTATAGAAGTCTTCGAAGTAGTATTCGGAAGTAGTAATCTCTGGATCTGACCGACCGGCACTTGCGAACAGCTTCTGCTTCGGGCGCCACGCGCAAGAAAGACTGGGAAGATGGCGCCGGCTGATGCCTTTATACCCGAAAAACTGCGCAATGGCGCCGGGTGAAGTGCGACACCAGCCGAAGCCAGACCCAGACTTTGGAATCCGGCCGACCGAAGGGCTGCCTGACGACAGGACAACCCATTTGTAAGGACTGCAGATGCATCCTTGAAGGACATGGGGGAGATGGAATGGCTTTAAGTAAACTCTGATACCACTTTAGGTATAAAAGAAGGATTCATTCTCAAAGAAACCCTGCCTCTGTGGAAAATGAGATAAGCTCGACTCACCATAAGAGCTTACAACTCAGGTACCCTTCTTGCAGAGGTCAGAGCAATCAGTAAAACTGTTGTCCATGTTAACAATCTCAAGTCAGCCAGGTTAGCTGGTTCATCTGGAGCAAGTGTTAGCCTCTCTAACACAAAATTAAGATCCCAAGCAGGGGGTCACCAGTTTTCTAGGAGTTTTCTCATGCAAAACTCCTTTCAAAAACATTTTAACATAAGAATGAATCAAAAGAGGAAGATATATGAGCAGACATGCTGAAATGAATGATAACTGAACCCTGATGGAGGAGAAGGAAAGGCCATATGATGCTAGCTCACACAAATACTATAAAACCAGAGAACAAGTTCATAGGTTCATAGGTAGGTACTAGGCTATTGGCCTTAGGGCCTATATAAGCCTAGCCAAAGGTACCCTGGCTTTTGCCACCCAAGAAAATTATTTTCCTGTGCCACTGTCGAGCAGAGCCACAGAAGTGATCCCCGAGGTGAATTTCCTATCTCCCATCCAATCATCAAGATTTTTCTTGAACAGTGCTAATGAGGAGCTTTGTTTGATATAGATAGGTAGTTTGTTCCAGAGTATGGGAAGTCTCTGGGACAGGAATCTATCCCTCCAGCATGTTCTGTTTATTATGGTGACGAGGTTTAGGTCCTAAGAGCATGTAGGTCATAGGGATTGGGATTTCTTTAAGTGGAGCATGTCTAAAAGTTCTGGGTTTGACATAGCTGTGTGTGTTAGGCAGAGATCGCCTCTGAGTAGGCGATATGCAACAGAGTAAAGCTGCAGTTTTTTGAGACGGTCTGCATAGGGCATCTCTTTGAGGCCGGTAATCCTCTTTGTGAGGTATTTCTGTGGCCTTTCCAGTTGTTGTAGATGTCTTGTGAGGTACATACCAAAAGGGGCATTGTACTCTATAATGGGTCTAATGAGTGACAGAGGGGAACAATGACCTCTTTTTTCCTGGATGAGAAACCTTTTGTGATGAGATGTGCCACACAGAAGGATTTCCTGACTACTGTGCGATGTGATTATCAAAGGAGAGACTACTGTCCACTTGTGTCCCAAGGTCTCTTATCACACTTTGTGTTAAGCAGACTACCACCTATGTGGTAGTTCATGGGTACTGAGTTTTTACCAAAAGGAATGACAATGCACTTTTTGGCATTGAGCTTGAGGCCATGGCTTTGACAGCAGGCATCTGTCTCAGCAAGGCCCTTTGTAGGATGTCCACATCTTTTGGAGTTTTGATTATGGCTCCTAGTTTGCAGTCATCTGCAAACTTCATTAGCCAAAGACCTTCTGTGTTGGCCTGTACTTCAGAGAAGTAGATACCAAACAGGAGAGGACCCAGGACTGAACCCTGTGGTACTCCACTTGTCACTGGTCTGAAGCTGGATTTGGAGTCTGCTACTTTCACAGTGTGGGTTCTGTCAGTGAGTCAGTTGGCAACCCATCTTGTGACTTAGGGATTTATACCTAGTTTAGTGAGTTTATCTATAATTCCAGAGTGGGGGATGGTGTCAAAAGCCTTGGCGAGATCTAGATAGGCTGTGTGAACCACCTTACCCTCATCTACGGCTTTGGTGACTGCTTCAAAGAAGTCTATCAGGTTTAGGAGACATGATCTGCCTTTTACAAACCTGAACTGGGTGGGGTCCTGAGTTTGGAGATTACCAATGTCATTGTTTATAAGTTCCATGATGGTATGCTCCATAGCCTTGCAGATCAGGCTCATTAGGCTAATGGGATGGTAGTTTCTGGGGTCTGTGGTGGCTCCCCCTTTGTGGAGAGGGATAACTGTCACTGTGCTCCATTCAGTGGGCACATAGCCTGAGGTGAGGCTATGATTGAACATGGTACTTAGGTGGGGTGCCAGTTCGTTCTGTAGTTCATGTAGAACACAGCCTGGGATGTCGTCAAGTCCCATGGATGCTGTGTTCTTGGCTTTGGATAGTGTGTTTTTTACCTGTGCAGCCGTGATTACAGGAACTCTGCATTCTTCTGGTATAGAGATGGGCCCTTTAGGGGATGACAGAGGGGTAAAGTTAGCACTGAACCTATCTGCCAGGATGTTGGCAATATCCGTTGGTTCTGTATATTTAGTGCCATTGTGCTGTAACTCAGAGCAGATCTGAGTGTTGCCATTGAGATTCTGGACATAGCTATAGAATGCTTTGAGGTTGTCTTTAGAGTCAGTGGCGATTTTGTTTTCATAACTAGCTTTGGAGGATTTTATGAGGGATCTCAGCTACTTACTGAAGCTGACCAGGGAGTTTCTCCAATCATGGGATTTTACTATTTTTTGCAACAGTTTCTTTCTTCTGTTGTAGAGTTTGTTTATGGCAGGGGACCACCAGATTGGCTTCCTTTTTTTGGAGGATAGCATCTTGGTTCTGTTAGGGATTGCACGATCCATGCACTCATGTAAGTGTTTGTAAAGTACATTTGTGTAGGATTCAGCAGTCATACCTCTATTGTCCGTCAGCATGCATGTCGTGAAGTTTGCCACTTCTGTCTTAAGAAGCATGAAGTTGGCTTTGGAGAAATTTTTTACTGTGGTTTCCCTAATGGGGGGTGGGGGAGGGATGTGGATGTCTAGGGTGATTAGCTTATGGTCGGATCTGACCAACGAGGAATTGACCTCTGGTGTGGAGCACCGGTTGCCCATGTTGGTAATAACCAGGTCTAGGATATTGCTGCCCCTGGTGGGGGTGTGGATAAGTTGATCCATGGCATTGGAATTTATGAATTCCAGAAAACGTTGTGCACAAGAGTTGGTACATGAGTAGTTTTCCCAGTTAATGGTAGGGTAGTTGAAATCGCCCATTATTAGGGTGTTAGGTTGTACCCCAATATTTTCCAGTGTATTAAGAAATGAGGAGTGGGAATCCTGGGGCATGGTGGGGGATCTGTAGAAAGCTATAATTTGGATTGCGATCTTGCCCAGAGTTAGTTGCACTTGGATAATCTCAGATGCATTATGCTGAGCAACTAACTTGGAGGTGTGGATATCCTTAATGAATATGGACACGCCTCCGCCTTTAGTGTTTCGGTCCAGGTTAGGTGGCCGAAAGGTGTGGTATAAATTATAGCCTGGTACTGAAGGGGTACTCTCTGGAGCCTTGAACCAGGTCTCTGTCACTGCACAGATGTCGATGTTCTCCATTTTAAGTGGCCTGAATGGGCCCTGAATGGGTGCTGGTTATGTTGTTGTCACCAACTAGAGAACTTTTTCCATTTGCTAATATATGATTTTTTTAGTAGCTGGCTTTTGTGTCTCCATTAGTACCTGCTGCACATCCACCATAAACAGGTGCCTAAAGGGAATTAAGAGCCTATTATCCAGGCAGTCAATTGAGGTTGATTGGGGTTAGAGTAGATCAAACACGTCTGATCTTGTGTTAGTAGATCCAGTCTGTGAGGAAGCTTGTGGTAATTGCCCCTGGCTATTTCTAAAAGAAGGAAGAAATACTGTTGCCTGGCCAGAAGGGAGTCACTAGAATAATCTTGGGAGACCCCATATGAATTTTCAGAAGTACCCTAGATATCGGCGGAAAGGGTGGAAAGCATACAGGAACATTCCTGTCCAAAGAAAAGAAAAAGCGTCTGTCCTCCAGACCTTCTTGCATGGAGTCCTGGAGCAGAATATTGTCAGCTGATTGCTCAGAAAGGAGGCAAGAAAGTCTATTTGAGGAATTCCCCAGAAAATGATCAAATCTTGGAAGACCCCCAATCTAGTTTCCATTCGTGAGGATCTGCCCTTGTCATGCTTAGATTTGTCTGGCACACAATTTTGCTCTAAAGGAATGTAGGATGCCTATATACTGAAGCTGTGCTGTGAAGCTGTATCACAAGCTAATGTGGCCAGTCTGCAAAGGGGTACTTAAAGAGACCTTGGTGACCAAAGATGATTCAGAGTGGAGTGCCTTAATTAGGGCCAGCATCTCTTTCATATTTATGGGCTTGCATTTCTCCTTGGTATCCCACATGCCTTGCACTTGTATCTCTTCTGAAACTGCTCCCCAAACAAAGTCAGGCATTTGTGGTGACTGACTGTTTTTAAACAGGGAGGGAGAAGGAGACCTGAATTTCAGGATATTTGCTGTCTACCAAGTGATTTTCCTTCTGACAAACCCTAGCAATGGGATTTGAAAAGACAAAGGATGTTGGTGCTGGGACCAAACAGACTTCAGATACTGTTGTATCTTTCTCATATGGAATCTTGCCAGAGGTATCATGAGGATCATAGATGCCATGACACCAAAAATCCTGATGTATTCTCACACAGTGACTGAAATCTGAGTGGAAAACCTTACAGACAGATCTGGAGAGAGATCTATTTTGTCCTGTAGAAGAAAAGATCTTTGAACTGAGGTGTGTAGCTGACATCACACAAACACAGACTTGTGTGAAGGAGCCAAAAAAGACTTTTGAATGCTTATTTATTTATGTATTTATTGCCTTTTCTTTACTGGGATGGTCTGAATGGCCCATTTTCAGTGGAAGCCTGAGGAGGAAAGTTCCATTAAAGTTACAAATATTACAAAAAATTCACAGTAAAAAAAGAAAGAAAGAATATTCTCTTAGACTCTCAGCTTGTGTTAGGTTGTTTCCTGACACTTTGAAAAAGACTCCACAAAGATATGCAAGTCATCTAAATATGGACACATGTGGATACCCTGTAGCTTGCAATGGGCTATACCTAGAGCTAGACACTTTGTGAACTCTCTTGGCGCAATGATGAGATTAAAGGGTAAGGCAGATAACTGATAATGTGATCCAGACACACAGAACCTTAAGACATGTCTGAATTCTGGGTGTACAGGAATGTGATGCTAAGCGTCTTTTAAATCTACAGTTACTAGGAAACTTGAGGAAGAAGAGGTAACAGGTTGTGAAGTTGCATAATTTTTAACTGGTCTCCAAGAATTTTCTTTCATTCCATGGTACTAAAGACATCCTTGCATAAAAGCCTTCTCCCACCTGGGAAGGGGGAACTGATTCTATCACTCCCTGGGTCAGCACATGATGAAGAACAGGTAGAAATAGAAGAGTCTGGTCTGGCAGATGAGGGATTACTCCCTGGAAAGGAGGAATTTCCTCCCACTGCTATATGTAACCTTGATGAATGATGTTCAAAAACCCATCTGTCTGAAACTATCTGTTGTCAAAGAGAAAAGTGGAGATATGGACTTTCTGGAAGGGGAAAAAGGCCTGCCAGGGTGGGGGTGGGGGGACAAGGTTCATTAAATACTGTTATTCTGACTAGTTGGACTTTCCTTGGCTTTGGGGGAATCCCTAAATTCCTTTTGGAATGCTTTTGCCATTTCTTTTTAAATGTCTGTTTACCTTCATTTTATTGACACTTTTTATTTATTTATTTTGCCAAAATTGGATGAGGGGGTACAGAATCCCATAGAAAATTTGGAAAAGGAGAGCTGAGAAATCTTTGAGATTCCCTGTATCAACTTATTCCTCCCATCACACTTTTTGATTACCTCTGCAGCATAGGGGACAACAACAAAATCTCTATCCAAAGGAGAGTTTAAAATCTCATTTTTAACATCATCTGGGAGGTTCTGAGAATGCAGCCAAGCAACCCTCCTCAAAACAGTACCAGTGGCCAAAGCCCTTGAAGATGTATCAAGTGAATTATATACACACTCTGTAAACGATGACTAGTGACTTGTACAAAAGAAGAAACAAAATTATTTACAGCAGATTTGTTTTCCTCACAAGCAGAAATTGCTGACAAAACATTCCTCATACTTTCACAATTAATCAGAATAAACCTTAACACATGAGCCTGACAATTCAAAATTCTGAAAACCAAAGTTGCAGAAACATACACTTTTTCACATACTTATCAATAATCTTCCCATCCTTATCAGAAAGGGAAGCATTAGAATTGACTAACTATTTAACAGAAGTAGTAGTAAGCTACAACTGCTGGTTCAGATTTGAGAAGAGTATATAAAAATGTAAAAGATTGATGGACTTTATATATCCTTTCTGCCTTTTTGGTGCAGCTGGCTGACTATCAGGAGCATTGCAGGCAGTAACACATGCATCCTACAAAGCTGAAAGAACTGGAGGAATGGGTGAAGGTTCTGGAAATTCCTATGAAAACAGTTCACAGTATTTTGAGGGACTGAGAAACCTCAGTGTTCCCCCACTGAAAACACTGGACCATTCCAGAAACAGTCTCACAGGAAGATAAAGCCTCACAGGGAGAATCAGAAACTGAGCTTTCCTTTGAGTATGAATCAAAAATCTGAGAAGAAAAAACTGTATTTGTCCTTTCATCTTTCTGCATAGATTCAGAATGTTGAATCTCTTCATGAAAAGAGGTATCCCTGTCTCTTTTTTTTTTGGCCAGGAATCATTTTATAAGAAGGGTCAATAGCCTGAATTACACCCTGAGCCACATCTAGTAAATCAATCCTGTCCAAGGAAATTTGAGGACTAGTAGATACATGTTTCATTTTGTGCTTCTTTTTGACACGAAAAATGGGGCCAATGGCGTTATTAATAGCAGCAGTAGCCTCCCCAGAGCTGGGCACAACATTCTGACCAAACAGGGCTCTCCCTTGCCCACTGAAAGGATCCCAACAGCCACAAAGGATGCAAAAAACCCCAGTCCATGGTGGCTGTAAGTGCTACCTACGCAAGAGGGATCTGGGGGTAAAAGATGAATGGTTTGAGGTAGAACTAATGGCCACAGCAGTCACCCACCTATGATTGAGGCAAATTGCTAGCCTGAAGGGGTGGCAAAGGCTGTTTGCTTAATATTTTTCTTTTTGTGTCTGTTAGAAGGACTGATTATAGGATGGACAGTTTTATATATTGTCAAGCCAAAAATATTGCCTCTTTTCCCCAATGGAAAATAAGCAGCAAAAGCTGGTAAAAAATGTTAAATCTTTAAAAGTCACCTTTTTACAGAAAAACACAGTAAAAAGCACTTAAAATACTTTGCCAGCCCCCAAAAGTAAAATAAACATAATTTCACCAAATAAAAATATTTTTAAATACTTTAAACAACTTTTAAACTGACAGGAAAAAAAACAGAGCTCCTGATTAAAAGTATGGTACAATATCATGTCAGTCCAAATTACTAACTATAAAATAACTTTTCTGAATAGGAAAGTCTTATCAATCAAACATTTTTTTTTAAATAGAAAGGTTTTTTTTCCCAAAAGTGAAATTATCTGTTCAGCAGAGGAACAGTAGAAGCCAATCATCGATTCCTGTAAGCCTCAAAGGAGTGTACTCTTGGGAGGCATGGAAGAGCTGAAAGGATTTGTCTTTTTGTGTTTTTTTTTTTTGCAGATATAACCCATACAGCTTAAGCTGCTGCAGCAGTGATCAATATGAAGAACATCAAAGTGTTCTATATTTTTTTATTTTTTTTTTAGTTTATTTTACATTTGTTTACTGGGATAGTCTGACTGAACACACGTCCATTTTCAGCGGAGGCCCGGGAAGAAAAGCTCCAACAGATATAATACACGAGAAAAGAATTAACACCATAAGCAAAAGTTCAAAAATACAGAAGGTAACAATAATAAAAACAGAGACAATATTTTCAAATAATTTTGAAACACATTCATATTATAAAAATGGGCATGATATTGTAGCAGAGCTCTATAGGATGTGGTACTTGATTCTGACAACTGATGGAGTTTGTTGAGTATATGATTAATAGGGTCTAATTCTGTACATAAGATATGTGCAGTAGTGTGATCATATTTACTGTCTTGCCAAGGAAACTAGAATCCCATAACAGTTTCCCCATTATAATGGATTATGTTTTAACCTGTGGAGCAACATGATCATATTTACTGTCTATAAATCTAAGGTGTCTTGCTATTTTGGCAAACAAGCTTTGTAACAATTTTAAAATACCCATACCTATACAGCACACACATCTCAACCTCTTATCCCAAGAATTATTGACAAAGCCAAACATAATGGTGTGACAAAGTCCCAAAATGAGGGACATATTTAAATGTAGCACTTATAAACTTAGAGAGTCAATGCAATAACAGATTTTGCATCGATACATTTTCTGAATGATATAAAATCTGAAGCTCAAATGTCTGTCATTATTTAATTACTGCAGTATGCAATAATTTGCCAGAACACCACAAATTTTATGTGGAACATCTCAAAAATATGAAGCAAAAATCTGGATGTTATGGTAAATTCCATTTAGGAGGTATGCCGCAGATATGCAAGATACTCTTTCAAATGTAGGGAGCACTGCACCATATATTACAGAGGCTATGATATGAGAAACCTAATGAAAATAAAAATTCTAATTCTTGGGCTGTGATGATATTCCTGCCAGCTTCCAAAACAGTCAAATACTATCATCTTGTTACACTGTTATTAATACTTTTTAAAAAGTGTTTGATAGCAGGACACATACCGCAACACTTTTACCAATTAATAGAGATCCCAATACACAAAGTGTAAGGGTGTGTGTGTGTGTGTGTGTGTGTGTGTGTGTGTGTGTGTGTGTGTGTGTGTGTGTGTGTGTGTGTGTGTGTGTGTGTGTGTCTGTGTGTGTGTGTTTGTGTGTGTGTGTGTCTGTGTGTATGTGCCCTGGGGGAATGTGTGGAGGGGGATCACTTCAGGTATACATTTATAAGCCTTACATACATACTCTGCAAAGCTGCAGAACTGAAAAGAGAAAATTTTAAGGGACACCAGGGATGTACTTTCTGTGACTTCTCCAGTATTCATTTGTTAAAGGTTGATTACTTTTTTCTAAATCTTGTCTCATACATTATAGGTTTTACAGTATATACAGCTTAAATAGACTTGGCTAATGCTTTTAGCTCAGTAGCAGATATATCACACAATAACATTATTGTTAAGCTATTTATACAAATGCTATTAATGTAATTGGGAACGTTATTCTGTGGGTTAAACAGCAGTTAAATACCAGACAAAATACATCAAGGCTGGAGGGCTCCTTTCAGGTCCAGCTTACATAGGCAGTAATGTTCCACAGGGCTGTCTATTGAGGGCCCCTAACATTTGGGATTATTTTCCCACTTTCAGGCTAGGGAGAAAAGTAACTCTGATTTACTAAACATGCAAATGACTGCAAATCTGGCAGTGCATAAGATATGCTGTGAGGCTACTTACTGTACAAATGATAATACAATAAATTTATGTTATGGTGACAGCAGCTCCTCTTAATATTAAGAAAGGCAATACATTCAGACATGGGAAGAAAACATATGAATGTGAGTAGAAAATAATGCGATGGTTTTTGAAAAGTGGTTGTAGTATTACAGACCTCAGGATATCAGTGGGTAACAAACTTAACTTTGACCAAAATCTGTCCATTATAGTCTAAAAGGCTCATGGAGATGCCTATATAACAGTCAAAGCTATGGTAAGCCACAGAACTGAAGCATCAGTGAAGTCATCAGTCACCAGTGCTAATCTTAACTTTTCCCTGTCATAGAATATAATGTCATTTTTTTGCAGCTTTCAAAATTAACTTTTCTACATCAAAGATTATAATGTTGCTTTTTGCAGCTTTCAAAATTAAAAAATATACCTAAACTCAAAAAAGTGAAAGATTTTTAACAAAATAATAATAATCCATGCATTAAAAAGCAAGACTTATCTGGGAACACTTGAAGAACTACCGGGGCCATACTGACTCATATGAGAATGTCTTGGTTTTGTTGTCAGAATGATGACAGGCCTCATTTTGCCTGAAAGTCTGTGTACACTAGGTCTGGTATTCCCATGTATAGAATGAAGACAACCATATTCCCCAAAAGGATAGACAGAATATATGAGGGTTATCTCATCTTAGGAAAGTACTTTCCCAAAAAGTTAAAGAAAGCCGTTTGCTAACAAACTTTGTAATAAACTACATATTCCTATGAGTAAAATGAAATGCATGACTTACATATAGTCAAGCATCTTGGAGTTCATGAGACCACAATCTCGACATTAGTGAATTACTGACTGATTAGTCATCATTCTCCCAAAATGAAGAGGGTGATGAAGCTAGATAACAGAAATAGTAAAACTTCTAGGGTAATATAAAATATTATGATGGTTCATTGCTGATAAACAATTTATGTTAATGGTAGTCAGTTCACTGCAGTAATGAACCAACAACCGATTTCTAAGTCCATTCAAAATAAAATATAACTACAGGCTGGTCCGGAGTCTAAAACGAACACTTTAATCTTAAACAATAGACAGCACAATGGTAACCTGTAAGAAAACAGTGGCAAATAATAGATTTTCAATTTCAATTCACCCCTAACAATCACCACTGCATTGTTCATACAATACAATCAGAAAATGTAAAATATAAAATATAAAATGTAAAATATAAAATACAGAAATGCCAAGGCACTCTAGTAATATCACTATTATATTATACATATTAAATGTCTAAAACTTGTTAGTAATAAACAACATATTTTAAAACAACCACACATAATAATCCAATTTAATAATCTAATTTACTATAACATTACATAAAATCTCACCCCTTTGAATTACCATCAATATTCCTTTCTTTTTTGTTTTAAAATTGGAACAATAAAAATATATTCATTGATGCCAGGAAATATTTTGTCATTAATTCTTAACTGCCACGTTTCTTTGAATTCAATGTCCAGTTTTGGACATTGTATGAACAATGCAGTGGTGATTGTTAGGGGTGAATTTAAATTAAGGGTTTAACAGGAATTGCATTTTGAAGGTTGGCTATAAATTGTGAATGAATATGTGTTACCATGGCTCTGATGATGCCTTTGAATTGGTGAAAGCGCTCAGTCGTGTAACTTACGATTTGCCACTGTTTTTTACAGGTTACCATTGTGGACTATGATGTTTGCAGATGACATTGTGATCTGTAGTGAGAGTAGGGAACAGGTGGAGGAGACCCTGGAGAGGTGGATATATGCTCTAGAGAGAAGAGGAATGAAGGTCAGCAGGACTAAGACAGAATACATGTGTGTGAATGAGAGGGAGGATAGAAGAATTGTGAGTATGCAGGGAGTAGAGGTGGCGAAGGTGGATGAGTTTAAATACTTGGGATCAACAGTTCAGAGTAATGGCGAGTGTGGAAGAGAGGTGAAGAAGAAGTACAGGCAGGATGGAGTGGGTGGTGAAGAGTGTCAGGAGTGATTTGTGACAGACGAGTACCAGTAAGAGTGAAAGGGAAGGTCTACAAGAGGGTAGTGAGACCAGCTATGTTATATGGGTTGGAGACAGTGGCACTGACAAAAAGGCAGGAGTCAAAGCTTGACGTGGCAGAGGTGAAGATGTTAAGATTTGCACTGGGTGTGACAGGATTAGGAATAAGTATATTAGAGGGTCAGCTCAGGTTGGAAGGTTTGGAGACAAAGCCAGAGAGGCAAGATTACGTTGGTTTGGACATGTGCTGAGGAGGGATGCAGAGTATATTGGGGAAAAGATGCTAAGGATGAAACTGCCAGGTAACAGGAAAAGAGGAAGGCCTAAGATAAGGTTTATGGATGTGGTGAGAGAGGACATGCAGGTGGTTGGTGTGACAGACCAAGATGCAGAGGACAGGAAGAAATGGAAACAGTTGATCTGCTGTGATGACCCCTGACGGGAGCAGCCAAAAGAAGAAGAGTGTGCTGTCAATTGTTTAAGATTAAAGTGTTCATTTTAGACTCCAGTCTAGCCTGTGGTTATATTTTCCTTTGAGTTCACTGCAGTAGTTGCTTCCCTCAGACACAGATTTGCCTGTGTTAGTTTAATAATACACAGCACCCTCAATATTTGTTCTTTAATGTCTAAAACTAATGTTTGCTGTTCAGTGCTCAACCTTTGCACCAATGAGCATCGTAACATTCTACAGCATCGTAACATTCTGCAGCATCGTAACATTCTACAGGGTTATCTGTGCTATGCTTCATTACTTGAATGGTTTGCTTCCTCAAAATGAGCATGGTCAACTTTCATGATGTTGTTCATTGCAAGGGGGTGAGCCTCAAGCTGCAGGAATCCATTTTAAAAATTACAGGGTCAATTTTGAAGTTACACGGTATAATTAAAGTACTCAACCTGGACCCTTTGTACCCACAAAATGAGTCAGAGGCAAATCAAGTAAACAGGCAGAAAGGCAGAATTGCATTTATAGAAAAAAAAGAAAAAGAAAACATAATCAAAATAATTAAGATAAACTTAGCAAGAGTCTTTTGTGCTCAAGAAACTACATGTATAAAGAAAAGATAAGGCTGATAGAACTGTACAACATAAGTTACCAGCAAAACTAGAAACATTTATTCCTGGCACATATACCTTTTTAGAATGGGTACCTTTTCTAACGCTTTATGTTAAAAATGATTCAAGATGATTATAAGTAACGGGAATGTATTAGTGGACTTCAGAAGACAGAAGAAGGCAGAAGAATAACAAAATGATACATTTATTTTCTGAAGAGGTGATAGGAATTTGGAACGGGTTACTTAATGTGATAAAATGGATTTTCTTAGGGAATTTAATATAGGTCTATGCAAATCGAAAAACGAAAATGTATGGGGGGCAGAAAATCTGAAGATGTGTAACCAGGTTTACTATGATAATCTATGTTATTCTATATCTCTAGATGCATAAATAATCACCCGGATTCTGTATGCCTTGCACGGCGTGCAGGATCAGTGCAGAGGATCTAGCAGGCAATTATGTCTGCCTTGCGATCCAGGAACAGCCTGCAGGGAAGTGCACAAGCTCTCCTGCACTAGTCCTGCATGGACTAAGCCCCTATATGCAAATCACCCCATTTGCAGGAGAAATCCATGCAAACGAGGTGAATTTGCGATCCAGAAGTCTTGCAACCGGCTGTGAAGGACTAGTGCAATCTGCAGAAATGTACATTTCTGCAAAATCAAAAATGGCGCTGTGACAGCTCCAAATAAAGGCTGCTTATCAGTCAGGAAACATGCCAATGGCCAAGTATAAGGCCATTGGCATTGCAAACAACATAAAAAAATAAAAAAATCAACTTTCTTTTTTTTTTAGCCGCTCTCGGCTGTTTAAGCATAGGGCAGCAGTGTGCAAACGGGATCTGGGGAAAATAACAAAATAAACCTAAAATAAGCATTCTAACTAAAATCACTATTCTGCCATGCAAGTCAATGGCAGGCAGAAGACAACATGGCCAGTGAGTAGTGGTTGCTATGGGGGGAGGCTCAGTGTGAGACATGTAACTATGCATTAGCAGGCAATCTTATACAAATGAGGGGAATAGGTTCATAGGTTCATAGGTTCATACTAGGCTATCTGCCCTGGGGCAATTATAAGCCTAGCCCGATTCTGTATGGCTTACGCCACCCCTTGATTTGAGTATACTGTGCCCTTTTTATGGTTTAGTTTACTGTGCCTCTGTCTAATAGTGACACGGGAGTAATCCCTGGGACAAACCTACGATTCCCCATCCACTTATCGAGATTCTTCTTGAAGAGATTCAGTGAGGTGCTCTGCCTCACATGAACTGGAATTCTATTCCAGAGCGAAGGGAGCCTCTAGGTTATGAACCTGTCCCTCCAGCAAGTTCTATGTTAGTGAATCACAGTTTTCCCCAGCATGCTAGTCAGGTCCCAACAATGTAAGAGTAGGAATAGCTTGGTGCAAGACTAAGAGTAAAGTGACATCAAGGCAGGGGGGTGTCAGGCATACTGTAAGTTGATTGGAGCCCTGTGGCTCGAGTTTGCTCCTAGCTTAGCACAGCTAAGCTAGGGGGTGTATCTGAATCTGCATAGCACTTTTTACATTGCCTAAGCGGGTGAGTGCACCGTGCACTGGGTTTTAAAGGACGAAAAAAAAAAGTTAAACCAGGAAATAGCAGCACTGTGCACATTTGAGCACTCTGTTTGTGCGGCACACCCCTGGGCTTAAACAGGAAGGCAATGGGAAGGGAAAACAGCAGCAGGAAGGCAATCAAGGAGAACTAGCATAGCTGTCAGGTGAAATGCATCAGAATCAGCCAATTACACAGGCAGCAGCCTAGCACACTACTATAAACTATGCAAACACCTTCCCCTCTGGTTTTTCCCATACTCTACACCACTGGTTTATACAAGCGGGGGACTTTTAACAAACAAACCTACAAAATGAGAGGGGCTGCAGCAGGCAACATAAAACAACATGTGCAAGAGGCTGAGAGTGGTGAGGATGTGAATGCTGCTGATTAACCAACAGTGAAGAGACAGAGAAGAGTGTACAGACCCAAGGTAACCTACCAGGGGCTACATGAGCTGGAGATAGTGGAGCGCTATAGGGTGGACAGGGACCTCCTACAGCAAATTGTTAAGCTGTGCAGGCCACGCCTGACACCAAACTGACCGAGGGGAACCTATCCCAGTGGATACCAAGGTATGTGTAGGCCTAGGAATACTAGCCACAGGTTCCTCCCAAAGTTCAACTGGGGATATCATGGGGATCTCACAGGCATCAACATCCAGAGTATTCCACCAGTTCCTGGATGCCGTGTCAGCATATGCTGGTGAGCATGTATATTTCCTCTACAGCCGTGAGGTGTTGGCCAGAAATATGCATCTCTTCCACCAAATAGCAGAATACTCTGAGGTAGTGGGTGCTATCGACTGCACGCACATATGCATCAAAGCACCACCCGGGGATCATGGTAGGGCCTACATCAACTGCAGGGGCATCCCCTCCATTAACTGCCAGGTTGTCAGTGATGCCCAGGCATTATAATGAATGTGTGTACTGGCTGCCCTGGAAGCTATCACGATTCCCACATTTGGCATCTGATGCAGCTGTACCAGAGATTTGCCAATGGGGACATCCCCTACAGTCACCTAGTGGGGGATGCTGGTTACACACTGGAGCCGTGGCTAATGACACCCATCAGAAATGCACACACACCTGAACAAGAACGCCATAATGAGGCACACGCACAGACCAGACTTATAATAGAGTGTGTGTTTGGGATGCTCAAGTCACACTTCCAGTGTCTGGACACATCCGGTGAAGCCTTGCAGTACTCACCAGCTACATGTACCCAAATTGTTATGGTATGTGCCATGCTACAAAATATGATCCTGTGGAAACAGCTGCAGTAGGAACAGCACGGGACAGGGCCACACAGCCACCACCAATGCCAAGGCCTGCACAGGCACAGAGTGACTCAGTGGAGGAACAACCTGAGCCTGCCCCAGTAGGCAAATGGAAGCATGTCCAGTATGCCGAGGCCGTGGCAAAGAGACAATGCTTGCACCTGCACTGACACTGTAGGGACCCAGGGAACGACACCTTTCTCTGACTCACATATACAGTAAAAGGGATGCCAAACACGACACTACCTGTGCTCAACCATGTATAGGGAGTGTACTATGTGCATCCAACATAGGCAGCCCTCCAGCACCATCTTCAATTCTGGCACACCCACAGATAAGTCAATCAACCTACCAATTGCCATATGGAGTAGAATGTGTTGTTACCTGTATCTATGGTATGGATGTGAGCATGCAAGGGAATTGGGTGGCTGAATTTTATGGCAGCAGATAGTAGACACCCATAGTGGCACCATAACATCTGTAACACATACTGGAGTCACCATGGTAGCCAGTACTACACAGGGGGACAAAACCCACTGCAGGAAATGTGCTGGACGACGTGTGTGCCCATATGACTCACACATGCCAGTTCAGGAGGTTCACATAACCAACAACAGTCTCAGCCAGCAGGACAGGTGTAGACAAACACAAACAGATGCTTTGCTATGGTTTCTGAATGATGCCTATGGGTAACCTCCCCCAAGGCCTACATAGACAGACTACAGCAGGTCAGGCAGTGGGATGTTAGTTCTGAAGGGTAGGAAGTCAGACACTAATATGTAGGGCAACCAAAGCTAAGACCTGTAGTACACTGATATGCCTCTAGTCAGTATGATAGGTTAGAATACAGAATGAAATAGAGTACCTGACATACCAGTACAGTCATAGCAAATGTGTGCATGTGCCAGGTGTGCCCCCCCATCCTATGTAAAAACAGTAAGGTGTGCCCCCATCCTATGTAGATATGTAGAAACAGTAAGGTGTGCCCCCCCAATCCTGTGTAGAAATGTAGAAACAGTCAGGTGTATTCCCCCCCAATTCCTGTGTAGAAATGTAGTAACAGTCAGGTGTGCCCCCCAATCCTGTGTAGAAATGTAGTAACAGTCAGGTGTTCCCCCCACTCCTATGTAGACATGTAAAACAGTCAGAAGTGTCCCCCCAATTCTGTGGAGAAATGTAGTAACAGTCAAGTGTACACCCCAATCCTGTGTAGAATGTAAACACAGTCAGGTGTGGCCCCCCCACAACCCTGTTTAGAAATGTAGTAACAGTCAGGTGTGCCCCCCCAATCTTGTGTAGAAATTTACAGTCAGGTGTGCCCCCCCACAATCCTATGTAGAAATGTAGTAACAGTCAGGTGTGCCCCCCCCACGCCTATGTAGACATGTGGAAACAGACCAGTCTGAAACTTCCCCTAATCCAGTGTAGAAATGTAGTGACACTCAGGTGTGCCCCCCCCCAATCCTGTGGAGACATGTAGTAACATGTATGAGTAGGTATAATACGAGTGGAGCACAGATGGCCTGAGGTGGCCAAGGTAGCAGGATAGGTTGTAGCATTTGCACAATATGCAGGTCAGAGTGAGTTAGGATGGTGTTTCATAATGTCTGAGAGTGGTCAGTATGTATGCATGTTGAGGTAAGACCTGGTGGTCATTGCCCACTACTGCTGATAACAGGGACAAGCCCTCACGACTGCAGTGCCAAAGACAATCCCCACCAGTATAACACATGCAAGCAGTAAGCCAATGTAAATGTATGGTGGTAATATGTGTCACCACCTGAAAGACTGACATGGCATGGCTGTTGAGCTACATATACAAGCAGTACACAGGGGAAAGTACCCCAGACAACTGTGAAATGGTGACACCCTTGGATATACATATAGGTATGCATCACAGTAACAGGACCTGTAGTAGGGGATACCGGTGATGTCTGCCTGAACACCTGCAGATCACAAAGGAGGTAGGACTGAGGTATTGGGAATAAGCTGATGTACCTGCAAGTGCCAGCATAACTGTAATGCCCCATGCATATCTGTGTGTCAGATGCAAGTAGTGGTCATAGCACACATGCACCCATCCATGCAAACAGCACCCACAGGCACCTCTCTGGCAATATCCCTACTACAGGGAATGGGTACAGTACAACCCCACCTATATATGGCAATAGTGGAAGACTGCAGCATGCAGTGCAGATGTCCCATGCAGGTGTGTCCCTAGTTGTAGGTAACACCCTGCCAGCATCCACACCACCTGATCAAGACTGATAGAAGATATTGGCATGAACAACTATCACATCTACCCTGTCACCCCAGGGGAATATACTGTATGGTGGTCTCGGACTGTAGGGCTGACAGAATGCTAGGGCCTGCCATATCTGGCCTGCATCAACACCTAATGCCCCACAGATGCCTGCCAAAGGCCCGTGTCTCACATGTACTGCCAATGCATGCTATGTCATGCACACCCAAATAACATAACACACTCCATTTAAGCCATATGCAAGGCCATGTGGAGAAACCACAGTAACATGTCCACCATGTCCCACTGCATGAACTGTGGACCAACACTAACACACACCTGTGATCTGGTGATACCCTTATGGAAAGTATCACAGAATGTATGCATAATGTACTGAAGAGGTTAGAATAACAGAGGGAGGTGTGGGAGCATGGGCAGCATGGAATGTGCAGGGACCGACAGGCTGCAAACACATAAATGGGTGGCTACACACCTGCCCATACAACACAATAGAGTAAATGTCCTGAGCCATGGCCACTGCCTCTGGCTAACATGTGCAAATCTGTACAGCTGTGATGCATTGCCACTGCAAGATAAGGCCATACTGCCATGTTGATGGACAGACAAGTATGGGATCCTCTGCCAGCACTATACCAAGGTGCTGAACAGGATACACAAACACAGCACCAAGTGTCTGCACCTCCCCCTCCAGAATGGCATAAATTACCATGAATACGTAGATGTCTGCCCACAATACCAGACACAGCTGCAGTCACCCTTGTCCCACAAGTCATCACTGTGAGCAAGAATGTCCACCTGACAGTAGATGAGGACAGAAAACATCACTGTGTATAACAGTACACATGTCTGAATATCTCTGCTAACAGCAGTACCATGCAGCTGAAGCAGCACAATCACCTACAGTACACACTATCCCCTGCACAGTTTGTCCCCATATTGCCAAATGATTGATGGAACCTGCAGAAACAGTATGCTACCTGCAGGTGTACAACCCAAATGTCTGCACTGCAGTACAAACTACCTGGAATTGATCCACACATTCAATACAGAAGGGCATACTGGGCATGCTCACACACTTAGAGAAATGAGGGCAATGTCAGCCAACAACATACCGAAAGATCATACTGGGCATGCTCACGGTTAAACTTCAGAAGATCGAATGGCTGAAATATCAAAGACCATATGGTCGAGACCATATGATCGATATTTCAGAAGATCGACCTTCTGAAATTATAACAAAAAGAGAAAAAAACAGTTAAAGAATATGGTAATGCAGGGAGGCAAGCCCCCCTGCACCCCCACACACCCCTACTTAAATATACCAACTCTGAGATTGTGCTACAGCAAGGAATAGGAAAATCTCTAATTTCTCACTGTATTGACAGTGTAGCGCGATCTTGGAGTTGGTATATTAGGAGTAGGAGGGGGTGGGGGCACAGACCCCCACATAGGGGGTGCAGAGGGGCTTGCCCCCCTGCATTACCATCTTCTTTAACTGTTATTTTTTTATTTTTGTAACAATTTCAGAAGATCAATCTTCTGAAATATCAATTATATGTTCTCGACCATATGGTCTTCGATATTTCAGTCGTTCAATCTTCTGACATGCAACCATGCTCACACACTTAAACAAATGAAGGCCATGTCTGCAAACAACAGTGGACCAGACACATCTGGCATTTGCAGATGTTAGTGCAGACACTCCCCAGTATGCAGCACTCATGCTTTGCACACACACTGGATAGGAATACAGGCATATATTCAAGAACAACACACTATAAGAATCCAAAAATAGATGTACACAGATGTGTGGAATAGAGCAACTGTCACAAGGGGCCATCCATTATGAGGCTGTCCCACCCAGCACACAGCCAAATGGCTACAACCACATGAGGTTTGGATGTCACTCACTTTTGACCTTAGCCACTGGTATCTGTCAGCATGACGGACTATGTGGTGTAAGTGCTAGCTGTAAAATCCACAAACAAGTAGAAATGAAGAGACCTGAACGCAGTTTATTTAATTTAGGCAGTAGAACAGCGTTTTCGCCACACACACTAGGTGGCTTCTTCAGAGGTAACAGACAGAAAAAAGAACGCTCCTTAAATACACAACTAATTAAAAGTAATTACTGTTAAACAGCAAAAGGAGAACCCCTTGTTTCCAATTAAATACTGCAGAGGTAAAAACCTTATGCAAATCAAGTTTACCAAGCTCGGTTTAAAATGTGCCCATACAACATTTTTTCAACAAGCTCTTTATGCTCTGCATAAATACAGTGTGTATAAAAACAATATGTAAAACAAAAATGGCATATAAAAAAGTGCCTATATGTGAACAAAAGATGCAAGAGCTCCCATAATGTAAAAATCATCTATTAAAAAGCTAGCTTACAAATAAAAGATGTCAATTTTATTCTATTTTTATTTACTCACCAAACAATGTAAAATAAAATACACAATTCTACGAAGATTAACATATAAAGAAACAGCAACCGCCATATATGGTATATACAGTATAGAAAACATCATATTGGGTAATGTTTACAAAAAAATAGGCCCACAGTAACCAGTCCTATCATATACTCTATGACAGGAAAAAACATTCAATGGCGGGAACAGAAGTTGCATGATAAGTATCCACCAATGCAAACTAAAGCTCTAAACATTTATCTCATATATGATTTCAGTTTGAGATAAGGGGCAATATTACAACTCTCATTTAACCCAGGTGGGTTGAATGCGTCAAGCCTAAGTTGCCAAAGGAGCTCACAAGTTTCAAGCATTATAGCAGATATGAGATAAATGTTTAGAGCTTTAGTTTGCATTGGTGGATACTTATCATGCAACTTCTGTTCCCGCCATTGAATGTTTTTTCCTGTCATAGAGTATATGATAGGACTGTGGGCCTATTTTTTTGTAAACATTACCCAATATGATGTTTTCTATACTGTATATACCATATATGGCGGTTGCTGTTTCTTAGTATGTTAATCTTCGTAGAATTGTGTATTTTATTTTACATTGTTTGGTGATAAATAAAATAGAATAAAATTGACATATTTTATTTGTAAGCTTTTTAATAGATGATTTTACATTATGCTCTTGCATCTTTTGTTCACATATAGGCACTTTTTTATATGCCATTTTTGTTTTACATATTGTTTTTATACACACTGTATTTATGCAGAGCATAAAGAGCTTGTTGAAAAAATGTTGTATGGGCACATTTTAAACCGAGCTTGGTAAACTTGATTTGCATAAGGTTTTTACCTCTGCAGTATTTAATTGGAAACAAGGGGCTGTTTCCCCTTTTTAATTGCTGTTTAACAGTAATTACTTTTAATTAGTTGTGTATTTAAGGAGCGTTCTTTTTTCTATCTGTTACCTCTGAAGAAGCCACCTAGTGTGTGTGGCGAAAATGCTGTTCTACTGCCTAAATTAAATAAACTGCGTTCAGGTCTCAACGCTTGTCTCTTCATTTTGGGATTCCTCATTTCTACTAAGTGCTAGCTGTGCAACATGACTGTACAAGGAAGTAGTCATCTAGCAGCTGTATACACATACCTGTGCAATATAACCCTGTGTGTGTCCGCATGTGGTGTGTCAACCTCTAGATAAATGGGTTATGGCCCATGCACACACACACACACCCCCATAGCTGTACTATGACAAGCCTGCTGAGGTCATCCACTTTGAAATACACCCTTGTGAAAGGTGTAGGCCAGTACTCTCTGTGGCACTCCCTACAACTGCGTACTGCTATAGTGTGAAAAACTAGTTAGGTAGGAGTTCTAATCCCAGACAAGTGTGTGTGTGTGTGTGTGTGTGTGTGTGTGTGTGTGTGTGTGTGTGTGTGTGTGTGTGTGTGTGTGTGTGTGTGTGTGTCTCTGTCTGTGGAGAGAGCAATGCTTTTTAGGCTAGTCACACTCACTACAAATCAAATGCCCTACTTTGTCAAGGCTGCTGATGTCATACACTGTGAAATACACTTTTTGGAAAGCTGTAGCCCAGTAATCTCCATGGCGCATCCTATACCTGCGTACTGCTGTAGTGTAATAAACTAGTTAGGTAGGAGTTCTAATCCCAGATATGGCAACTGTGTGTGTGTGTTTGTGTGTGCGTGTGCGTGTGCATGTGTGTGTGTGTGTGTGTGTGTGTGTGTTTCACCATCTGTGGAGAGAGCAATGCTTTTTAGGCTAGTCACACTCACTACAAATCAAACACCCGACTTTGTCAAGGCTGCTGATGTCATACACTGTGAAATACACCGTTTGGAAACCTGTAGCCCAGTAATCTCCATGGTGCATCCTATACCTGTGTACTGCTGCAGCATAATAAACTAGTTAGGTAGGAGTTATAATCCCAGACATGGCAACAGTGTGTGTGTGTGTGTGTGTGTGTGTGTGTGTGTGTGTGTGTGTGTGTGTGTGTGTGTGAGTCTCACTGTCTGTGGAGACAGCTATGCTTTTTAGGCTAGTCACACTCACTATAATCCAATTGCCCTACTGTGTCAAGGCTGCTGATGTCATACACTGTGAAATACACCTTTTGGAAAGCTGTAGCCCAGTAATCTCCATGGCACGCCCTATACCTGCGTACTGCTGCAGTGTAATAAACTAGTTAGGTAGGAGTTCTAATCCAAGACATGGCAACTGTGTGTGTATGTGTGTGTGTCACTGTCTATGTAGAGAGCTATGCTTTTTAGGCTAGTCACACTCACTACAATCCAATTGCCCTACTGTGTCAAGGCTGCTGATGTCATACACTGTGAAATGCACATTTCAGAAAGCTGTAGCCCAGTAAGCTCTGTGGCATGTCTTATACCTGCATA